>NC_136264.1:45071065-45208565 GCF_964187855.1 Myxine glutinosa | reverse complement strand
ATGAGGGATACAGTGAGTGAGTGGTTTGAAAGAGCTTTATATATATATATATATATATATATATATATATATATATATATATATATATATATATATATATATATATATATATATATATATATATATACACATACATACATACATACATACACACACACACACACACACACACACACACACGGTATATATTGTTACCTTTGTGGGGGTAGAGAATTGAATACGATAGTACAGATAGGATTGTATAGTATTAGCATGGAATGTGGACCCGTAGGAGACATTTCGATGTATTAAGTAGGGAAACTGGAGCTTAAGATTGTTTAGGTGTCTTCACACAGGGGTGGAGTTGTGTTAACTATGTAGGGATTAAAGTTAGTTTTCCACAGTCTGTGGTTGCCCCCCCCCCCCCCCCCCCCCCGTGGCTTTCCCTACGTTTTTACAATTATAACAAGGCCGACCATAAAAGGTCATGCTCATTATAACAACAACTATAACGGCACTCAGTGGAGAGCATACCTCCGCCTGGTTGGCCATATCACTCAATGTTGAAGAATCACATAAAAACATTCTACTAGCTGGATCCGGATCCAAATCTTCACCGAAATTGAATCGATTCTTCCTTGTCACACACACAACATGTCCACCAAGTTTCGTCCAAATCCGTCCACAACATTTTGAGATATCCCGCTATGTATCGTTTTTGGCCCTATCTCCCAATGGTGAAGAATCACTTAAAAAATTCTATTAGCCGGATCCGGATTTGGATCTTCACCAAAATCTAATCATTTCGTCCTTGTGACATGATGTCACAAATATTCCAGAGACCCTACATTTCTGCCAAATTTTGTCCGAATCCCTCCATAACTTTTTGAGATATTTTGTTCACAAATGGACAGACAGACAAACGGACAAACAGACACGCAGGGGTGAAAACATAACACCCATCCACCTTTGGTGGTGGAGATAAAATTGTTCATTCTAAATGGTTGTTCCAGAAAACGAAAGTTTTCATAAGTCATTGTGAAGCAACTTTAGTAAATATGTGGACTTTACAATTTTGTGGGAGTTTCAAAACTCATCTGCAGGGTTGAGTAGAAGTGCAACCCAGTGAACACAACTCAACATCTGAGAGGCTCCACGAGGACGTTTTTATGAAACTAAAGCCAAAAAGGACTTCCTGGCAGAGAGAGAGAGAGAGAGAGAGAGAGAGAGAGAGAGAGAGAGAGAGAGAGAGAGAGAGATAGAGAGAGAGATAGAGATAGAGATAGAGATAGATCGACCGAGACCGAGGGGGACCGACTGAGACTGAGAGACCTTCATCGTATAACCAACAAATAGTCAAAGACAACGGTGCAAATGTTATGGATTATCTTTCGATTGTGCGAGACAGTGCAGGTGTTTGGAGAAGACCAATTTGAACCATGCTGCTGTTCCCTGTATTTAATGCACACTCCTCTATTTAAATTTCCTCTCCTCGCCTCTGCAGATTACCTTCGCTGCATGCATTATATTTGTCTCATCCATATTGCATCATTAATCGAAGATCCCAGAGACGCTCATTTGCTTAACAAATCATGAAAAACTGTTCCTGATTATCAAGGCAAATCCGAAGAAGGCCTAGTGAAATTTCCCAGCATTGTCAGTGCTTTCATCGTCGCATACGGGTCTTCCTAATACTCCACCAGTGGGCCGGGCCACAGACCGTTGCTTTTGAGGGTGTTTTCTTCTCCGCCACCATCATGCTTGGACACGTCCCACCCAGTTTGGTTAAATGTTCCCTTTCTCGATCAATTCACTTATGCTAATCTTTATTCCATTGATTCAGTCCAAGCATCCTCGCTAGCCGATTAAAGCCTGGTTGCTTTAACCTACATTATTGCCCGCTGAATGGAGGCAAAGCTTCGTTTGAAAACAGTCCGTGCTTTGCAGCAATTTGTTTTCAGATCCTAAATCAAGGGCCCGAGCAAACTGAATGCTGATGGGCCGCCTGCCTCGAGCTAGGGGACGCCTTTTGAAAGTGTCTCTTTTTTGTTATGATAACTTTGGCTTATCGAGCTGGAAAGCACAGCCGGTCTGTACGCCCCTTCTCAACCCCCGCCTGTGACTCAAACCTGCTGCCCAGCAGCACATGATGTCACAAAAGCCACCAAAATGGTGTTCCCAAGGAAGAGCAGTGCCATCCTTCATCTGGATTCTGCAATGACGGATATTCCCTGTACTTTAGATGGAGACAAAATGCGACAGAAATCTTAGCTGGCGATTTTTTTTTCTGTCTAGTCCGGTGAAAAGGATAATCAGCGTTAGTTTGTTATCTCATTGTTATCCTTCAGGCACACTAAGGCTGTAATCAATCTCTTAGTGTCAGCAAGGGGTTATCTTGGTGATGGACCAGTCAGTAATTCATCTTGAAGTTTTCCCAACTCGGTTGCCCCTCGTCAAAAGTTTTTTTTATCATATGAATTATTTTATTATTTTATTTTACAGTTGTTTTCAAAGCACATTGGAATTTTTGCCATTATTTCCTTTCTCACCCAGTGTTCTCGTGATCTTTGCACTCTTTACAACTGAAGTCAGACGAAGGAAAAAAGTTGTCATTTATTGAATGGCAATCTTTTTTTGTATATATAGTCTCGGCTGGTATGAGGGCTAACACATTACATAATGTAATTGAAATTACACGATGCTCAGTGCTGTAGACTTTCACACCTTCGGTATGATCTCCAGGTCACAGATTCTCATCCTACTTCCTCATTTCTAAAAGTCCTACTTCCAGATTTCTAAAAGTCATACATGCTGATTTCAAAAAGTCCTATTTCCATATTTCTAAAAGTCCTACTTCCAGATTTCTAAAAGTCCTACTTCCAGATTTCTAAAAGTTATGCTTCCAGATTTCTAAAAGTCCTACTTCAGATTTCTAAAAGTCCTACTTCAGATTTCTAAAAGTCCTACTTCCTGATTTCTAAAAGTCCTACTTCCTGATTTCTAAAAGTCCTACTTCCAGATTTCTAAAAGTCATACATCCTGATTTCAAAAAGTCCTATTTCCATATTTCTAAAAGTCCTACTTCCAGATTTCTAAAAGTCCTACTTCCAGATTTCTAAAAGTCCTACTTCCAGATTTCTGAAAGTCCTATTTCCAGATTTCTAAAAGTTCTACTTCCATATTTCTAAAAGTCATACAGCCTGATTTCTAAAAGTCCTATTTCCATATTTCTAAAAGTCCTATTTCCAGATTTCTAAAAGTCCTACTTCCAGATTTCTAAAAGTCCTACTCCATATTTCTAAAAGTCCTATTTCAGATTTCTAAAAGTCCTACTCCATATTTCTAAAAGTCCTACTTCCAGATTTCTAAAAGTCCTACTCCATATTTCTAAAAGTCCTACTTCCAGATTTCTGAAAGTCCTATTTCCAGATTTCTAAAAGTTCTACTTCCATATTTCTAAAAGTCATACAGCCTGATTTCTAAAAGTCCTATTTCCATATTTCTAAAAGTCATACAGCCTGATTTCTAAAAGTCCTATTTCCATATTTCTAAAAGTCCTATTTCCATATTTCTAAAAGTCATACAGCCTGATTTCTAAAAGTCCTATTTCCAGATTTCTAAAAGTCCTACATCCTGATTTCTAAAAGTCCTACTCCATATTTCTAAAAGTCCTACTTCAGATTTCTAAAAGTCCTATTTCCATATTTCTAAAAGTTCTACTTCCAGATTTCTAAAAGTCCTAATTCCAGATTTCTAAAAGTTCTACTTCCAGATTTCTAAAAGTCCTACTTCCTGATTTCTAAAAGTCCTACTTCCTGATTTCTAAAAGTCCTACTTCCTGATTACTAAATGTCCTACTTCCAGATTTCTAAAAGTCCTACTTCCAGATTTCTAAAAGTCCTACTTCCAGATTTCTAAAAGTCCAACTTCCAGATTTCTAAAAGTCCTACTTCCAGATTTCTAAAAGTCCTACTTCCAGATTTCTAAAAGTCCTACTTCCAGATTTCTAAAAGTCCTACTTCCAGATTTCTAAAAGTCCTACTTCCAGATTTCTAAAAGTCCAACTTCCAGATTTCTAAATGTCCTACTTCCAGATTTCTAAAAGTCCTACTTCCAGATTTCTAAAAGTCCTACTTCCTGATTTCTAAAAGTTCTACTTCCTGATTTCTAAAAGTTATACTTCCAGATTTCTAAAAGTCCTACTTCCTGATTTCTAAAATTCCTACTTCCTCATTTCTGAAAGTCCTACTTCCTGATTTCTAAATATCTTACTTCCTGATTTCTTAAAGTCCTACTTCCAGATTTCTGAAAGTCCTATTTCCTGATTTCTAAAAGCAATGTGCCCTAAATTAATCTTGTGGAAGTTCCACTTCCATATTTTTTTGATCTCATGTTGATCATAAATATTATTAGAATCATTTTCTATATAACGTTTTTTTTTTTTTAGTGTGAGGTGAACAGCTTAACACTCATCCAATCTGATGGGTGTAACTTCCAAGGTTGACTCCCAATGGGGAATGCATGAATATTTTCATTCTGAATGCTGTAAATGTCAAGCTTTCTCATTGTTATATCCATTCGGTTTATTGTCGTACCGTATCAGCTCCCTTGCTGTACTTTCCAGTTTGTTTGTGATATACAGTTGGACCAGTTTGTGATTTTGTCCAGGTCTGCCGAGAGTGAAGAGGCTGCTGCCTGCCAATCTGAGGGTTGAGATATGGAGCGGCAGAGAGTGGAGTCATCAGCAAAGAGATGGAGAGGATTTTCCAGAGAGTTAGAAAGATCATTATTGAAGACCAGAAAAAGCACAGGGCCCAGCACACTGCCTTGAGGAACTCCAGCCTGAACAGGAAGGGGAGATGAGAGAATTCCATTCAGGGCCACACGTTGACTGTGACTAGAGAGGAAGTCCACAAGCCTTCATGGAGATTTCCATGGATACCATAGGATGAGAGATTGGTGAGCAGGGCGGGGTGCCAGACCGTATCGAAGCACAAGATATGTCAAAGGAGACAGCTCTGATTTCCTGTTTGGCATTGAGGACCTCCATCCATTGTTGAGACAGCAGAAGCAGCAAGCATTTCCAGAGTAGAGTGACCTTGTCTGAAACCAAATTGATGATCAGAGATCAAGCCATTGGAGAAGAGGAAGGATTTGATATCAGAAGTGATGATGGATTCCATGACCTTGCTGATGATTGGGAGCAGGCTAATTGGTCTATAGTTGCAAGGATCTGTTTTTGAACCTTTTTATGTGAAGTGGTAATGTTGGCTGATATTGTTTGATATTGTTTGTGAGATAGACCTTTTCCAAATTGAAGAAATCTCACTGTGTTGTTCAGTTTCTCTTTATCTGCCTGTTTGTCTGTTTGTCCACAATATAACATGAAAACCCTTACTTGTACAATGCTGAAATCTTGCACACCACTTCACTACGAGTCATCGAAGAGTTGATGGGATCTTGCATACTCATACTCACAGTGATATAATGGAGATCTTAGGTCCGATTACACAGAAGAAGTCTCACTCACGAATTCGTCTATGTCTGACCATTTAATTTCTATATCCAATGCCCCTTGTTCTATTCCACATCATTGTTGGGATGTTAGCCTGCCACTGTTATTTCACTTCTGTGCGATCATCCACTTCTGGATGCAAATGCAGCTGGTAGTTTCGTTTGGTTAAGTGTAGGTTGGTTAAGTTCAATCAGTTTCGTGTTTGTGCAGTCGTGCACTCTCCAAACCCTTTGTGTTTTGTGTTCTCGCCTCTAAAGCTAATTCCTCAGGAAGGCTTCAATTAGGCTAGCGCAAGGCTGGGAACCCGAGCACCGGCCCATTGTCGCCTGAGTGGCCTGGACCACCTCAGACGGACTATTGTGGATAAGAGAGTGGAGGAGGCTTTGGGCACATGGTGGGGGTGGTATGAGGGTGAGAAGCTCATGCAAAGAAAGGTGGTCAGGGGGAAGGGTTAGGGGGGCAGAGATTTCTAAGGTTTGCAAATATAAAGGAGGAGTAATAGGTTTTCAACCTTACAATACACAAGCGTTCAACACGCATGTCTGATTAACAAGTAAAACACTTGCCTCCCCTCTGTTGTGCCATTTATCCTCACACTTGCAGTGAAATCAGGATAACAAGCATTGCTTGTAGTTTACAGAACAACATAGAAGGTCAGACAATGAAGTCAGTTGTTCCATAATGCAATATAAATATACGGTACTACGGTATGCCGCATGTATACGAGAGCTTGAAAAGTGGCAACATTTTATTGCAAGTGCACTTATTTCGAGTTTGTATTTTGTTTATATCAGGTATTGCTCCACACTTCCTGCATTATTCCCAAATAAGGCTGCCTTGTAGTCGAAAATATGAACATCGCCATAATTATTACTCACATGCTCCTGTTTGAGACTGGGGTGCTCTTAACTCTATTTTTTAATGACATTTTGTAATCCAATATAGCTCACACATTCCCCCTCACCGTCTCCTCCCCTGTCCTCTCCACCCACCTGTGCATCACCACCCACATTATCAAGTAAATATTTCTCACCTTAATTCCTCATTGTTGAATGCGTTCTCACAGGCACTCCCTGCCTAAGTTGGCATAACACGACACATGTGATATATAACCTATTGTCTTATTCTCATTCTGTGTCTGTATGGCGTTCTGCCTCAGGCATCGTAAATGCAGAGTAATTGTTGTAGACGTGGTGTCGGGGTTACTCCACCCGTCATCTCTTGTTCAGCATAGACAGAGGCAAGCACGTCAGACGTTTAAAATGTTCTCGGAATGGATCCTCAATTTAATAGTCAAATAATCGCCAACAGTTTATTTTATTTATCATTTGACAAGTCCATATGATTTGTCAGGAAATGTTTATTTATGGTTATATATACCTAAGTTATATCAAAACAAAAACTCACATGCCTTAATCTATCGTGAGCATCTTGTTCCGAGAACTTCTTCTTCAGTGTATCTCCGATATCTTCGTATCTTTGATGCTGCTTCTTTTGAGTTTCTACTTTGTTACTGCACGGTTGAACCCCACTAACACTTTCCATCTGGTGCATTGAGAGCGGGGTGTGTGTTGGGTGGAGTGGGGCAGAGGGGGAGAGAAGAGGATATTGCATCATGGAGAATGTGGCCATCAGATCTTAAGGTGGCTATCTTGTCGCTTGTGGCCATGGAAGAGCCCACAGTATCTTTCACACCTTTGCAGTGGGTAGGCCCCTGAACAGGTACTCCAGCTTTGCCAGAAATGTCTCTTTGCCCTTAATCTCATGTTAGTTAGCATGCCTCTCAACATTTGGTCAAATGCAATCGGTTAACTGATCACCTCGCTACATTACAACTTCCTGGCCTAGGACTGCATCTGCAACCTCATGAATCATCAGAATAATGGATGAAATCAACAAGATGTTGATTGAGGTATGCTATCCGCCATGGAAACCAAGGACAAACTGACGTTTCTGGCGTGTTAACCCTTCGGCGGACCCAATGAATCTGTTTTGCTCTTTTTCTGCTGGCCCATTTACTCATTTATTAAAAAATAAAAGGGCAGGTAAACTGCATTGTATGAAGGCAATGGAAGGGACAAATAATTACATAACAACGATTAGAAGGAAACAAGCACAACAAGGAGCCTGACAAATTTCCAGTATCAAAGCAGTGGTAGGGGGTAAGGATGGCGGTTAGCAACGACAGATTACAAAGCTTGTCGTCGCGGCAGGGACACAATGAGATGCAAGACCACCACGAAAAGAGAGAAAGGCATCGGCGATATGGAGCTCGCACAGTTCACGGAGCCATGCGCCTGAGATTTGGATGTGCGTGCTCGGATGGGAGGGGCTGGGCATGTTGGACGGTTTGGAAGCTAAGCATCGCAGGGGGTGAGTTTGACTTCACCTTTCGATAGGTTCACACAATGGTAGCGAGCCCCGGTGCACAATCACCAACTGTGGAATTTTTTTAACACAATGGACCTTCTGAAAAAAAAAAATGCAATAAAAGATCTCGTGCAAAGTAGTTTCGACCAGGGAGGGGCAACGCGTTTTTCTCGTGCCAAAAACGCAAGGTTTCCAGTGCCAATGTGGCCAGACTTCTAACACCGGAATCCTCACACCTGCCCTCCAGCAACTCAAAAGCAAGACTCTGTACATACGACAGCTGTTTGGAATTCTGATCTGTCAACATCGCGATCCTGTTTCTATTGCTAACCTATTGACGCTTGGATCGGCCTGCGCTTCGCCAAAGTTTACGCAAGGTTGATAAACTTTCCACGATGGCCTCAAACAATACGGTATTGGTTGTTGCGGACAATTGGATGCAACACCGAATGTTTCCGTCAATGCACTTCATAGTAAGACAAAATTCTTTCAAAACCAAGCAGGGTAAACACTGGGCAAGTCCTCAAAGCAGTTTTGGTAGAAGAAAGGGCAGTTGAAGAAGTGGAAGGCTACACATAAGTTGGACCCTCTGGAGGACCTAAAAAACAACTGAATTGCAGGTCATGAGGAGGTATCGAGCTAATATTACTGAAACATCATTGCTTAATGTGAGGTAGGCTGAAATATTTTGAGCAAAGAAAACAGCATTTTGGCAACATGAGATAACTATTAAAGAATAGAATCCTCATGCACTGATGATGTCACTGGAAAACTTCCCAAGAAAGAAGAAATGAGTGGTGGTCAATAAAAGGGTTGTTCCGAATGCATCTTCCCAAGAATGAGATATCCTGCTATGTATCCTTTTTGGCCCTATCCCTCAATAGTGAAGAATCACTGAAAAAAATTATAGTATCCAGATCCGGACCCGGATCTTCACCAAAATCTAATAAATTCGACCTTGTCACACACCCAAGCTGTCCACCAAATTTCGTCCAAGTCCGTCCATAACCTTTTGAGATATCCTGCTCACAGACAGATAGACAGACAGACAGGGGTGAAAACATCACCTCCGTCCACCTTCGGTGGCACAGGTACCAAAGAACGGGTGCATCTTAAAGTAGACCATATAGAGAAGAGTGATGGAGGATAATGTATTTTGCTTGAGATCCATGGAAATTACCTGCAGACCTTTTGTAGTGGGATGTGTGAGTGGCCCCATAGTGGCACATCCATATGACACCTTCCTGCCAGTCACACACCTCGGTGTGAGGCACAAAGAGAGCTCCTTCTCCTCTGGGAGCCCAACGAGCCTGCAAAGCTCATCACTCCTTGTCGAGCGATTGCCATGAGGAATGAAGACCCCCGGGGCGGTAAATAGATCAATCATCGTGTCGGCTGCAACTGAAGGGTTCCTGATTAATTAGCCATTAGCGCGTGAGGTTAATGTGGCAGGACAGACTTGGTTACCCACTGTATGGCACTGCCCATTGCCGGAGCTTGCACAACACCAGATACTTTGGTAGTGGTCCACATAGTCCCTCTGCTCGATGTGTGAGCCATAAGTAAAGGTGCACGTACTTCTTCTGCATGACGTGTCAATCATAGGTATGGCTACACGTAAACCTTCCTCATGATGTCTGAGTCATACATAAGGGTGCACCATATACCCTCTGCATAATGTGCGTACAACAGCTAAGGGTGCCTGGAAGAATGAAGTCTCAAGTGGTGCTCATAATTTGTCATGTAATTTTTTTGGTTTTTTTTGGAGGGGGGGGTGGGGGCGGGGGAAGGAGAGAGAAAGATCACATGCAGAGGTTTTACCTCTCCCACCCCCTCCCCCACGCCTTCCCATGCCTCCTCCCTCCCACAGATCTTCCGATGTCCCTGTTCTCTGCTGTTGAACTTGTGTGCCTCCCTCTCTCTCCCCATCTTGTCTCCCGCTCCCTTTATTGTATGTTTTGTGTGTCCGTTTTTTTTTTTTTGTGATTGATGTTAGCTCTTACACGAGCCTCGATCTTGTATACAAAAGAGAAAAAAAAAAAAGAGGTTGAAGAGTGATTTAGGGCGAAATTGTTCGTGCATTGCAGTCTTTAAGCCACATTTCCACACTTTAATCTGTAATATATATATATATATATATATATATATATATATATATATATATATATATATATATATATATAAATAATAATAATAATAATAATAATAATAATAATCATAATCATAATCATTATATATATATATATATATATATATATATATATATATATATATATATGTATATATATATATATATATATATATATATATATATATATATATATATATATATAATATAATATAATATATATATAATATATATATATAATCTGTACTATATATGTACTATATATTGTATGGGATGATAGCATCAGTATTGTTTTTCTGTGTACCAACAAAACTCCCTTTATACTTTTTAGCTGAATATACCAATAACTTGTCGGCCTTTCCATGAAGCCCCCCTTCCCGATGCTGGAATTCGCTGAATAAGAGGGTTAAAGGTTCCACAATAAGAATGTTTGGGACAAACAGTGGCTGACTGATTAACCCCCTGAAGTCATCCTTAATGGGAGTCATAAAACATTTGTGGCATGTTTGCTCCGTGTCTGCGGGACGGTTTATCTCCATGCCAGTGTGTCATCTCTAATGAAGCTGTGTTTTTACCAATATGTCACGTTGTAGATGGGGAAGGAGATAGAAAACAATCCTTGGATCTTCATGTGACTCAGGGATTGGATAGTGCCGAGTTAAACAGGCATTTACTTATGTGTGTATACTGTAAGTACAAATTGTCTTTGTTTTTTTCTACCACGTGCCATGGAGTGATGGTGTTTACCAATCTGCGGCTCACATCTACTCATTCTCTTTTGTGATCCCTAAAGCATTTGAATCTGTTTGAAAGATAATCATATTTTACACATAACTCAACATATATCTCAAGATTTTGGAACATATTGACAGACAACTCCAGAACGTGTATCTACTACGACTTCTTCAATGGTGCATTTATTCGCATCTTCTCGTGGGATTGGCCTGGCAGAGATTTTTGACCAAGGTTCTTCCGGAACCGACTGGCCACTCCTGGCGTTCGACTCAAGCTTGCAGGAAGTTGGAATTAGTTCAGGATGTCAGTGATAACCCAACAGTTCTTCTTCTTCTTCTTCTTCATCCATCAACTAATGACAGCAGATGGGATATCTGACTCAATGTCCATCTAAGGGACGGTACACTTTGTGATGCCTGCCAATCAAACCCAGACAAAACAGCTCATAGACAAGTGTTCTGCCTCCACACCTTCCAATTGGACACAATTTTAATGTAGGTGTAATTTTA
Source organism: Myxine glutinosa (assembly GCF_964187855.1). NCBI lineage: Eukaryota > Metazoa > Chordata > Myxini > Myxiniformes > Myxinidae > Myxine > Myxine glutinosa. Next base: position 45,197,329 of record NC_136264.1, on the reverse strand, counting down.
AAGAAGACATTTTCCTCATCTAAAATCAGGCTCACGATCCACAATGCAATGCACCATCCTTGGCCTTTCTTCCCACAAGAAAAACCCACCAAGTCTTCTGGTAGGATTTGCAATTCAATGAGCGGTACTTTGATGTACCTTTTTGCCTCTTCTTTATTTTTTTTTCCCCCAGAGTCAGGGAAATACCGGTGGAGTGTGCCGTGAAACTTTTTCCCTGACCCGCATTGGCCGTTTTGCTCTCAGACCGCAAGGGTGCTTGTTCAAAGGTGGCGGGTTTTTTTTATCGATAGCCTCGGCTCCGTGTAATGGAGCCAACATGGGAGCCCGCTCGCGGTGTTTGAGAGCCTTACCCTAGGGGACGCTTCAGGCAGGATTAAAGGAGAGCTCGTTGAATTACAGTCTGGTCTTGGATGCCTCACCATGAGGTTAGCTTTCTCTAGTGCAGAAATAACAGAGCCGGGACACCGCATTCGACGGATAAATAGAACAAGAAATATCTCGTGCATAGCAAGATACTTGCAACCCCCCGCCCCGCCCCCCCCCCCCCAAAAAAGATTGCAATTGATCCAGCAAATTGTCAATTTTTTATATATATATATTTTTTGGATACAAGATCAAGGCTCATGTTAGAGCTAACATTAATCACAAAAAAACAAAGGGACACATAAGACGAAATAAAGGGAGTGGGAGACAAGATGGGGAGAGAGGAGGAAGCACATAAGTACAACATTTGAGAGCAGGGACATCGGGAGATCTGTGGGAGGTATAGGGCTTGGGGGGAGGAGGCATGGGAAGGGGGTGGGGGGTGGGAGGTAAAAAAGATCAAAATTGAATTGTGCACCCCACAATGCGCGAAATACTTGATCAAAATTTCATCAAGATCAAAATTGACGATCTTGATCAAAGCTCGGGTCAATAGGATGAAAAGTGATGATTTTTAGAAGAAAATTGATGATTTGAGAAGTTTGACCCAGAGTTGACCTTTGACCTTTTGACCTCAAAAATAGTTTGTTTCCCAATTCAATGAGGCACTATGCAAATGATGTTCTATTTTTAAGTCAATCGGATTAAAATTGACGGTTTTTCAGATGCAAATTGATGATTTAAAGGAATGTAGGAGCTCAAAGATATTTTACGTGCGTTCTCATAACTAATTGCATTCCTGACCTGGATTATACGTTGGGTACTCTTCCTTTTTTCTGGGCATGATTTGTGTCAAGTGGTCAATCGGTATGGCATGCCAGTGGAGTGGTATTCCAACGGAGAGGGCTTTGTACAGCGCATGGCAGTTCATTCCGTTTCCGAGGCAGGAGCCGGTGGCTTCTTGCCACGCTTTTGTTTCGCAGTTGGTGTCGGCTGTTGGTTGTCAGTGTGCGGATGGCCGCCACACATTCCTGGCCTTCCTGTGCGCCACTGCTCAGAGGGACAGGTGGACAATTGGAGGAAATGCACAAACGATTGTTTTGCTCCACTCTGGCTTTGTTTTGGACTCTCTTCAAACGTCCGAGTTCAATGCGCAGCTTCGTTGAACGTCTTGCACCAGTGAATTGCAACTGGAATCGTCAACCGTTTGCATAAGCGAACTTTATTGCTAAAGTCTCCCAGTGATTATTCTTTTTCATGGCTCGGCGACTGCTTGCCGACGGTTATATGAGTGCGAACATGTTATGCTGACATGTAAGATGTCCGACGATGAGTATCGATGCAATGTTTACAAACTAACTTGACCACGACAAACGTTTCATTGTCAGACCAATTTCATATTCTCAATAATCTCTCAACCCACATGGATTAATTTCTATGGTTTTTGCATGATGTGTCATTATATTGACAGACAACTCCAGAACGTGTATCTACTAATACTTCTTTAATGGTCCACTTATTCGCATCTTCTCGTGGGATTGGCCTGGCAGAGATTTTGACCAAGTTTCTTCAGGAACCGACTGGCCACTCCTGGCGTTCGACTCAAGCTTGCAAGAAGTTGGAATTAGTTCAGGATGCCAGTGATAACCGTAAGGCAGGCTGGCAATATTGATCTGTAGGAATAGGGAACTTCTAACGTCCCTATACTCGAGTAACTACTGGAATTCCCTATACCAAGTGGTATTAGTTTATGCACAGGCCCATTTACTGTTCACACCAGTCATTGACTTTTGCCAGTTGCAGTTCGGCCCACGTTCCGCTGGCAGAAAAGTGCCAACACACACCACCATGGTTGTTCACGCTGCCTCGGGCCTTGTTCTGCTGTCTGCTTAGGGCTCCTGACTGCATTGTTCTCTGTTACTGCTATGTGATGTATAGCTGTGGGGGGAGGGGAGGGATGGGGGAACATATGTGGGGGGCAATCATTGGATGAAGTAAGAGGGAAGGAGGTGGTGTTATGGAGACGGCTGGTTATATTTTCTTATGATCTATGTAATTTTTTAATGTGTGAGAGGGCGGGTGGAAGTGATGTGCATTGGGACGTGGGGGTCCCGTCCCCTCTTTCAGCTCTCCTTGTCCAATAATATTAAATGCCAGAAGATTGGCAATTAAATAATCGGCCATTAATAACTATGAGAGGGGATGTCGCATTGCACCCTATGTCCAAGTGTGGCATCCCGCTTTCCCCTCTTAAAAAGGTAGTCCGCCTGATTGCATCCCAAATATGGTTTTTCTTTTTCTTTCTATTTTGTTTGTGAATTTTCTTTTTCTTTTTTGTGCTTTGTTGGTTTTGATTCTGCAGCCTAAACATTCTTCACTTCCTGTTCAACCTGTACAGCATGGCTGATTTAAGCATGAGGAATAAATAAATGATGAAGGTGGTGGCGATGTGCTCGCCATGTCGTGGCTTCAGTTTGTGTATTCAGCCGCCGTACTTGGATGCGTTCTCCCCACCATAAAGTGCAAAATGTGACGATTTGTGCTTTCTTGGTAACCCTGTCAGCAGTCTTTGACCGCTGCTGAGTCTTAGGCCTGATCCCTCGCTCACTCGCACCATGAAATGTTGGCTACGGCCTGATGCTTAGCTTTGTGTGTCCTTATTTGCATGCTTTTAATTTCGAATGATTTTGTTTTCTCTTGGATATATTTCTCCTCGATTGAATATGAATTGGAAAAATTTCTTTTTTTGTTTTTTGAGATGTTGAAAAACACCCGAATGATTACACCCACGATGTCTCTTTAAAGTCCTATAGCCTTGTTTCTCCGGCAACTGTTTGTTATCGCTGTTGATGCGGTTTGTTAAGATGTTCAAAAATGATGATCCAGCAATAATTTTAAAGATCAACTCGGTGTTCATCCGGAAAGACTTTAAAATTGTGCAATGCTCATAGTACCTGGTGTTGGCTTAGCGGTTCGGGTGCTGGCTTGGGATCCTAGGATCCTGGGTTCGAATCCCGGTCGATCGCTGAATTAATGCCAGGGGCTTGACTCCCATCATCCTTCTGAGGTCGGCAAATTGAGCACCAGTTCACTGGTAATTCCCTGTGTGGCGCAATAGGCGACCACCAGGGTTAGCGGCAGGAAGAGCATCCGGCCATAAAACATTGCTTCATAAAAGGGGACCATGGTGCCCAAAAAAGGCCAACCCCTGCTCTGCGGGGGGAAATGGCCTCTAAAGGTGGTTCTTTTTCTTTCTTTCTGCTCATAATTGTGGAGCGCACGGAAATAGAACAAAGGTTTATACGTCTGTCATTTCGACCACTGCGGCCTTTATCTGGAGCTCTGACGTTTTCACCACAGAGTGACCTTCAGGTAACGCTGAGGGCAAGTATTGATCTTTCCTGGGTGAAATCCTGGGTGAAATCCTGGGTCTGATTTAGGACAGCCAGCTTTGAATGTGCTTTAATGCATTGGGCCCTATAGACACATGTATCCTCGTTATGTGATCTGAAAACCACATTATTTCCCACCGTCTACATTGCACTTGTCTTTGAGCTGCCGAGCCTGGGTTGGAATCCTGACCAGGTATAAAACTATCACCCCAGTGTTTCACATACTGGGCGAGGCATCAATATTTCACATACTGTTCATGCGAAGGACGTTGAGAATGGAGGAATCCTATTTGACAGCACTGATCGTTGGTTGACGTTAAATATCCTATGGTGTCTCATGCGTAGAGGAGGCCAGTTATCACTGGCTAGTTATCCCTGTACACATTACAAATTCCTCATGTAACCTACAGAGGGCACTGAATCAGTGGTAGAGCTGCCCTCTCACAATGATGCAAACCATCACCCATGTGCTGCATATAAATTAAGTAATGACCATTTGCATTTTGCAGTGACGTGATGCCCCTGCCCCATTGCTAATGCACTTAACATCTCTTTGATGAAGACTACTCGGTGCTAGAAATGTCGGACCCGAGCTTAGCTCAACTGCAACCATCTTTTTCTGTTTTACTTAATCTCAGTGAAAAGCCGCTCTGCTTTTGAAGCATTGGGCCTTCTATTGGGCATTGGATCCTGAAACAAACATTGGACCTGAAACATTGGACCAAATCCATGTGGCTCTTTTTAGGACGGGCAAGACTTGTCGTTTCATTCCCCCAGTTTGGCACTAAACATCATCCCCACAACATCCTCTTTCATTTTCCTCTTTCATTTTCCTCTGAAATTGATAGCTTTTTGTGGTGTGGAAAGCTTCCATCATATCTCCTACTCCCACAGTTAAGAGTACATCTGCGAAGTCTGACGAGTCTAAAGCTAAGCCATCACATTGCACATGACCACTTGTTTGACCCACGTAAAGTGCCCTCACCTCCCTTACTGCCAGGTATATCGTTTGCACCTTTGCTAAGTAATAGAGGCATATTGACCATCCGCCTAGCGGCAAAGTACGCCGGAGCTACCAGGTCGGATCGATGGCGGAAAATAGACTTGCTGATGGAGGAGTGCCCATGAGGGAGAACTAGGGATTGGAACAGCAGCTCGGGGCATTGTTTGCCACTCTGGGCTGTTATAATTTATATAAAAATTGTTTCATAGTGCCGAGAAAACCTTTCCTCACAGTAACCAAACACACACACACACACACTTTTCTTTATCATTACATCTATTACTAGCCAGTATCGAGCTAGTTTGGCCCACAAAGTCATCAAGTACCTGCACTTGCAGGGTCATGGTGACGAGTACATTGTGTTGTCGGGTACTTGGTGGGGATAACAGGAGCAGCGTGTAATCCTGTTATGGATTCGTCGGAGGAGACTCAACACCATTGCTCACCTGTGCGGAGCTGTTGTAGATCCATGTGGCTCGTGTGATATCCCTTCGTGCTGGATGACGTACGAGAGCCATCAGCATCTACAACCATTGTCATTGCACATATGATGTCATAATTACAAGAAAGTTTATTTTTCCCACAAATGCTGAAATTATATTTTTCCAGCACCATTTTGATCTAAGATTAGTTCAACTGGGAGGTGGAGATGTACAAGCTTGAGTATATTGAACACGCGTGGTTTACATATCACCTGCGTGGTTGTGCTTGTTGAGTGATGGCTCCAAATGAAGGACTTGCAGAAAGTTTTGTCAAACCGTTTGAACAAAGATAACAATAGACCAGTAAATGTGTTAACCAAAATATGAAAAAAAGGCAAAATGTGTTGAGACACGTGGTGCCAGCAGGCCTGTCGCTGTGGGCATGTCTGGCTGGCGTTAGCCACGGGTGCTGAGAGAAAGGGAATGGCAGGCATGGTAAGGTAGTCTCCAGTGTTAGTGGACTCCCTGCTGGGCCCTTAGTGTGTCGCATCTGCACCTGTCCTTCTTCTTCCTCGATCTGTCGGCACTGCATTGTGGACAGTGGACTGAAAAAATTGAGTGAGAGCTCTGGGAGAGCGAGGAATGGGGGGAGGGGGGAGAATGTGGGAGGGGTTGGGGGCTAGGGCAAATAATTTTTGGATTCACCTGTAATTTTAGTCCTCTTCATATTTCTAACAGACTCGCAGTGCTGATAAACCCGTGTTATTTTTACCCTTTGTTTTTATCATAATAAGCACTCTGCATCACATCATGTAATATATTGCTCCAGACACAACCTGGAAGTAATTGCAACAAAGGTGTGTTGAAACGCTCTACCTGCAGTGACTAATGACACATTCTGTAGTAATGTACTGAACACAGCCAGTGATGTAAACAATGATGATAACAACGATAATAATATTTCATCCATCACACTCTGAGTGTGAAATCTTTACATCTACAGTCATCGAGCGGGTTCCACTGGGGTTGCTAAATAAATGACAAAATGTGGTTACAACTCAGAAGAGACTTTATTGCAAAGTATGATTGGTGCGAAAACAGCACCCAGGCCACCGTGGCCACAAGGAGATCCATTTTACAAGGAAATCTCTCATAGAAGGAGATGTAAAACAGACGATTATGCGTTTGTTTTATCTCCTTATCTTATATATCCTTTTACATGACTTGCAGAAAGGACACCCGGCTTCGTGTACCGTCTCTTGAGGTTGATGTGCTTCTTGATGCAACGTCACTCATTACACATCCACCGTAATGACAGATTTATTCAAATGCAGCTTCATTGGACATTTCACCCAGGATCAGACCAGCTATAGCCACCCAAATGGTCCATCCTTCTCGAGCTATATTTTTCTAATAACTAGAAACTCTCGCTCCCTATGGGAGCGGCCATGGGGGTAGAAGGGGGGGGGGGGGTCACATGTGTGTGTATATCTACATATAGTTTTAATAGTTTCGTTAAATTTTTTATTAAAGACCTTTTCATCCTAATTAGCCTGGTGTTGGCTTAGCGGTTAGGGTGCCGGCTTGGGATCCTAGGATCCTGGATTCTGAATCCTGGTCGATTGCTAAATTAACACCAAGGGGGTTGACTCAACCTGTCATCCTTCTGAGGTCGGAAAATTGAGCACCAGCTCACTGGTAATTCTCTGTGTGTCGCAAAAGGCGACTATAAGGGTTGGCGGCAGGAAGGGCATCTGGCCATAAAACATTGCTTCAAAAAGGGGACCTTGGTGCCCGAAAACCTGCTCTGCGGAGAAAAATGGCCTCTAAAGGTGGTTCTTTTCATCATAATTATACAGTTTCACATTCGCTAAGCCTATTGGTGCTTTCGTCTTGTGCCATATTATTATCCTTATTATTATTATTATTACTCCCTATTGTTATTGTTATTTGTTAATACTGTTATTCAAAATAAAAATTTGTAATTATGTTAATATAATTATGCCATTATCATTAGTCCGTCCCCTGCACAGCAGAGGCTGGGTTTTGTAATCACTTGTGTGTGTGTGTGTGTGTGTGTTTGTGTGTGTGTGTGTGTGTGTGTGTGTGTGTGTGTGTGTGTGTGTGTGTGTGTATCTGTCTGTCTGTCTGTCTGTCTGTCTGTGTGTGTCTGTCTGTCTGTCTGTCTGTGTTTGTCCGGGCCATAACAATTTTAACATTTGAGCTATTGTCATCAAATTTTTACCTAATTTTTATTATGAGAATATGAAGAAGACAAATTAAAATTTGGTCAAAATGTCAAAGTTGGGCATCACCTAAAATGATCAATTTTCATCCAATTGACCCTGAAATTTAAATTTACCATTTCAATTTTGTCATCAAATTTTCAACAAAGGTTTATTGTGAGAATATGGAAAAGGTAAATTAATAACGTGGTCAAAAGGTCAAAGGGTCAAAGGTCAGTATCGCATAAAATCGTCAATTTCATCCGATTTACCTGAAATTTTAATAATTTGCATATTGGGTCAATGAATTTGTTCACCAAACAAAAGCTACAAGCTGATTGTTTTTCAGATGTAAAGCTCAAAAGTCAAGGCTGCATAAAATCATCAATTTTCAATTATTTTTTTTAGACTGTTTTTGTTATTTTTCGTATATGGAAGAAGACGTCTGAACACAAATGGACGCAGACGGGCTTTGCATTTTCAGATGCTTTCTAGTTGTTGTTGTGTTTGAGACATTATCGTTGGACAGAATTGATTAATTTGTGGTGATAATAAATGTGACCTCTGGTAGATGTGCTGAGCAGCGACTCTTAGCATTTACATAATACACCTCTCATGTTTAAATATACGTGTGTATGTACAATTTTCTCCAAAGTATTAAACAATGCTAGTGACCATTACGAATGTTGTTATGTGTCGAATAAAGGTCACAATCAGGCCGCAAGGGTGTCAGGGACAATATCGCACATTACACTTGAAGCCATGGCCAGGATAAATCACATATGAGACCGCAATATATATGTTGGAACCCATCTGTGGATCGGTCCCATCGGCCGATGGGTCTGCGCCATCTGCGGATGTGTTGTTCACCTTGAAGGAATGTGTTGACAGAATGGTGCTCTTCAATCAGGTACACAGTCATTGGAATTACATGTGGTAGGAATTTAACAGAGATGATTTTTAAATGTTTTATTATCTATTTCTACCCATCTATTTATACATTTTGTCAATACATTTTGTAATTAACAGATACATGGCAGTTTTAGTAAAGCTTTACATAACATACTCAACATTCATACAAAACATTAGGTGTTCTTCTGATAATGGTGGAGGGGAATGGTGGCAGGGTAGAGAGTGGCAGGTGCTGATGAAGGTGATGGCGAGGGTAAATGTAGTTTTGGTGGCAAGGATCCTGACCTTCCAACAGGGTTTTAACAAAGGCAATGGCGAATATGCCACAATCACCTTCATCAAATAAACATACTCATCCACCATTGATGCATACACATTCCTTCAAGGTGAACAACACATCCGCAGATGGCGCAGACCCATCGGCCGATGGGTCTGCATTGTCATTTCTCGTGCATCCACAGATGGGTCAGACCCATCGGCCGATGGGACCGATCCACAGATGGGTTCCAACATATAAGCTATAAACATTCTACATGTAGTCCACTCATAATCTGATGGCAAAAAAAAATCGAACAGGTGTGAGATACATCCATCATTCATGCATAAAGAATCATGTAAGCTCCTCTATTTGCTAAAGATCATTGCGGCCTACATAGCAGCCTACCTAGCGGCCTTGCAAGTCGAGACGGCTCGGATCCGTTCATCTTTGGTGGGTGCAATAACCATAGAATGCCTCAAGGATGTCAGATTTTCCCCAAATTTCTTTCACTTTTAGTGATAAACAACAGTAGCGACCAGGGGCGGACTGAGCAGTCAGGCATTCAGGCACCAAGTGAGGGCCAAAGCCAGCAAGGGGCTAGACCTCAAAAAAAAACTTTACCTTTTAAGAAATGGTAGAGGAAGGGGATTTAGAACGTATATTTAAACATAGTATAATAATTGAGGATTAAAAGTCGATTTTGATCAATTCCCCCCAAAAAATGAAGCAAGGTCATTTTTTTGCTGTTAAACATTTTACCTTCTTTTTGGTAAATTCATTTTTGGTAAATTTGGTTAAAAAAAATTGGTAAACAATTAACAAACAACATTTACTGCTGTTAAAGCTACTGTTTCAAAGTTTACAGAAAATGGCTGTGAACCATAAATGTGCATTACAAAAAAACTGGGTTTGTATCCTCTTTGTCCAAAAAAGATTGTGCTTTGTCTTCTTTGTCCTTTGTCCATAATGGATGTGTGTATATATATGTACACTGACTATGCAGTGTAACAAAGTCTTTCATCATGCAGGTCATTATTGTTGCTACCATCACAGGGGCATTATTTAAGGAAAATATGGCTTTGCTGTGCAAGAAGGAGCAAGAGTTGCATTCAAATTACAGCACATTGAGTAACCTTTCACCATTTCACCATCATCTCGGCATTGGGGTCCATTCACCATCACTGTGCCTTTCAGGCAACGGAACGTCACTGGCATAGATTTCTGGGCTCATTGGGAACCTTTTCTCACGAATTCTTCGCATCTGTCTCTGCGGTCAACATGTCATGCCGGCGTCTTTTATTACTTTCATTTTGAGGAAGGCCGTTGCATGGAATCCTCAGCTTCATGTCTCTGTATTCCCATCGTGCGCTCATCTGAGGGTGCAGCCAAATGCACTCTTCAGCTCGCATGAATTATTGATTTGGGGAGATTAAGGATGCTGGTTTAGTGGCTGCTTGGGGCTTAACACAGGCAGATTAGGTCGGTGGGAGGGGATGATACTGCCCTTTACCTCACCTAGCAATTACCAGTGGGAAAAATTACCAGAGAGAGAGAGAGAGAAAGAGAGTGCATGGTTCCAAATCTTGGGGCGTTCTGGGGAGGAGCAGGTGCAGTTTGTTCATTTTGGTGAGCCTAGAAAATGCAGGAACAACTGGCATGGGGATGATGCCATTTTGAGTTATGGAAGTGAGCATCAAGAACACATTGAAAGATGTTTGTCGAGATGAGCCACCGTAATGCTGTTAGACGAGTGAATATATTGCCGGCAGGTGATCTTTTTTGTGACAAACCTGAATCTTGATTACATTAATGTTGCTTTGACTGCGACTGCCATGGCAGCAAGGCTAGGGGGCAGGTGTCGGTTGGATGTCGGGGTATGAGCAGACCTGGAAAAGTGCAGCAATTACCAGTTGGTCACAAACAGCTGAGCACACACTGTGGCGGGCATGAAGAGAGACGTTCCCACTCAATTAACGAGGGTGCGTTGTCTCAGGTGTGAATTGACCGTAGATAGTCGGGTGCACTTGCCTGTATGCACAAAAAAAGATGAAACCCTTATGTTCTGCTGCCTGTCTGTTCATGCTAGGCCAATGGCATGGCAGATTAATCAAAGTACAGCATATGGCCCAGGTTGGTCTGACCATATAATTTGTGTTCCGCAGGTTGCTGAACAAAAGTCAATCCAAATTTCTCAGTTTATGCACCTTCGTTAAGGTTGTCCTCCCTGCTCTGTGTTGATTGAGCCGACAAAGCACATTATGCGCTTTTCTTCAATCAAATGCCAAGATTGGTCATTTGTTTCATCCTTAAAAGGAAGAAGAAGAAAAAAAAAAAATCTCAGCTTCCTCAACCAGCCAGCCCTCCTTCCACCTTCACACTCCTCATTCCCGACAGTGAAACTGCCTTTTCTTTCATTCAGCCATCTCTGAAGACATCCGTATTGCTTTGTGGCCTTATCTTTCCAACGTTGTAATAACTTACAAAAGTATGGAAAAATCAAACGATTGCCATATTTTATATGCAGTGTATTACCAAAAGTATTGAAATGACCTTTCAAATGTGCATGTGCATATTCTCCCACAATATATAGCAGTTCATGCTTTATAAAAGTGTGCATCAAGTATTTGAATTCAGTTGTAAGCAATATTGCACAAGATAAAAAGCTGAATGACGTTTAACATGGAGCAGTTATTGGGCGCCAGAGGTCCACCACGTCTCTGCCACATTTGGTCTCGGCAAGTAAACTCTGACTCTGAGTAATGTCCTTAGATAATAAGTTACAATTGGTCATGCCAATATTGACCATATGATACGCAGGCTCAAATATATTGACAGCATGATCGAGTCATGAGAACCTTAAATGGGAAAATATTCAATACTCACCCTAATGCAGTATCTCCCAATATTTGTACAGAGCGTTAGTGTCGTGATGTAAGCTGTGATTGTGGCCAAAGACAGACAAACGCACTATCATATACACACTGAAGAACTAGAACGTCACTCGGTAGAGAGCAGACCTCTACCAGGCTGAACTGTTTATGTTTTGTATCCCACGGATAGGCCGGATCTGGATTCGGACCTTAACTAAAATCTAATCGGCTTGTTCTTGTCACCTAACAGACTCGTCCACCAAATTTTGTCATAACTCGTCCATAACTTTTTGAAATATCATGTTATGTATCGCTTTTCGCCCGAACTCTCAATGGTGAAGAAGCAATGGTGCTATGTATCGGTTTGTCCCTAACTCTCAATGGTGAAGAATCAATGGTGCTATGTATCGGTTTGTCCCTAACTCTCAATGGTGAAGAATCACTTTAAAAATTCTAGTAGCCGGATCCTGATCCTGATCTTGACCAAAATCTAATGATTTCCTCCTTGTCACATGCGCTACATCTCCGCCAAATTTTGTCCGAATCCCTCCACAACCTTTTTTTTTAGATATCCTGTTCACAGACAAAGACAGACAGACAGACAGACAGACAAACAGACAGACAAACAGACAGATAAACAGACAGATAAACAGACAGATAAACAGACAGATAAACAGACAGACAGACTGACAAACAGACAGACAAACAGACAGACAAACAGACAAACAGACAGACAAAGACAGACAAACAGACAGACAGGGACGAAAACAACCTCCATCCACCATCGGTGGCGGAGGTAGTTTTCACTTTGCATGTAATTTTTTATTGTCCTAATACCCTTTGTGTCGAAAAATGCAGATACACACATATATTCGTGATTTCTGTGGTGGTATTCTGCCTCAAAAGATGGCCTGACAGCGGTCGTAAAGTCACTCGGTTACTTGTAAAACATCGGGCTTGCTTGTCAGGGAGCTTCTTCCACATGGGTGCCCAGTAAAGGCATTTCTTGACCCCGATCCTGGCTTCGTTGCGAAAAAATAACGTCCCTGAGAGGCAGCCAATAATGGGGCCACTCCCTTTGCCGGTGAAGGCATCAGAGCGTGCAATCGTTTGTCTCTTGCATTCCGCGCCTGATTCATCAACAGAGCCAGTTAGCTGGCTCTTGAGAAAATGCCTTCTTTCTGGGGCACTTAATTGCTGGTGATTAGAATGGAAGCCTCCATGGTGCATGCTCCGGAATCAGCTAGGCCCGAGGCTCTTGCGGCAGGCCTATTTGGGAGGCTTCGACTGAGCGTTTGGTCGTCATAGAAACACAGCTGCCAAAGCCATGTTTTTAGTCTGGTATTGTGGGAGAGGGAGTCATCCCAAATAACTTTTGTGCTACACAATGGATGTATCCTAGTCAGTTGTATTTTCTGTTGTGGTTGCGGCCAAAATGGTGGCGTTCCTTCAGCTCGAGTTACAAGTTTGTCAGTGCACACTTACAACAAGCCCTGTAACCTGGGGAGCAACTGAATCCAGATTTAGTTTATTGAATGAATTTATCGATAAGGTTTGGTTGCTGTTTCATCAAATTGTTGAACAAAAGGAAATAGGAGTGTTACGCTGATTTATACTCTCGTGCTCACTCTTCTTGATATGGATTGATAGAGAGTCATTCAATGTCATAATTATCTCATTTATCTAGTTCCGTCAAGTCGTGGCTGACTTCTGGTGACACTTATGATCAGATTTCTCCAAACATCCATATCCAACACCGCTTCACAAAGTTCTGGCAGAGACAGCTTGGTTGCAGCCTTTACCTCATCCATGCAGCACATACACAGTCTGCTTCTTCCTCTTCTTCCCTCGGCCATTCCCAGCCTGGTTGACTTCTCCAGACTCTCGTTTTCTGTATGCATGATGTGTCTAAAATATGAGTTTCTGATATATCATCAGTGCTTCTAATGTACCTGGTGGTTTATGATATTCAAGCACTGATTTGTTTGCTCTTCTTCTTTCAGCCCATGGAATTTTTAACATTATTCTCCAACACCACATTTCAAACCTGTCAATCTTCTTCCTCTCTTTCTTCTTCATTGTCTCCAACTCACAAATGCAAATGCAAATGGAAAATTGCAAATAGCAAATACATTGCAAATGGAAAAACTAGAGATTTCAACAGCTTCCTTTTGCTTTGTTTTGTCAAATCTTTGTCTTTCCAGGTTTTTATAAGTCTAGACATTGGTGTTTTTCCCAAGCCGAACCGTCAATTAATTTCTCCTCCACATTCTCCATTCATTTGAATCTTAGAACAGAGGAAGACGAAACTTCCACTATTTCCACGTGATCATCTCCCAATCTGAACACAGGGATCTTCTCAGTTGACAAGATTTTAGTCTTTTTTAGGTTAAAAGAAAAAACCAGATTTTTCACTTTCCTTCTTCACTTTCTGCAGCAGTTTCATCAAACGTTCATTAATTTCTGCCAACAGAGAAGTATCATCAGCAGACCTTACATTGTTGATACATTTTCCTCCAATCCTACCTCCAACGCCTATGTCATCCAAGTTTGATTTCCTCATTATGTACTCACGATACAGAATGAACAAGTAAGGGGAGAGAACACATCCCTGTCTGACCCCTTTCCAAATTCCAAGACATTCTGTCTGTCCAAACTCTTCTTACTGCATTTTCTTGTTTACTGTACAGGATTCTCATCAGACGTATCAGGTGCTCCGACATCCCCATTTCACTCAGCATAATCCACATCATTTAATGATCAACACAATCAAAAGCTTTGCTCTAATCTATAAAACAGCGATACACCTACCTTTGATATTTACTTGCTTTTCCATGATCCACCTCAGATTTGCGACTTGATCTCCAGTACCTCTTCTGAAACCAGCTTGCTCATCGGGCATTTGTCACCCAATGAAATATTATATTTGGTGTTGGCTGATCTTTTATAATATCTTGCTGGCATGTGAAATCAGGTCAATGGTTTGGTTTTTTGAACATCCTCTTACATCCCCTTTCTTTGGTAATGATATGTAGACTGACCGCTTCCCTCTTTTAGGCCATACATCCCACTCCAGATCTGCGTGGGATGTTAACATTTTGATTTCCTCCTCCCAAACTACCTCAGAAAGTACAATTGGAATTTCAACAGAACCTTGTGCTTCTCCATATGCCAGCTCTTTTGAGGCTCTACGTACCAGTACCTTACATTCTATCATTATCGTTTCTTGCTCACATTCTCTTTCTTTGAAGGTTGTCATCATATTGCTATCTCGTTTGTATAGAGTTTCGGTATAATCCTTCCATCTTTCTTTCGCCTGTGTTTCTTCTGTCAGATATCTTTCTGTTCTACTCTTAAGAACACCAATCCTCGACCTAAAATTTCCTGTGATCTCTCTGGTTTTTTAAAACAGATCCCTTGTTTTTGCCACTCTGTTGTCACTTTCTATATCCATGCATGTCTCTTTGAAATACTTACCTCTGCCACTTAAGGTGGATGAAGGTTATGTTTTCAGCCCTGTCTGTCAGTTTGTCTGTAAGCAGGATATCTCAAAACATTATGGATGGATTTGGACGAAACCTGGTGGACAGGTTGGGTATGTGACAAGGACGAATAGATTCGATATTGATGAAGATCAGAATACGGATCCGGATACAATAATTTTTTTTAATTTTTTAACTGATTCTTCACCATTCAGAGATGGGGCCAAAAAGGATATATAGCATGGTATTTCAAATGTTGTGGATGGATTATGACAAATCTAGGTGGATGAGTTGGGTAGGTGACAAGAACAAGCTGATTAGATTTTGGTTCGAGTCCAGATCCAGATCTAGCCTATCAGTGGGATGCAAAACTTAAACCCTTCAGCCTTGTGGAAGTATGCGCTCTACCATGTGCCATTCTAGTTCTCTTTTTCTGTCCTAGCTTGTTTTTGGAAATCGGCATTTAGCTGCTTAATGTCCTCTCTTGATGTGCTTTTGGTTTTCATCTTTCTTCTTCTGTCTGTAATATTGATTGCCTCTTGTGACAGCCATATAGCCTTTTTATTTCTACTTGCTTTTGTGGTGTTGTTTTTGGCCTCTTCTTTTACAATGTCGTAAACTTCTTGCCATAGTTCATTTGGCATTCTGTCAAACAAGTTTAGCTGTGCGTAACTTTTTTTTTTAAACCTTTACTGCATACGAGCAGGGGTACCCGGCGTTGCCCAGTGCTGTCCTAATCCTGTTGGCATTTTGAATAATTTTTCGCAGGGGCCTAAACCACTTTCCTATAACCATTAAGGAATTTTGTCGGGGATCATTTAATATTACCTTTCATGTAGCTAAAAAGGCTTAGTCACAATAGAAATCGAACTTTTTTTTAATTTTTTTTTTCAAACGTTTTTGTTTTTGACATAAAACACTCTGTGGCACTCACTAATGAACCTCTATAAGTTTGACAAAGATCCGTCCAGCCATCTCAGAAAAATGGCGACATATCACAGACAGACAAATGGATTTCTTATAGTATGAGTAAACCCACTCATTATTGGAGCAGTAGGGGGTTGTAAAGATGAGACTGTGCCTCACCATTCTAAGCTCCCGAAAATAAAATGTATTTCTGTGAGGGTGTCAGGGAATTGGAGGAGAGGGGGGGAGGGGGGGAGTTAATATCGCCAGTCACAAAACCCCATGGGGAGGTGGGATATTGTTTCGTAATATCATTAATAATGTGCTATTGTAATAGGTGTTATTATTACTTTTGTAATAAGAAGCGGCTTTGGAAAAACGTCTTGGAAGTACTCCACGGAAGCTGCAGGAAGGGTCGTGTTATTAACCCTTGTGGGGTATATAGATTACAGTAGATCTTCGATCAGTTGAGTTCGTAGATGTGATAAGCATTGGCTGATGTCTGGATTCCTCCAAATTTATTTCAGTTTAGTGTTAAACAGCATTAGAGACTGTTTAAAAAGGTTATAATACGTTTGTGGTTTATAATATTTTTACTTCTGGTATTGGTTTTCCCACAAAAGCTGCCTGATAAGCTATTTATACACGTTAACATGGCATTTGTTCCACGAAGAAAAGCCCTTGGGGAGGTGGGATATTATTAGTATTGCCGCGTTCCCTGTGATTAAAATCCTCCAAGGAAACGGATTGCCGAACGAGTTTTATACTCCGAAGCGTTCAAACCAAAAATGACGGTATTCTTTACACGCGAGGGAAAGGGGGATGACGAACTTACCTGGACGGCCTCCACCTGACGTCTTCACACCTGTGATGATTAGCTCAAACCCTGACAGAATTTCAATGTACAAATAAACAGTTTTAATGAAAGAAATGCCAGGCACAAAGAAAATGCACAATAAACTAAATTCCTAATTGGAGCGCTCACATACAGACCCGAATACAGACAAAGGGAAATATAACTGAAAAATAAATAGGTGTGATTTAGTGGGCACTTCGCTCAAATCGGCTGATGTAGCTCGTCAGGAATTGTCGAAGATTGTCTGAGATAGACAGAACTAACAGTTCACCACCACTACGTCTTTGCGCGCGAAACGCACTAGTTGGCGCGAAGTAGGCGTCACTCCTGACTCAGTGCGTGAAGCGAACGGCCTTGGCATGCAGCTCGCTCCTCCAGCCGTGCTTGTCCTCACAATCTCTGCATGGAAACCGCAGCTCTCCATCCGCAGTTCCGCCTCCTCACGACCACTAGCAAGATGTCGGAACATGACCGTTTGAAATGAAGCTTCCTTGCGCAAGAGCAAGAGCAATAGTTCACCACCAGATCCCAAAACGAGAAGAACCAAAAGGACGTCGATGCTGAGAGAGGTAAAATGTCGATGCTGAGGGAGACAAAATGTCAATGCTGCAAGAGCTTTTCGGTGACCATTCACCAACAAAGTCCGGACCAAGACAGAAGGAAAATATGTCAGCACACGACCGTTCACCACCAGAATCAAAACGAGAAGGGCAAAATGTCCGCCATTCTACCTATTTTATATGCGAGGCTCTGACGTCATCCCACCACGTCTCTGTGTCCGCCCTATCAGCGAGCCTCATCTTACCAGTCTCTGTGCCAATCAAATCCCTTCCAATCACTGCTCTTTGAGGCGTGGCTTCACAGAGCTTTTGTGCCTCTGCGCTCACCAAGTGTGTGTTATCTACGGTAATGCTTCTTGCCTGGTTTCCGGTTGGTTTTTAATTAGTGCAGTTAATGGCCAATTTCTTGCTAGATGTGTGTAGTGCATTGTCACAAGGAACACAGGAAAAGATTACAGAGGCAATTACAAACAGGGAATTAATTACCCATAATCGCTCTCCAATTGACAAACCCCACCCCTCTCATGGGGACGAAGCTACAAGCTTACCCGACATCCGGTCTACACAAATTTCCGACTTATGATACATCGAGGTTTCTTCTTCTTCTTCATGACAGTCAGAGCACACTAACCTATACACTCTACCTGGCCCTAAGGTAATAATTGTCTACCCCCTACAAATGTAACAGTATTAACTTTGCTTTGCAATAACATTCATATTGTGCTATTAATGCTAGTTTTGTTATGAGAAGCATCCCTTGGAAAAACGCCACGATAAAGCTATCTTAACACGGATGTACTGTACACCTCAAAATGCATCCCCATTGGCAGGGAAATCCCCCTTGGGGAGAGGAGCGATTGAATGTGCTACAACCTTCATTGTGTGACCCTTAGTCCTGTCAGGTTTGGTTAAGATTGCGTACATAACGACGGAATGTATCTAGGTCAAAAATTGTCAGACAGACTGACTCAAAATTGCGTATTTTAGTGTTGTTACGTGCTCCTCCCCAAACCCCAGTCACGGTGTACCTCCGAGCCCCGAGAGGAGTCACGGCAGAAAGATGTGCTATTCTGTATGTCAAAGATCAATGGTGAAACCACATCAATTGTTACCAACAAACAAGTATTGTATTAAGATCACACAGGAATAACAGTACAAAAAACAATAGTAATCAATTGTACAACAAATATATCATTCCTATGATGGTACCATCAGTTTCGTACAATATAACTCACTGTGCTCCAAGTGAGTGGAAAGAACATCCCCAATGTCTCTATCCCAGCTTCAAGCCAAAGTTGATCCACGCTCCAGTGATAGTCAGAACGATGTCGAATCGAGACCAGAATCCCGTTCGGTTGACAGTGACAGTCACGCTGCCAAAGATGCGTAAAGGTGCCCTCAAGGCGACTGGGAAATCACCCCTTTGGATATGGACGTTCAACGGCTCCCTTTACGGCGAACCGCAAATTTCCACTCAAAATCCACATTACACACACACACCAGCTTAACTTCTGTATTCAGTGAAATGGTTGAAGCGAGGGGAAAAACCTGGAGCGATGCAAAATCAGGCGCGAGGTAAAATGGCCAACGGTCCGTTCTCGAGACGTAACGGCATTCCAATGATTCTCTTCGGAATCAACCGCAAAACCTGTCACGCAGGTTTATCTGTCACAGCGATAACAACTCTGTCGCAGGAATCCCTTTCCCAGGAAACCCAAAGTTCACTTGTGACCCCCGTTCGCCAGTATTTGTTCAAGACCTCCAAACAGCTCGGCTTCTTGTCCGACTCACTTGCTCCGCCTTTTTTTCCTCTTCTTCCTCTTCGTCTTCGTCTGGTTCCGGTTTCTTTTAAAACATTAACTTTTTTTACCTTTTGAAAATAGTAATCTCTATTTCACTTAAACGACAACAATAATAGTACATGCAACCAAAAATGTTTACAGTGGATGAGAACCACAACAACGGAAGTGACGAATCCGTAACAGTATGATGATAGATTGTTTTGATATGGTTTGATATGGTCATATGATATGGTCATATCTCATTGGAGTTTTTAAAATATATTTTTAATCTTTTTCAGTTTGACTCATAGTTTTTCCACAAGGAGTTTACCATCTGTCCCAGAGTCTACAGCTGGCAGTGTGTTGGCAGATTTCTCAGCACGTTCTCCATCTTCTATTGATTAAAATGTAGTTAATTTGATTTCTAGTTTGTCCATATGGTCAATTCCACATGTATAGTCTGTCCTTGGTTGTTTGAACCCTGTGTTTGCAATCACTAGCAAATTTCCACACTTAACTCCAGCATTCACTCCCATGGCTCATTTATGACACCAAGTTCGTGTTTTCCTGCAATCCCTGGTGCCCCTGCTTCTCTAATTTTTGCATTTCAGTCTCCCATAATAATTAAAACATCTCCTTAAGGCACCTGTTCAACCAGTTCTGAAACTTCCTATAAAACTCCTCTACATTCGCTTCATCTGCTGCAGAGGTTGGATCATACATCTGAATGATGGTGGTGTTCACTGCATGTCTTTTCAACCTCACTGATATTAATTAACATGATTGATTGGGTTATATCCATATAGGCAGTGTCTATACTAGACAGGTGATCCAGCCATTGTTTTCCAAAAGAGAATCGTCTGCCTAGCTTCAAGGCAATGTAGCCATTACTGGCAATACGTGGCAGTTGCCTGCATGGTCATCCACCACCTGCTCTCATGGCTTCACGTAACCATGTTCGGAAGGACAAAATGGGGTGGTATACCTTGGCAAAGGGTGCCCCATGGGTTAACTAATGCAAAGGCCACCTCCTACAAGAAGGATTGCTGCCTTTACACCATTAAACCCTTAGCCTTTGGTTTCAAAACCTGAACCGCAAGGCAGCAGGGTGGATTTGAATTCAGAGTTTCCTTTTCTGAGATGAGCTGCTTACCAAGGCTAATGAGCCCCATATGCCTAAAGCAACTGGTTTTAAGGTGCGAGTGATTTGCCTTTCACCTCCACACCCATTAGTGAAAACAACCCTGTCACGAGAAGGCCAGTGCTTGGCTGGACTGCCGGAGGCTTTTGACATGTTGAGTGAGCCCTTGGAGTATTTTACACACCTTAAGAACTTATCCTCAATGTCACTCCATGGCATAGCAGCCCATGGGGGTCTTCATAAGAATGAATTTTTCTTCCACGTAAATCGATTCACTTTGAAAAAAATTAATTCATTTTATTCACAAAGTTGTATGCTTTAAAAGCCTCTTTGAATTTTGAAGAAGAAGAAGCACTGATGGTTTCTTCACCAGGGCATGAGATGCAAAAGGCTCCTTACTGAAAGAGGAACAAAAGAGTGGAGGTGGGCGGTAAGCCTGGATTCTGAAATTTTAACTGGGAGATGGGTACTGGAAGAACACATGCTTCCTGGAGGAGCTGGTTGACAGTTAGTCAGCTAGTGAAGGGAGCAGAGGGGGTAAGACCAGAATAGAGGCAATAAAAAAGAGAAAGACCACCAACCTGTCTGTGATGTAAGAACAATGGGCCTTATGCTTCTGCATTATTGTGGGAGTTGCCAATGTTGAGAGTTTTAGAGTCTACATAATTCAGGAGAGCCTGATTATGTGAAGCAGGAGCACCAGTCCATAGGAGAGAACAGTACTTCATTGAACTACGAACAAAGGTCTGTGGCTATGCCTAGTTCTGGATTTATAAGGAATGATTCAGAATAATGGAGGATGCCCACTTATTGCCCAGTCTACGACTGGCTTTATAGGCCAGCTTTGACGTGTCAGTCCAAGAGAGGTTGTTGATGATTCTGATCTTCAAAGATCACAAGACTGAACCTCTTTAAGTGGATGATTGCAGCAATAGATATATGAGTGTGTTTGAAGATCCTTGCAGAGCGAGATGGTGAAACTAAGAGAATATCCAGGATTGAAGGACATGCTTATCAACTCTAGCTCAACAGAGAGTGATAAAATGTCAGTGTGGTGAAGATACTATATGACACAATATGTAGTGAGCTGCAAAAACGAGGAGAGGGTTTTCGGGAGCATCAGAAGTTGTTTTAATGCATTAGGAATAAGATTGGTTCACAGATTCTGCTTTGGAGTACTCCAGCTTTTACAAGGAGAAGAGACTAAGGGATTCCACTCACAGTAATGCATTGACTGCGCAAGGTGAGGAAGTCAGAAAGGTAGCTATGAAAGTTGCCTTGTATGCTGCAGACAGGTAGTTTGGCTGGATGAAAATATAGGAGCCATGGCTCCTCTTTATAAAGTTTCTCTTTCTGGCTCTTGGTCCCTGGGTTTCAGACTTGCAACATCCTCACACACAGTATGGTTGATTCCTTTTGGACTTTTTTCTTGGAGTCCTGCTTCGCCATTTGATTTAATGCCTCCCCCTTATTTTTTAGTTTCCTCCAATGGAGCATATTATTACCCTGCACCCGCAAAGCAAAAAGTGGGATAAAGCAATTGGTTCATGTCCATCTGTCCGTCCATCTATCTGCCGACAAATGTCAGTTGATGATCAAGGAATAACTTAACTTAAATTGATTGTTATATTTTGAACATGAATCGGAACATGAGTCGCAAAACAAAGCTGCTGTTTAGCAGTACTTTGTCTCTGAATTCGGCCCGATCGCACACGCACAGAAAGGAGTGAGATCATTGCTTCACTCTGTCTGCCTACCCGGCGGTCAAACAAAATTGAAAGTCATTCGAAACAAGAAATTCGCTGTTTTTAAGGAAGTTCTAATGGACATAAACAGGCACAAATAACTATTGTAACGTGTTAGATAGGGTGATGTAATAGCCACTGCGTCAACTGCGGTAAACTTCCGCAATTAATTTATTTATATGACTTTCACAACCTTTATTTAATTTAAATTGAATTATATACTTAAACACTATTGTACATAAATCACCTGCTTATTACTTCCAAGAACCACCAGTTTTGGACATATTAAATAGGGTGGTGTATAAGACTGCTTCAATTGTTCTGAACTTCTGGAATATTTTTTTAAATTATCTTAAAATCATCATTTTATTTAAATTGAAGTATATACTTGGACGCTGCACAGTGCACATGGTCACCTGTTCTAAGAACTCTCCAGTTACCCTCGCCTGAGGAGAGGGTATTGCATTTGAACCCGTTTGTTTGTCTGGCCGCACAGAATAAATATGATTTTCTCTGCAACCATTGGTCTAATTGACAGGAAATTTTCACCAAAGGTGTAACTCCACCTGTATAATTTTTTAATGCTGATTATGACGTCATAGGTCACGTGGTATGGTCGCCATCTTGTAAAAACCGAAACACTTTGCACCTCTATATCTCCGAAAGCACTGCATAGAAAAAATTGCGACATGGCTCATTGTAAAGAACTCTCCATGGGGAATGACATATGTTAATAATGATGTCATAGGTTCCTCCATTATGATGTCATAATTCGACAAGTACAAAATTCCATCCGATCAAGATGAAATTTCTTGAGTGTCATCGAGGCATAAATTAGTAGAGAAAAAAAATGATGACGTCATCGGTTACGTGGTTCGGCCGCCATATTTGTTTTAACGCAAAAGCCTTAAAAAAAACACTTAAAACACATCCTGGTGAGGGTCTGCAATCTCTTTCTGGTTTGCTCTTTCTAGTTATACTTTGTGATAAAAAAAAAAAAAAAAACACCTTTAGAGGCCATTTTTCCCCGCAAAGCGGGGGTTGGCCTTTTTCGGGAACCGTGGTTGTTGTTGTTTTTCGGTCCCCTTTTTGAAGCAATGTTTTGCGGCCGGATGCCCTTCCTGACGCCAACCCTTTTTGCCGCCTTTAACGACAAACAGGTAATTACCAGTGAACTGGTACTCAATTAGCCGACCTCGGAAGGATGAGCAGGCTGAGTCAACCCCCCTGGCGTTAATTCGGCGATCTACTGGGATTCGAACCCAGGATCCTAGGATCCTAAGCCGGCACCCTAGCCGCTACACCAACACCAGGGTTGGTGATAGTAATTTTGTGATCATTTTGTGATAGTAATTGGTTATTTATTATTCGGTATTATTCGGTTTGGAAGTAATTGGTTATTTACTATACCGAATTTACTATTCGGTATTTACTATTCGGTTAAGTTCTTGTCTGTCTGTAATAAATTTTAATTGTATAACCAATGGTGTTATTCATTCACCTCTTTGGTGCAATTGAGCTCTAAACTTCATTTTAGATGTTCAGGAATGGGTATCCACTTGATCATATCAGCTGTACAAACACATTTATAAGAGTTCTGCACTCAGGGCATTGAAAGGTGCCTCTTGGAAATGCCTTAAGTAGCTTCTTGACTGAGTTTACTACTCGTATATTGTTTTCTAGCTTTGCCATAACTAAGTTTGTCAGTTTTTTATTTCATATTTGCTGCCGAACAGACAGGTGCTTAAAAAAACATATTTTGTGAGTTTAGTTTAGTGTAGTCAATTTAGTCAGCAAATGTAACATATTTCAAATACCTTTCTAACCCTGATGCAGCGACAGCAGAATCCACGCAGAATGAATGTGCCCGTTCCACAGGAATTCTTCACAGCTGCTCGAAAATCCCAAACACATGTTTGGAAGTATTTTGACAGCACAACAACAAACCAGGCAGCTCGTGCTCTCTACATCTGCCTTTATTTTATTTTCACCAAACTATCTTTCCAACCTTCAACTGAGGACGCTCTCTCGGTGCCAAACCAATTTCGCTTCGTATTTCTTGTTGTGGTCAAACATGGCACGCCATCGGCAGGCCTCAAGCCGCAAACGCTGCCTCAGGAGGCTAAACCGGGGTCTCATGGCGGCTCGAGGACCGTGTACACTGTTTGGACATGCGTTTCAGTTTCCCGTTGCCTCTCGCCAAACGAAAGTGGCAGCTTGATGTTAACACAACCTTACTGTCAAAAAAGTCTTATTCTTTCTTTTCATCGCTTGTTCTAAAGTAATTGTTCAACCAAGAGTCACTGTCAGCAACATAATGTTTTGCCTTTCTGAATTAAGTGATTTGATATTTCATTCCTGCATGCAGTCATACTTTATTGTTTTACGTCTGATTTGAAGGACAAGTTTTTATTTGTATCCTTTGAGTATATTTTAAATTTCCGTAGAAACCTCCAGATTGATCGACCGTAC
The DNA here is from genome assembly GCF_964187855.1 of Myxine glutinosa. Classification (NCBI taxonomy): domain Eukaryota; kingdom Metazoa; phylum Chordata; class Myxini; order Myxiniformes; family Myxinidae; genus Myxine; species Myxine glutinosa. The sequence continues at coordinate 45,172,940 of NC_136264.1, read as the reverse complement.
AGGAACTCTTGAAAAAGGAATACAATGTTTGCTCCCGCATACAAAAAAGGGTCTGAGGAATTTCTTAAGGTCTTCTTGTGGAGAACATCAGCTTTTTCTTGTTCTTTTTTTGAGGGGAATCGATGATGCAGTTTAGCGAAGATGCGTGAGTGCTTTTATGCACATAAAAGCCTCTTCTTGGATAATACATGAGCACATTTTCCCCTTATCTGCAAGTGAGTGTGCCTATGAGAATAGAGTGCATCAATAATGCTATAACTTTCATCGGTTCAGTTATTTGACACGGAAAACGAATCTATATTTTTATTTCATGTCAAGCCTCTTAACTGGTCTAGTTAAGAGAGGGGAAACTTTTTTTTCCTGCTCCTGTTTAGATATATATGTATGTACATATGTATATATAATGCATATCAAAAAAAAGGTAATCCGAATTCAGGTGGTTAATATGCAAAGGTTATTTAGTTTGACAATTTACATGTGGTTTACCAATTATGAGGAGATTCTCAGCTTTCCATTGATGCCTTTCATGCATCATTGCTGTCAAACGTGACCAAGTACATGTTCATTGAAAATGACAAGTTCAAATCGCATTTTTACAAGTTTGGCTAATCGGTGCAAGACAGTTTGAAATAGACGCATTACTTGTCGACTGCCAAGTTGATTATGTAAAATTGTTAAGCTGGTCTGGTAATCGTCGGTTGCGTCATCCTTTATTTAAGATTGGTATTTAAGATGGGCCTACTGTCTGGGCCTATGGGTTTAGAGACTGTCTGAGTCATTGAAAAGATGGTTCAACTTACGACTGAACAGCGGACCTTCGTGGTTACAACCTTTCACCAAACTTGAAGTTTGCAGCGAACCCGTGATGCGTTCAGGGAACGTTTCCCAGAACGGGAGCCTCCAGCAGCCAAAAACATCTGGGCGAATGTTAGAAAATACCAAGAGCATGGCACGAGCCTCAACCGCAACAAGGGGAATTCTGGTAAGAGGCGCACTGGGCAATCGGAAATGAACATTGCAGCAGTAAGGAAGCAAGTGTTGGAGCATCCTAGGGATACCAGCGCAAGACGAAATGGGACGGGATTGCCTTCGGCAACATTCAACCAAATCACAAGACCGGACCTCCACCAACATCCATATCTGATTCACATGCGGCATCAACTTATGCCAGGGGATTTTGCCAGGAGGCTGGTGCTTGCCGGATGGTTGATAGCACGTTGCGAAGCAGATGTCAATTTCCTGCGGTATCTCATTATCGACGACGAAGCTGCTTTCGCCATGGACGGCAAGGTCAATACCCATAATGTTATTGAATATGCACCGACAGGACAACCCCCGGAATTTAATTTTGACACCAACATAAATCGACAAAAGTGGACTGTTTGGTTGGAACTTTTTTTTTTGTTTTTTGTATACAAGATCGAGGCTCGTGAAAGAGCGAACATTAATCACACAGAAAGACAAACCGACACATAAAACATATAACATGGGGAGCGGTAGACAAGATGGGGCGAGAGGGGGAGGAACACAAACACAACATCTGAGAGCAGGGACATCGAGAGATCTGTGGGAGGGAGAGGGCTTTGGGGGCGGGGGGGCATGGGAAGGGGGGGTGGGGGGTGGGAGAGGTGTAAAACATATGGACACTGCCAGGACTTCCAGAAAAGAAGTTGGAATTTCAAACAAGGTGGATCTGGGGTGAATTTGTGGGGGTAGAAAAGATCAAGGTTTTGGATGGGGAAAGATAAGAGATGGTGGTGAACAGCTGTTTTAAAGACCTGGAGGGAGGGGTGGGATTGAAGGGAGTGTGGGAGTTTGTTCCAGAGGCGGGAGAAAAGAGGAATGAAAGAGTGAAGTTGAGCAGAGAGCCGAGATTTCGGCAGTTTAACCATCAGAGGGTTGCTGGCAGATCTTGTGCGACCTGTAAGAATATTTGGGGGACAAAGCACAGAGAGAGCTGGGGGAGCAAGGCCGGAGAGGAGTCGGTAGAAGACAGAAAGACCACCAACCTGTCTGTGGTGAGTGAGTGAAAGGCCCTCGGAGATAGCTTCATCACGGGAGATTCCAATGATTCTGAAAGCTTTGGTTTCAACAGCGTGAAGCCGAGCTAGGTGTGAGGCAGGAGCACCGGCCCATAGGGGAGAACAGTATTCCATTGAGCTGCGGATGAAAGCCTTGTATGTGGTGAGGAGCTCAGGTGTGCCGAGGAAGGACTTCGCACGATGCCCAGTCGGCGACTGGCTTTGGAGGTCAGCTTGGAAATGTGGTTTTGCCAAGAAAGATCATGGCAGATAGCGAGACCCAAAAGCTTGAGCGACAGAACTTCTTGGAGAGGATTGTTGAGAAAGTAGATGGGAGGGTTGTCCAGTCGATCTTTTTGGAGAGACATAGTAAGAGTGTGAGATTTGTCAGGATTGAAAGACATGTTCCACTTGTTTGACCAGTCTGTGATTTTGTCCAGGTCTTCAGAGAGTGAGGAGGCTGCTGACTGCCGATCTGAGGGAAGAGGAATGACTTTGTGGAAAAAGTCAGATGATCGGACTATTTTTCTTTCAAAGGAATGTCAATGGTAACAGGTATCTGCAGATGATCAATGATGAAGTTTTACAGCAGCTGGAGGAGAACTTTGACCGACAGGTTCATGGTCTCTTCAGATATCTCTGGTGGGCCCAAGACGGCGCCCCAGCACATCGCTTTATCGCTGTCCGAGATCGACTGAGGGAACTCTTTGGAGACCGAGTCATCGCCCTCAACCATGCAGTTGAATGGCCGCTAAGATCACCTGACCTCAAACCATGTGATTATTTCCTTTGGGGACATTTAAAGAACAAGGTGTTCGTAACTCCTTCCCGTGATCTTGACGAATTGCAGGGCCCTATTCGACATGAAGTGGATGCTTTGCACAATGACCCGGCTATGGTGAGACGAGCAGTTCAGGGAATGCTCCGCCGCTGTGAGCTTTGTGTTGAAAGGGGAGGTGGACATGTTGAAGGTGTGGGTGCATAAAGGCCAATCATTCCTGAGAAAAGTTCACATGTGACGTTCATTTTGCACCAATTATCCTGACTTGCATCGATTAGCCAAACTTGTAAAAATGCGATTTGAACTTGTCATTTTCAATGAACATGTACTCGGTCATGTGTGACAGCAATGATGCATGGAAGGTATCAATGGAAAGCTGAGGATCTCCTCTTAATTGGTAAACCACATGTAAATTGTCAAAATAAATAACCTTTGCATATTAACCCCTTGAATTCGGATTACCTTTTTTTTTGATATGCACTGTATATACACTACATGGCCAAAAGTATGCGGACACCCATTGTAATTAGTGGATTCGGCTGTTTCAGCCACACCCATTGCTGACAGGTATATATAATCAAGCACACAGGCATGCAATCTCCATCGACAAACATTGGCAGTAGAATGGGACGTACTGAAGAGCTCAGTGACTTTCAACGTGGCACCACCATAGGATGCCACCTTTCCAACAAGTCAGTTTGTCAAATTTCTGCCCTGCCAGAGCTGCCTCGGTCAACTGTAAGTGCTGTTATTGTGAAGTGGAAATGTCTAGGAGCAACAACAGCTCAGCCGCGAAGTGTTAGGCCACACAAGCTCACATAATTCGACTTCCGAGTGCTGAAGCGCGTAGCGTGTAAAAATCGTCTGTCCTAGGTTGCAACACTCACGACCGAGTTCCAAACTGCTTCTGGAAGCAAAGTCTGCACAACAACTGTTCGTGGGGAGCTTTATGAAATGGGTTTCCATGGCTGGGCAGCCACACAAAAGCCTAAGATCACCATGTGCATTGGTGATCTTAGGCTTGTGTGCAGCTGTCTTGCCCACGCCGCCATTGGATTCTGGAGCAATGGGAAATGCGTACTCTGGAGTGATGAATCATGCTTCACCATCTGGCAGTTCGACAGATTAATCTGGGTTTGGCAGATGACAGTAGAACGATACCTCCCCGAATACATAGTGCCAACTGTCAAGTTTGGTGGAGGAGGAATTATGGTCTGGGGCTGTTTTTCATGGTTCGGGCTCGGCCACTTAGTTCCAGTGAATGAAAATCTTACCGACACAGCAGACAATAACTTTAGATGATTGTGTGCTTCCAACTTTGTGGCAACAGTTTTGGGAAGGCCCTTTCCTGTTTCAGCGTGACAATGCCCCCATGCACAAAGCGAAATGCATACAGAAATGGATTGTCGAGATCGGTGTGGAAGAACTTGACTGGCCTGCACAGGGTCCTGACCTCAACCCCATCGAACACCTTTGGGATGAATTTGAACGCCGACTGCGAGCCAGTCCGAATCGCCCAACATCAGTGCCCAACCTCACTTATGCTCTTGTGGCTGAATGGAAGCAAATCCCCACAGCAATCTTCCAACATGTAATGGAAAGACTTCCCAGAAGAGTGGAGGTTGTTGTTGCAGCAAAGCGGGGACCAACTCCATATTAATGTCCATGATTTTGGAATGAGATGTTCGACGAGCACATATGGGTGTGATTTTTGGGTATCCACATACTTTTGGCCCTGTGGTGTGTGTATCTATATATATATATATATATATATATATACACTATACAGTCACGTGAAAAAGTAAGTACACCCCATGTAAAGGTTTGACTTTTTCAACATATTTCAACATTTGATCTATTTGATCTTCATTTCAACAATATTGATAGATAAAGGTGATATAATATAACAAATATCATGAAACATTTACATTTTGTAGACCATTGTATAATTTAAATAAACATAAATGCAAATTTCGCATGTGGAAAAAGTAAGTACACCCTTGGCTCTAATAGGTGGTATTGTCCCCTTTGGCAGAAACAACCTCAAGGAGGCATTTCTTATAACTGTCTACCAGTCTCTGACATCGACTGGGAGAAATTTTTGCCCACTCCTCCATGCAGAATTCTTTCAGCTGTGCGATGTTTAAGGGGTTTCTCGCATGCACAGCTCGTTTCAAATCCCCCCACAACATCTCGATGGGATTTAGATCCGGGCTTTGACTTGGCCATTCCAGAACCCCCCATTTCTTTCTTTTCAGCCATTCCTTGGTGGATTTACTGGTATGTTTAGGGTCATTGTCATGTTGCAAGGTCCACCTTCGGTTGAGCTTCAACTTTTTGACAGATGGCCTCACATAATCCTCAAGCACCCTCTGGTAAAATGAAGAATTCATAGTGGATTCTATGATGGTGAGCTGCACAGGCCCTGATGCAGCAAAGCTGCCCCAAACCATAATATTTCCACCACCATGCTTTGCAGTTGGTATCAGGTTCTTGTGGGCAAATGTTGTCTTTGGTTTTCGCCAAACATGTCTTCTGAGACTGTGGCCAAATAGCTCTACGTTTGACTCATCTGTCCAGAGCACATTGTTCCAAAAGTGTTGGTCTTTGCCAAGGTGTTCATTGGCAAACTTTAGTCTTGCCCTGATATTCTTTCTGGACAGCAAAGGTTTCCTCCTGGCACACCTCCCATGTAGATCAAATTTGTGCAGCCTCTTTCTAATGGCAGACTCGTGCACTTTGACATCAACAGTGGCAACAGCTACCTGTAGGTCCCATGATGACATTCTGGGGTTCTTAGAGACTTCTTTCAGCATCTTGCGGTCTGCTCTCGGGCTGAACTTGCTGGGGTGGCCTGGCCTGAACAAGTTGGCAGTTGTTTGGAATCTTCTCCACTTGTAGATGATCTTCCGGACAGTCGAATGATTGATTTCAAATTGTTTGGAGATCTTTTTAAATCCCTTCCCAGACTCGTAGGCATCTATAACCTTCTTTCTGAAAGCCTCAGAGAGCTCTTTTGATCTAGGCATGGTGATGCCGCACACTTCAACAACAGAGCAAACCAAACCAAATGTCTGAGGTTTAAATAAGACAGGTTCCTCCCAGATCCTCACTAACGATGTTCTAATCATTTGCACCTGAGCTGGTGCACCTGATTCTAATTTTAGGTTTTTGAAGTAGTGATAAATGTTGGGGTGTACTTACTTTTTCCACATGCGAAATTTGCATTTATGTTTATTTAAATTATACAATGGACTACAAAATGTAAATGTTTCATTATATTTGTTATATTATATCACCTTTATCTATCAATATTGTTGAAATGAAGATCAAATAGCTGTATGTTGAAATATGTTGAAAAAGTCAAAACTTTACATGGGGTGTACTTACTTTTTCACGTGACAATATATATATATATATATATATATATATATATATATATATATATATATATATATATATATATATAAAACGCAGTGCCTTCAGAAAGTATTCACACCCCTTGAATTTTTCACACTTTGTTGTGTTGCAGCTTGAATTTAAAATGGATTAAATTCAGATATTTGTCACCGATGTTCGCATAATCCCCCACAATGTCAAAGTTGAATTTATTTTTTTGAAATGCTTACAATGTAATTAAAAATGAAATACAAAATTATCTAATTTACATACATATTCAACCCCCTGAGTCAATACTTCATGTAAGTGCCTTTGGCAGCGATTACAGCTTCGAGTCTTCTTGGGTATGTCTGTATTAGCTTTGCACATTTGGATTTGAGGAGTGAGTTTCTCCCATTCTTCCTTGAAGATTTGCTCAAGCTCTGTCAAGTTGGATGGGGAGTGTCGGTGAACATCAATCTTCAAGTCTTTCCACAGAATCTCAATGGAATTCAAGTTTGGGCATTGGCTGGGCCATTCAAGGACTTTTACGTTCTTGTACTGAAACCATTCCAGTGGTGCTTTGGTCATTGTCCTGTTGGAACATAAATCTTCACTGCAATCTCAGGTCGTTTGCACTCTGAAGGAGGTTGTCCTCAAGGATTTGCCTGTAGTTGCCTCCATTCATTGTTTCTCTGCCGCTGAAAAGCTATGCTCGGTTTCCACCAGATGTAGCGCTTTGCATATGTGTGTGTGTGTGTGTGTGTGTGTGTGTGTGTGTGTGTGTGTGTGTGTGTGTGTATATGTATGTATGTATGTATGTATGTATATATATATATATATATATTTATATATATATATATATATATACATATATATATATATATATATATATATATATATATATATACATACATAGTATATATATATATATACTCGTGACTTGCCTGCTCATCTTACCAAATGTCCGTCTGTCTGTCTGTCTGTTCGAAGGTACTGCAAAAACGGCTGATCCGATCGCAACAATATTTTGGGTGGGTAATCCTCGGACCGCCTGAAGTAAAATAGGCTATATTGTTTTTCCAATTTTTCCAAGTTGTCAAATTTTCCAATTTTCCAGTTTTTCCAAACACGATGGAATAATATTTACCGATATGAACAGTGTTGTGGCTTTTGTTGAAATTCTACGTACTAGGAGAGAGTCGTTCGACTCCTGAGGAACTCTTCCTATATAAACGTGTGGCTCCGAAGTAACACGGCAGCGTGTGCAAAGCGACTGAGAAACAGGTGTAGCGGCCGCTTCCGTGTTACAGATTCGGCACGCACTCTTCACACATAAACGTGCGACTGAGAAAGACGTGTTGAAGCCACTTCCATTTTGCAGAAGTCAATCTTTTTTCAAAATGGGCGCCTTGTACTGTTTAGATTTTGATGATTTGCATGTGATATGATTCAACGGATGTTTATATGAATCGTTTAAATTAAAAAAGCCTTCAATTTCTGATGTTTTGCCTTTTCATTTGGGCCTCCCAATTGATGCCCCGCCCATAGGGCGGGTACCGTTGCTAGTTAAGTATAATCCTCCTTCTGGAATTACATGGGTTTGTTTAATGATATTATATGAGGATGGATTTTTGCACGAGCCATTATTGTATTTTAGGTGTTATTGGTAGGATAGCTTTGAGGTGGCCAGCCCGTGTTCAGATCTTGACCCAGATACAAACTGTCATCCTGGTGTTTCACATCCAGGGAAAGGCATCAATGCTTTCACCCTGCATCACACAGACGTTAAGCCTGAACACCCACCGCAGACACTGATCGTTTGTGGATGTTGACGATCCTTGGTGTGTTGTGTGACAAGTAGGTGAGTTGTCGCCGGCAACCTGAGCTGATATTACACTGGAACATCAGGCCTGACCAGCTGCTTCATCAAAGTATTGGGTTTAAAACGTTCTCTGGCTGTCAGACAAAAATGTGCGATTATTTGGAGACGTTGAAGAAGTTATCCAAGATATTATTATGCTTTCAGCTCTTTGGATGCCTTGCTAATATTTTTCATGATGGCATATATTTTGGCATCCAGCACAAAGTGAAGTGGATTGTCGATAAAATCATTTCAGATGTCGTTAAAAGGCAAGATTGCTTGGAGAGTTTGCAAGCGACCTTCACATCAGTAGATTCATTCCTGTGCTCGACATCACACAAAAAACTTCTCGAAGCAGATGGTGATGTTAAGCACACATCGTTGATGTTCTCCTTTGTTTGTTTTAATTTTCTGCCGTGTCATGAAAGAAGTCAGATGGTTTTTATGCCATGAACTTTCTGCGTATGCGGCACTATTCACATTTTCCATTTGCATTTCAAACCAAATACATTCGCCCTCGGCCTACAAGGGCCACAGCTGTGCGTGAATGCATCGAGCGCGTTTTGCTGAGTGCCGCAAGATCATCTTGGTTCGTAAACAGCACAGTACTTTTATGACCTATTTTGTGATCATTAAGCCTCAAAGTATTGTCTTGTGTCAAAATAGTTTTCCAATATTCAAAGGTTTCATCTATGTCTTGTTAACCGACCCTTTCCAATTTTAAAAGGGTTAACTGACCAAACGTTTGTCATCACTATACAAATTATAAATACTTTGTTTTTGTTTTGAAAAAAGTTTGTTTCTTTATGAGCAGCTGGAAAAGAAAAAGTTACAACAAACTTTCCCTCCAGTAATCGTGCTTTTTCAACAGACCCTCAAATGTAGATGTCACTGACGTTTCGAGCTGTGCGCTCTTTCATCGTACCTTTCTTCCACTATTGTCGGATACATCCGTACATGGAATGCACGACAATTGTGATGTTGTTTCCATGCTTGCACTGACATATGTTGATCGTAGTTGTGGGTTGTCTGCAGTACCGCAGGCAAGATAAGTCTTGCATTAATGATGCATTCACTCAAAACTCCTGAACCTTTTCCCTATGTGCCTATCATGTCTGCACAAAACTTCTCTTTTGCCTTCCTAAAATTTTCTGAAAGAAATATATAAATACATAGAAATGAGTTTGGACATGAGGCTTCAGCTGAATATCACAATATAGTATATCTCTCTCTGTATCTCTCTCTACCTTTTTAATGTTTTTTTGCTATCTGCAGACCAACTTTAGCTCAACCTCACCAAGAAAAAAGGAATTTTGAACACTCGAGAAATAAATTTCAATCAAGAACTTCTTGAGCAAACTGTTTTAACCTCCGCAAAACCTTTTCTCGTCCTGGCCCTCATTTTGCAGTTTGATGGCATGTAAGGAAGGCAGTGGAGCAGAAATGACTCATTTATGTATAGTGGGGCGGCTTAGCCCAAATATTCAAAAGAATTGTGCATTTTGTGATACAAGCACCAAATTTGGCACAAATGTACATTAATATGTTGCGAACATTTTCAGATATTGGGCCACTTGAAATTCCGTAATTTTTTTTTTCAAATTTTTTCAAATTTCGTAATTTCAAATTTTTCGGGTGACACCGTCACAATTTCGGTCTTCGAGGCCGGCCGATAGGCAAAGTGTGACCGGAAGGGACGAGGTTCTCCTGACCACGTGGCCCTCGATCTGGGAAGCGAGAGGCGTTCCATTAGTGGACGCGCCCCTCACGCCCGACTTTTGGGCGGCCCCGGCAGGCCGTTTGTTTTGACGTTCCGTGACAGGCCCCGCACCCCCACCTCCGGGCCGACCGGAAGCTTGTGCTGAGTACATCATACCTGAACAACTCAGTGAGGCAGAACACAGCAGTGCACACCAGGGTGACCCATTCAGTGCATAAACCAATTAACCTGTCCACTGCAGGGCATATAGAAATGAAGTTATTTTCTGCATATAATAATAATATAAGTTCAGTTCTATATAACAATTTCTGTTATCACCACTACCACTACAACTACCACTACTACAAGCTTTGTCTGGAATTTTGTGGACTAACAGACAAACAGACATACAGACAAGCTGGGATCAAAACATTACCTCCTTCCACCATTGAGTGTAGAGGTAAACATCATGGAAATTATATCATGCCCTAGATTTAATTCATGCTTACCCGTGTATTTGCTTCACTGGTTCACAAGGTCTTTTGCATACATATAATTCAGACTCTCGTCTTCATTGCTGACCACACAATGTTCGCAACATATTAATGTACATTTGTGCCAAATTTGGTGCTTGTATCACAAAATGCACAATTCTTTTGAATATTTGGGCTAAGCCGCCCCACTATATCGGCCGGCCTCGAAGACCGAAATTGTGACGGTGTCACCCGAAAAATTTGAAATTACGAAATTTGAAAAAATTTGAAAAAAAAAATTACGGAATTTCAAGTGGTCCAATATCTGAAAATGTTCGCAACATATTAATGTACATTTGTGCCAAATTTGGTGCTTGTATCACAAAATGCACAACAGGTTTGCTATGCTGCTACACTAGTAGCCCGATGGAGATAGAAATCTGATTTTAAATGTGGATAGAGCCTGATGTGGAGAAGACAATAGAGACAGAACCCAGCAGGCAAAAGTAGCACTGAATTGGGATATACAATAATGAACAGTGCCTTCAGAAAGTATTCACACCTTTTTTCACATTTTGTTGTGTTACATAGAAGCACCTTTGGCAGCAAATACAGCTTTGAGTATTCTTGGGTTTGTCTGTATCAGCTTTGCATATCTGGATATACAGCCATATGTCCCATTGGGATGAAGAGGATAGGTAAATAATATATAATACGGAAACACTCGTACGGGAACAGGAAACTAATTTCATATCTCTTGGCAAGGTCGAGCTTCGAAATGATATTTGAAGAGTATTATTTCAACTACAGCAATCAAAGGCTCATGGAGGATGTTCCATATATGATATACTGTATATTGATATCACACACACCAAGGAAACATAATTGTTTGCTTTCATGAACTGTGAGGACATTAGTTGAAAATTGACAAAATTCAGGATATGTGATTTGTTCCTTGGACCCCAACAGCATGACTGAGTGCTCAGCCACAAAATGACAAATATGCCAACTGTACTTCTCTTAAGGGTTTTAAATTCTACCGAAGCCATCCTTGAGTCTCACAATCAACATTTGATTTCTCAATACGAACTCGGGTAAGGTCCCATCATTCAAACACAAACATGACGAGCAATAAAGTAAGATCATATTCATTTCTATTCATCTCGATGGTGTTGTGACAAAACATCCTAAACATTTTTGTGCCTCCGCCCCCGAAGGTGGCTGGAGCCATTATGTTTTTGGGTTGTCCATCCGTCCGTCTGTCCGTCCGTACGGGCTAAACCTCATTTTTCTCAGCAATCACATGGCTGATTGAGACGAAACTTTCAGGGTAGGCGTGACACCCATGCAGAATGTTTTTATGATAATTGTGACGTCGTAGGTTATGTGCTATGGCAGCCATCTTGGATTAAACGCAAATAATTAAAAAATTATTTCTTGGAAACCGCTGAATGGAAAAATTTGAAACTTGGCACATTGTCAAGTACTCCCAATGGGGAACAAAATCATGTTAATGATGACATCATAGGTGAAGTGGTATAAAAAACCTAAGTGACAGTATACCAGTATACCTAAGTATACCTAAGTATACCTAAGTATACCAGTCAAAAATGTTTTAATCTAATTCCTTATCTTAAAAATCTGAAATTGCATGCACATGATCTATTTGTATTGAAATGTTAAATTTATGACATCATAGGTCACATGGTATGGCAGCCATATTGGATTTAACCCAAAACCTTTAAAAAAACATCCTCCCAAACCTCCAAATTGATTTTTTTTTTTGTATACAAGTTCTAGGCTCGTGAAAGAGCTAACGTCAATCACACAGAAAGTCAAACCGACACATAAAACAAAATAAGGGGAGTGGTAGACAAGATGGGGAGAGAGGGGGAAGGACACAAACACAACATTTGAGAGCAGGAACATCGGGAGAACTGTGGGAGGGAGGGGGCTTGGGGGGAGGTGGGAGAGGTATAAAACATATGGAAACTGCAAGGACTTCCACGAAAGAAGTTCGAATTTCAAAAAAGTGTATCTGGGGTGAATTAGAGGGGGTATAAAAGATCAAGGTTTTGGATGGAGGTGGTGGTGAACAGCTGTTTTAAAGACCTGGAGGGAGGAGTGGGATTGAAGGGAATGCGGGAGTTTGTTCCAGAGGCGGGAGAAAAGGGGAATGAAAGAGTGAAGGTGAGCAGAGAGCCTAGATTTTGGCAGTTTAACCATAAGAGGGTTGCTGGCAGATCTTGTGCGACCTGTAGGAATATTTGGGGGACAGAGCACAGAGAGAGCTGGGAGAGCAAGGCCGGAGAGGACTCCTGGGGTTGGGGTGGAGAGAGGGCAGTGCAAGGAGAGTGAGGAAGAGAGTTTTTGATAAAGATAGCAACCCCACCACCAGGACGAGGCTCAGGTCTATCATACTGGAGGGGGTAGAAACCAGGAAGAGATATTAAGGAATCAGAGACATCTTGAAGGAGGAAAGTTTCTGTTTCGATTGACTCGAAACTTTGCATGTGTCTTTGACTAGGCACGGTGATTAAAAGTTCATCACGAAAATATAATTGATCACATGGTGTGGCAGCCATATTGGATTGAAGGAAAATATTAAATAATTATATCTCTTAAACCGCTTACCCTATCGATGCTAAATTTGACAAATATCATCTAACACCATTTTTGCATACCATTTGAAATTGATGATGTCCTAGGTCACGTGGTTTGGCAGCTATCTTGAATAGAAAAACGAACCTTATCCGATCAACACGAAAAAACGAACCTTATCCGATCAAAGAGTGTACATTTTTTAAGGTCATATGTCATGTGGTGTGGCAGCCTTATTAGCGTGAAAGCCAATATTTCTAAAAATCCCTTCTCTGAAACCGCTTCACCGATCGATGTGAAACCTGTCATGGCTTGTGAAAATGTGATAATTGAAAACAGCTGAAGGGATTTAAATTCAAACTTGTTTATTTTTAGGACAGTGAACGAGGGCATCTACCCATTGTGGGACTATGCGTAGGCATATTGGCGACACAGTCGCATTGCTCTTGTCATCCATGGATTGATGAGTCACTTTTCCCCATCAATTCATTCCTGTGAATGACCATATTCAGGAATAACTGTTCTGTGAGATGACCGCATCAAATCATTCTTTGGGTTTGTAGTCCCCGCGTGATTTGGATGGGCAATTTAGCAGACTATGTTTAAATTGCGTCGAGTTAAACCCTATTTGTCGTGCACCTAAACTCTTCCCCAATTATCCATTTCCCTTCCTGTAGTTTGCTTAATAGTGAGGATGATTGCCCTTGGCAAATAGTTTGTTTTTGTATGGGGTCTTGTGAATAATTATTGTCCACTCATCACAAAGATTATGAATGAATGTGCTATTCCTATTGCCATTTATGCATTTATGTTTTTTGGAATTCTCTATTCCTGGAGGTGGGAGGGGTATTCATATAATTATAATAGACTAGTGCGTGCCCGTACGTGCGGGGAGATAAATACGTGGACATACGTACATTGACGTACGTACCAAAAATAAGGCCTCACTGTCCGGAAGTTCGCATATCGCAGTTACGATTAATCGCAAATTAGTTTTAATGGCCAATTCTTCAATTAGCGCCAACATATTTTGCCATTTTGCAATTTCATCGCAAGGAAAAGCACAAAGAGAAGAGAACAACAAACACACACGCGGTTCCTTTGCTGTAGCTTGACCATACGTGCAAAAAAATTTTTTTAACTTTCATCGTTCCTTCGGTCTTCGCTCTCGTCCTTCGCCGTTCCTTCGCTCTCGTCCTTCGCTCTTCCTTCGTTCACGTACAAAACGTATGTGCTTGCTAAATAAATGGCCATAACTTGGTAACCACTTGTCCGATTAATAGCAAACCTTGAAAAGGCACATCCTCAGGTCCCCAGCAATATACCTGGCAAGTTTCACTTAGATCGGACCAGTGGTTGTCGAGAAACAGCGGTCACAGACATACACACAGACAGACACACAGACACACAGAGATTGCTTGCATTATAGAGAGATACTATTTTTCTTCTTTAATGTCCCAAAACATTCCAACTTTCCTGAGGGGTCAGCCTGGGGAAGTGAGAGGGGCTAATTCTGGCTTGAGTTGCTCTTTGGGAACCATGTGGCCAGGCCTGATGTTCAACTGCAGGTTGTTCAGAACCTGGAATTGTTCAAGGTGCCGTTGACAACACATCAACTCCTTGCAAGTCACATTAGGATCTATAACATTCAACAAACTAGATGGTACTCAAAGAATACTTACCCCGCACTGTCAACTTGGTGCGAGCCAACTCTTCTGTTTTTAAAGGATTTTTTCTTTGATCCAATATGGCTGCCAGACCACGTGACCAACGACATTATAAGTTTACAATCTCGAACATAATTGTTGCGTAGATCAATGCTCAAGAAATTTCAAACTGATCAGACTAAGCGTTGTGCTGGTCGAATTATGATGTCATAAGTAAGACACCAATGACCAATGAATTGTTGTTGTTGATTTTAATTCTGATCTGCTCCTGCCACCAATTTCACTCCTATTGGATTATGTACAACACAAGACCTTAGGTATAGCCGATGTAATGAGAGATAAAAGCTCGGAAATAGAAACGCAGCTGATGTTGCACTCTCGGCGATGTGATACGAAGCTCTCTCTGTACACGGTGGCACATTTACCTTTGTACCTGTTTGCTGACACCCCATGGGTCCTTCCGCACACACATTGTCTCAGGACGTTGGCAAGGGCTCCGGGCGCACTAAACAAATGTGAAACACAAGTTTTCCCACGGCACGTTACACACTCGCCGACATATTACACACCTGCTGGTTTTAACGCCTTGTGTGCAGGTGCGTACTCAGATTACAAACTCCGATCCAATCTTTGCTGTTTGTTACTCTTTCCTGATAAAAAATAAATAAAGAAATAAACGTTTAGGTACATCCGGGGCGAGATGTGAGCACCCCGATGGTCTGTGAAAGGTGTACCCTGACTACCTTGGGTATGGGCACACACAAATTGACTTGACCCTCCAGCAAGCATTGCACTCTGAAATCCTCTTTTCACTCCTTCCTATCACTTCCTCACAGAAAATGCTTGGGTGGAGCAAGAATAGTTAAAATAAGCTGATAACATATCGACCTTTGATTGATAGTGTGCTTATGATGATAATGATGATGATGATTATGATAATGGTGATGATAATGATGATGGCGACGAAGATTATGATTATGATAATGGTAATGATGATGACAATTAAGATTATGATGATGATAATGGTGATGCTAATGATGATGGTGATGAAGATTATGATGATGATAATGGTAATGATAATGATGATGGTGATGAAGATTATGATTATGATAATGGTAATAATGATGACAATTAAGATTATGACAATGGTGGTGATATTGATAATGATGATGACTTAAGATTATGACAATGGTGATGATAATGATGGTGATGAAGATTATGATAATGGTAATGATAATGATGATGGTGATGAAGATTATGATTATGATAATGGTAATGATGATGACAATTAAGATTATGACAATGGTGATGATAATGACAATTAAGATTATGATAATGATGATGACAATGAAGATTATGATAATGGTAGTGATCATGACAATTAAGATTATGACAATTGTGATGATAATGAAGATTATGATAATGGTGATGATAATTATAATGATGATGAAGATTATGATAATGGTAATGATCATGACAATTAAGTTTATGATAATTGTGATGATAATGAAGACTATGATAATGGTGATGATAATTATAATGATGATGAAGATTATGATAATGGTGATGATGATGCTGTTGGCATTGAAGACTTTGATAATGGTGATGACAATGATGATGGCGATGAAGATTATGATAATGGTAATGATGATGACAATTACGATTATGACAATGGTGATGATGATGCTGTTGGTGATGAAGATTATGATAATGGTGATGATGATTATGATAATGGTGATGATGATTATGATAATGGTGATGGCAATGAAGATTATGATAATGATGATAATGAAGATTATGATAATGGTGATAGTGATGATGCTGATGAAGATTATGATAATGGTGATGATAATGATAATGAAGTATGACCGAATCAGCATCACCGTCTGCGATTATAATTCCCCAGCAATCCCATTCGTGATGACATTCTTCTATCAGACTGAAAAAGTTACAGATTCATTTTCAAGTTGTGTTTTGGTTCAGGAAAACTTTGTTGCTGACTTCTGTTTCGGGCACAGAATGAAGAACTCCGTTAATAAATTTCGGGCCTTAATTGTTAATGGTTCACTTTGTTCATTTTTGGCTATTGTTTTTTCCCTTTGTTTGTTTGTTTCCTTCACACTATCTCATTAAAAGTGAGCGATTCGCAGCTTTGCACTTTGCACACACTTTAGCTGAGAAGTTTTGTTCAACCGAAGCAAAAACGAGATTGTATTGATCACTTCGCATTTCTGGTGAGATTTGCAATTAGCGGCTGTGTTCAGAAAACCGAAGATGGGACGCGTGCAAAACTGTTTCATTTTTCTATCAATTTATTTTTCTCTCGTTTTATCTTTTATTGTTTTATTCCCCCAAAGGTTGTGATTTTGTTAAAAGAGAGATCCATGTGGCAAAGGTTTTTCAGACATCACACACTACATCATGTGCAGATTGTGTTGAAGGTGTGTGTTGGTGCAAGTGAGAAATACGTTGAGTGTGTGTGTGTGTGTGTGTGTGTGTGTGTGTGTGTGTGTGTGTGTGTGTGTGTGTGTGTGTGTGTGTGTGTGTGTGTGTGTGTGCTGACATTGCCAAAATAGGAGTCTCCATGAGGTCGTATGATGGACCACATATCAAAAGGTGCATGGTGAATTGGTCACGTGAATGTGCAGAAGTTTACATCAACACTTGTGTCGGTTGGAGTCGTTATGGAATTGATTTCCTCCTTGATTCAAGTTTTTTGTTGTTGCGATCTGAAGCTCATGGCGGACCCTGTACAAGGACATTCGGAGGACTTTGTCCAAGGGATCAGGACAAGTATAGTGGGAGACATTAGCGGACGTTAATTGCAAACACATCAGTCCACAAGAGACAAGTTTACATCGCACATAGGAGCTACAAAACAACATCGTATTAGGCTGCAGCCAAAATGAAAGAGACTCCATCAAAGAGACTCCATCATCAAAGAAACAAAGAGACTTCAGATTCTGAAGGACTATGTGCTCTGAGATGCAGCGCCCTCTGCCGGCTACGCACCTGAACGACAGTTTTTAGTTTGGTCAAACTCTATCCTGGACTGAACTCAGACCAGGTAGCTCCTTGGCAAGTACCCTGCACATTGAGCTGTGCTCGTAAATGGTTAGATAATATTGACTGCCGAGTTGTACGTGCGCACTTTCCCACTTGTCTAAAGTAAAGAATGGTTCCATTTTGGGCTTTGCTGCAATTTAAGTTTTTATTTGATTATTCCTGTTCAATTTACTGTTCACATCAATGCTACTTCTCCCAGAATTCACTGGGGCATTGCATTGAACCACTTCGTTCTGAACTAAATGATGTTATTTCTCATCCACTCTTCCCTCAGTGACTTTAATGGATTCGACGGATGCAACATCAGAACTTGGTTGGCATACACATCCCAGCACAGGGGTACGTTATTTTGTCTACATATTATTGTCTAATTGTCTGGCACTGTGCATACATATTTGCTTTGATAATTATCTTTGTGTTTCTTACAATTTTGAAGGAGATATGTCTGTTTGTTGCTGCTAGATTTATCAGGCCCTTCTGAGTTGTAGTCTATTTCCTGACTTGTGCAGATTTGGCTATGTCTATCTTTCTCTGTCTGTCTTTCAATCCCGCAATGACGTTAAAACTTACCTGCAGTTGCACTCCCTGGAGAAGGCCTTCAAGCCTCAAACAGGAAACCCATAATGACCCCTGGGACGTTTCCAGATGCTCCGTTGCATCATGCACACAGTACGTAGTGTTAGCCAGCGTCACGTCCGACCATTAATCCTACGATATGCTACTGATTTGTACAAGATGAAATACATTCAGGTAACATGAACACTGCCTTGAGGAGTATGACTCGTTGCCTGCGAACGTATATTCGTTTTCCGGGTATATTTTCTATTTGTCCGTTAGTCACCTACAGGTGGGAATTCCAAACCAATCTTCATGAAATTTAACCAACTGATAGAGCCAGTCAAAAGATGGAAATCCACTGCTTTTTAGGACAAGAGGTCAGCAGATCAAAGCTCATGGTCACATAAATCGTCCATTTTTAAACGACTGACTATGTATATATATTACTTCAGTATTATTGGATCGTTACTACGTCTATGAATTACATACCAATGGAACATACCTTTATAGGCTTTTTTGATCCCGTAAGACACCTATAAACCCATTGGATTTTT
Source organism: Myxine glutinosa (assembly GCF_964187855.1). Taxonomy (NCBI): domain Eukaryota; kingdom Metazoa; phylum Chordata; class Myxini; order Myxiniformes; family Myxinidae; genus Myxine; species Myxine glutinosa. Next base: position 45,154,278 of record NC_136264.1, on the reverse strand, counting down.
TAAGACCCCTTTCGACCATTTGGACCTCTTTTAGACTCTTTAGACCCTTTTAAGGCCATCTGAAACATGTAAAGCACCTATAAGGCTGCAGTTGTTAAATTTATCAGCCAAATTTATTGTGCATAACTAAATATTCAATTATGAAAAACACTTGTTAGGTGAAATTTTCGAAATTGCCAAGTTAGTTTCCATAGCAACTATTCTTTATTTACATTTTGCAAGTATTGTGCTACGTACTTCCTTCTTATTTATTTATATTTTAACTTCATATCAGCAACACCCACCCAAACCAAGGGTTTGCTCTACAGGCTCCTAATGTATATTGAAGAAACCCTTTATTACCTCAGCCACCGAAGGTTGGGGGAGGTTATGTTTTCACCACTGTCTGTTTGTCTGTCTGTCTGTTTGTCTGTTTATGTAATAGAAAACTGAAAACGTTATTGACGGATTCGGACGAAACCTGGTGGACAGGTTGAGTGTGTGACAAGGATGAATCACTCCGATTTTGTTGAAGATCTGAATGTGGATCCGGATACGAGAATCTATTTATTTTTGATGTGATGTATTCACCATTGAGTGCTAGGACTAAAAATGATGTATAGCATGATATTTCGAAAAGTTGTGGATGACGTATGACAACACTTGATGGCATAGTTGGGTAAGTACAAGATCAAGCCGATTCGATTTTGGTTCAGGTCCGAATCCAGATCCGGCCTATCAGTGGGATACAAAACAAACTGTTGAGCCTGGCTGAGGTATACGCTCTACTGAGTGCCGTTCTAGATTGCCTTGTTATTCCCTTTGCTCAACAATTCCAGATCCAAATAACATGTTTGGCCACATATCGGTAATAATACAAATCAACGCAAGCACGGAATGAAACAGATTGTTGAGTTAACTAACTTTGTACAGTGATAGATTGAGCCGATTTCTCTCTCTCAAAATACTTCTCCAAATTGGATGATTTATGCAAGTTATTCCACAAACCCAACACAGGAACTTGTAAACATCCTATTCTAAATGACTTCCATGCTGAATTAATGTGAGACAAACTGTTGAGAGGGGTAATTAATTCACCAACATCAGAGATTTCTTGAATGCAAATGTGCAATGAATCGATGGACGGGTTGTAATATTTGCCTCAAATATTCGCATAGTTGTTTCTGAGCTTTATGAGATAAAAGGAGATATTAACTGTAGGAATTGGTTGATTTGCTCGACGATTTTCCATGAACATTTTTCCACATGGGACCCACCCGCCAGACCATCAGCTGGAGCAAACCTATGGTGCGGATGTTCAAGGTACTGAACATAATACCAGGACCGCAGAGGTTATAGGGGCGAAAAGGGGTGGGTCGCAATGCCCCACGTTTCAGAATGGGGCATCTTGCCCTCATTACCCGACATGGATATATTTATCCAACCCTTACTCTACATTAGAAATTTGCACAAAAAAAGAGAAAACTAAACTACAGCTACGTGCGTGACCCACCCTGTATCGAACACCTGTCATGGAGATAATTTTATGAATGGTATCTCCATACCTACTTCAGTTTTATGTGTTTATCTAATTATGTATGTTTGTGTGGCACTACAAACAATGGTTGCTAGGGTGATGCACACGAGAACCTCTCAGGACCTATCTTTGGGAACGCTTGCAAATGGCAATAAGTCCCGCATTGTTACTAAATTAAACCACCAATGCCATCAGAAAAAAAGAAAAAAAAATTGGTACAGGATAAAATTGTAAACCAACAAGTAATTTCGCAGCATTTTCATCGACACCGATGTGATGTCACAACTGTGACACTGCACCCTTGATTTCACATCATCAGAGCAGGTTTTACGCTATTCTGATATGGGCGCCGTGGCGGCAGGATTTGAACCAGCCAACGGAGTGCAGATGCGCACTATAACCCAAAGCTGATTATTTTGGTGCTGAGGGCGCAAGATGCAAGTTGCTGGATCATGAAAAAAATGTTCCGTCGTGGTGTACACTCCTATCAGGGTGTTTACCTGTCCCCTCTGTCGGAAAATCTCTGCGGCCCATTAATTCCACCCAGCCACCATGCCCAAGCCATGCGTATCTCCATTGCTTCAGATGGCAGTTTCTAAGGCCAATGATAAAAAGAAGGAAAGAAGCTGGGTTTTTTCATTCCTCCAGATTTAATGCAATTTGGTCCATATTTTGTTTTTTACTTGCAAGTGCATTATGAACGTATGACATTTTCCAAATGTGTTTCAGTAAAAGTATGACTCCTTTGGTCTTTATTCGCTTTGTGGAATGTTTCATCGTGACACAGGACACTGACCGATCAGGTTCCAGTAACTTAAGAAAGTATATGGGGTAACAATGGCCTTATGAGGTAACAATGGCCTGTGATTATGTAAACTTCCATCATCATCATAACCTCATTGATTTTTATTAAAAAACAAGGCAGGCTCTTTTTCACACTAACAATTGGAAAGTAAAATATAACAGCTCGTTGTGGAAACCACCAATCGTAAGTCAACCTGGTTTTGATTGTGATTCCTCACGAAACGGAGCCGCCCTGGGAATAGGAATTTGAAGCGGGAAGGCTGAGTAATGTACATGATAATTTGAGCGTTTGACTCCCTTGCGTTGCTCAAGCCATGGGGTTATTGGCAGAGCCCACGCTTGGCGGTCGGATAATGATGCCACTGATGATTAATGCTGACCTAGTTGCGGTCGATTCGAGCTCTGCTCATGGAGGCAGACCTCCAATTGATAGAGCAGGTCTAATGGGAGGTAGGCCACACTACGTGCTGATTAGAAGAAGCGCAACATCAGCGTATGCGCTTACACGGTGACCTTGTAAAGAACCTTGCCTGGGCGGCATTGTTTACTGATTCAAATTGTATATGTAGCAGGTTAAACGTGGATACGATGACAGAACATTTAAATGAAAAACAACACGTTTCACCCCTGGACTGTTTTCGTGCTTTTTCACCAGATGGAAGGAGAGGATATAACGAGATGATCTATCGTTGCAAACAATCTCGGAGAATGAATCTACAGGAGTAAAAAATCTTAATCTGTCAATTTGGTCTCATCACCAGTGCTTTGCTTGTACAGAGGCAAATGTACAGTGAAACTAAATTATATTTGAGGGAGGGGATGCAGCTTTGATTTGTGGGGAAGAGTGGTCAGAAAGGAAAAGCAACTTGGAAGTAATTTGTATTGATCACTCAAAAAGGAAATTAATTTCTCATCAAAATGTGTCCGTTTTATTCACTTCTGTCGAAAAGGAAAAGGGTGTTTTCATTACCATGTGTCTCGCCGAGGGCGAGATTGCTCATTCTAAACTGCAACTACATGTGGATCTTCACCATTCCAACTTGGTGAAACCTTTAAGAAGGATGACGAAAAATCTAATATATAAAGACGAAAGTTTGTTTGTTTGTATATGTGTTTGTTTGTTTGTTTATGCAGGAACCAGTGCAAACAAACTTTGAGTGGCCTCCTCTTTCATACAGAGGAAGATCGAGGGCTATGTTTGGACAAAAAATTTTTAAAGAATTTAAAAAAACATTGAAAATCAGATTAATTGGCCTTCAGGCCTCGATCAGGTCTTGTGATATTACACTGCCTGGGTTGTTTTCCTGGGAGCGATAGAGTAATATGTAATGTGAAGATCATATGTGTGCATGCCAATGACAAAACTGGGTGTTCCTTTGGTGCGTTTCTCCAATACCTCTAATCCTCCCCGTCTTGGTACGATCCGTCTGTTGCTTTTTAACTTCAATCTACCACGTCATGAAGATCGGCACAATATGATCCATCTGTTGCTTTTTTAACTTCAAAGGGGAACCCAAACTCTCAGACCACCTCGATGCTAATCTATCCCTTGATACGCTACAAAATAGATATGGAGTTATGGAGTTTCTTTCTTCTGGAGTAACGTAACTGATTTATCAATTAATTTAAAAAATCCTTGATAAACCGTCAATTTAACAGAAAAACAAAACCTACCAATCTGTCATGAACATGCGACTGTCGTTTTCATCTACACTACTAGCGCCGCCATCTTCACAAACACCATATTCGTCTGAATTGCTCACATAAGACTCAAAACGATATGGCTCCACAATTCCCCGAAAGCGTTTCAATCACTAATTTTGTCTCCAATTGTTTCTTCAAAATCCCTTTGATCCATTTCAAGATATTGAGAACCTTCAGAGTTGCTAATGGCAGTGGAATCAGTATCGGAATCTGAGCTCAAAATACACTGTTTCTCTATGTACAGCTGCCTTTGGGATCAAGGTGAGGTCATCATCGTGTGACGTCTCTGGCGAAATCGAAAATCGACACTCTGAGGCTTTTTTTCGACACTTTGTGATTGGCAAAATAATTCCCACAAAAAAAAAATTCGATTCAAATTAGACCGTGATTAATTAATTATTTTCAATTGTTTTCAGAAAAAAATATTGCATTTGGGTTCCCCTTTAATCTACCGCATCACAAAGATTGGCATGGTATGATCACTCTGTTGCTTTTTAAACTTTAATCTACATAACAGTAATGAATTTACAGAAACAAGTTGAAAGAAAATATTTTTTATCGACAGTCACGTGAAAAAGTAAGTACACCCCATGTAAAGTTTTGACTTTTTCAACATATTTCAACATGCAGCTATTTGATCTTCATTTCAACAATATTGATAGATAAAGGTGATATAATATAACAAATATCATGAAACATTTACATTTTGTAGTCCATTGTATAATTTAAATAAACATAAATGCAAATTTCGCATGTGGAAAAAGTAAGTACACCCCTACATTTATCACTACTTCAAATACCTAAAATTAGAATAAGGTGCACCAGCTCAGGTGCAAATGATTAGAACATCGTCAGAGAGGATCTTGGAGGAACCTGCCTTATTTAAACCTCAGACATTTAAATTGATTTGCTCTTTGTTGTTGAAGTGTGCGGCGTCACCATGCCTAGATCAAAAGAGCTCTCTGAGGCCTTCAGAAAGAAGGGTATTGATGCCTACGAGTCTGGGAAGGGATTTAAAAAGAATTCCAAACAATTTGAAATCAATCATTCGACTGTCCGGAAGATCATCTACAAGTGGAGAAGATTCCAAACAACTGCCAACTTGTTCAGGCCAGGCCGCCCCAGCAAGTTCAGCCCGAGAGCAGACCGCAAGATGCTGAAAGAAGTCTCTAAGAACCCCAGAATGTCATCACGGGACCTACATATAGCTATTGCCACTGTTGATGTCAAAGTGCACGAGTCTACCATTAGAAAGAGGCTGCACAATTTTGATCTACATGGGAGGTGTGCCAGGAGGAAACCTTTGCTGTCCAGAAAGAACATCAGGGCAAGACTAAAGTTTGCTAATGAACACCGAGGCAAATACCAGCATTTCTGGAACAATGTGCTGTGGACAGATGAGTCAAAGGTAGAGCTATTTGGCCACAGTACCAGAAGACATGTTTGGCGAAAACCAAAGACAGCATTTCACCACAAGAACCTGATACCAACTGTAAAGCATGGTGTTGGAAATATTATGGTTTGGGGCAGCTTTGCTGCATCAGGGCCTGGGCAGCTCACCATCATAGAATCCACTATGAATTCTTCATTGTACCAGAGGGTGCTTGAGGATAATGTGAGGCCATCTGTCGGAAAGTTAAAGCTCAACCGAATGTGGACCTTGCAACATGACAATGACCCTAAACATACCAGTAAATCTACCAAGGAATGGCTGAAAAGAAAGAAATGGAGGGTTCTGAAATGGCAAAGTCAAAGCCCGGATCTAAATCCCATCGAGATGTTGTGGGGGGATTTGAAACGAGCTGTGCATGCAAGAAACCCCTCAAACATCGCACAGCTGAAAGAATTCTGCATGGAGTAGTGGGCAAAAATTTCTCCCAGTCGATGTCAGAGACTGGTGGACAGTTATAAGAAAGGCTTACTTGAGGTTGTTTCTGCCAAAGGGGGCAATACCACCTATTAGAGCCAAGGGTGTGTTTACTTTTTCCACATGCGAAATTTGTATTTGTATTTATTTAAATTATACAATGGACTACAAAATGTAAATGTTTCATGATATTTGTTATATTATATCACCTTTATCTATCAATATTGTTGAAATGAAGATCAAACAGCTGTATGTTGAAATATGTTGAAAAAGTCAAAACTTTACATGGGGTGTACTTACTTTTTCACGTGACTGTACGTAAATTAAAAGACGGTGTCTGTCCCTTTGTCTGTGCCTTTGTCACGTTTTGTATCTCCCTTTCAACTCCTTCGCGCATCGTCAACAAACTCCATCGGTGTAATTAATTAATAATCTCTTACAAATTAGCTTTTGTGGCATCTTCATTTACCTGTAACTCCAACATTTATTCCTTCTGGCCCATTTGAAATGCTTTTCTCAAAACGCTTGGCATGCTGTATGACATCAAGGCATTCACATTCTGTTGGTGCTTCAAAACCAACTGGAACGGGATTGTTGTTGTCCTATTACCGTTCCATCCTACCAAATCCCAAACCATCCCATCACCCATCCTTGATGTTTGCATCTGCTAGTTTATTGCTATTGTTACATTTCCACTATATTGGGTGGTCAATAAAACGTGTTTTTTTTCTGGAAATACCGGTAAAAAGAGCAATACTTATTTGCTTAGGCTTAAGAATAAAAAAAATTAACTCCAAGAAATGTCGGCGGGAGTATTCTCTCGAGACATACCGTCGTTGGAAATGACATTGTAGCCACTGAAATATTTATACCCGATGTTTCTTTTAAATGTGGAACAGCTTGTTTCCACTGGGGCATTTTAAATGATTAAGTCACCGCTAATCCAGAATGTAATTCTTCGTAATAGAATCAGAATCTTGTTTACCATCAAGAAGTAGCATGGCTTGTATGCATTGATAGCAGAAAAAAAATCTATCATCCATAATTAATCAATATGCAATCTCCAATTTAAAAAGTTTTGTCGCATAGTTTCTAGGATGGAAGCAAAGGCCCTCATTGTTTTAAATCTACGAGTTTCTTCCAACCAATAAATAGATTTGTGGGTTTTTTTCTACAGTGTCTAGGCCTAATGGAGGAGCTGTCGCACAAATCATGCGCACACACATGTAGACAGGCACAGCAGACACAAGCAGGACTTGAATTTTAACATGAAACAATTAACACAGCCGTGACCATGGGAGAAGTAACTTCCGTGTGCACTACGGGTGCCGGAAACCCCACCAGGTTGCCAATGGGTGTGATACTTTTCTCTCTGCATTCGGTATGGCATCTCAGGAGAATTTCGGGATGCCAACCCACGGGTTTATCCGTGCTCTATCCTCGAAATGCTGAGCGTCAAGTGAAGAAGAAGCACGTGCAATTTTAAAGTCTTTGGTATTACTCGGCCATGATCAGAATTGAACCAAAATATCCAATGTGCAGTCGTTCTGGTTGTCAAAATGATCCAGACACCACTGTATTATGCTCAGGAATGTCACTTGATTTGCAGGGTTCTTTCCTTCTTCTTCTTCTTCAAAAAATTTAATATGATGAATTTGAAAGTATATTTATTTCACAAACTTAAGATCAAAGTGACACGCCACCTAAATTACAACTCTGTTTTGGGAAAGTGTGATAAAAAAAATGATTATTACCACTTGCATTAGAATACTGCTCATTAAAACACCTGTTATACATAATGGTGAAGAATGGTCTCACGCATTATGGAAATATGCTAATTTTAGGTTATGAGCATGCCTGCTCGATGTGAATTTACAATGTGTGCCGCACAGTTGGAATAATCTTTACATCTTATTCAAAGAAGAAAGAATGTGTTGGTTGTTCAAGAGAAGAAAAACGGATTACATTAATTACCCCTGCTCATTGTAATAATTATGACTAAATGTCTTTAGGTTCACACAGGTTGTCAGTCGAACCACTATAAGCTGCTACTACTCACTTGTTGTCAGCAATTATTCCCACCCTCTTGGGGCGGAGGGGTCGGTCAGGGAAAGGTTTTGGGCCAAGTCTTTTATGAGCTGGCTGTCCAGGCCTGACGTTCTACTGAATTTGGGCAGGAATTTGTAATTTGTTTTGGTTGCCTGTGATGACTCCCCCGCACTTCACGAAATACACCGTCGGTTCTTTAAGGTCCACTATTGACCAGAGCGGGCAGACGGGTGTTCCGATTCGATGTCCGATGGACGTCACGCAAATTGATGCCACGCCCGGCCTGCTAAACATCACGGAGACAGTTTACAGCTGGGCCTAGATTCGAATCCAGGTGAGACCCAGGCGAGACACAGTCCTCTAGGGCCTAGGCAAGCCTGACAGCCCAGGTCGACCCACTCAAAAGCAGTATAATCCTTTAAAACTCATGTATACCATAGACTATTATCAAAACGAATCGTCTTTGAGATGAATGTTGATGATGATTGCAAAAGGAAAATCAAAAACTTTTAAAATTCCTCTTGTGATTATTTTCTAAAAATTCATCTCATGGCCTGACTGTGAACGAGAACACCTTGTATTGTAGACATTTGGTACAATTCCCGAAGCACATCTCATAATTCACTTGTTTGCCGAGTTGAAACCCTCCATCCCCGCCTTTACCCAATATCCAGGGAGACGTCACAAATGAGGATCCTCAGGATGTTGAATACATACAAAATTGATATCCCTGTATAATTCCCCCAATACAAACACAGGTGTAAGTGATTGAGTTTCAACCTTTTCTAGGGGTTTAACGATTTGTCTTTTTGTCACCTGTTTCTCTTTTGTCCTTCACATAAGGTATATCCATGGAATTTGCTGCATGGAATCTACTTTAATTTGTATTTTGTTTGCAAACCTGTTCCTTGTTTCCGAGTGCACATTTTATATTGAAATAAAACAAACATGCAGATTGTAATAGTGTAGCAGCATAGCAAACCTGTTGTGCATTTTGTGATACAAGCACCAAATTTGGCACAAATGTACATTAATATGTTGCGAACATTTTCAGATATTGGACCACTTGAAATTCCGTAATTTTTTTTTTCAAATTTTTTCAAATTTCGTAATTTCAAATTTTTCGGGTGACACCGTCACAATTTCGGTCTTCGAGGCCGGCCGATATAGTGGGGCGGCTTAGCCCAAATATTCAAAAGAATTGTGCATTTTGTGATACAAGCACCAAATTTGGCACAAATGTACATTAATATGTTGCGAACATTGTGTGGTCAGCAATGAAGACGAGAGTCTGAATTACATGTATGCAAAAGACCTTGTGAACCAGTTAAGCAAATACATGGGTAAGCATGAATTAAATCTAGGGCATGATATAATTTCCATGATGTTTACCTCTACACTCAATGGTGGAAGGAGGTAATGTTTTGATCCCAGCTTGTCTGTATGTCTGTTTGTCTGTTAGTCCACAAAATTCCAGACAAAGCTTGTAGTAGTGGTAGTTGTAGTGGTAGTGGTGATAACAGAAATTGTTATATAGAACTGAACTTATATTAATTATTATATGCAGAAAATAACTTCATTTCTATATGCCCTGCAGTGGACAGGTTAATTGGTTTATGCACTGAAGGGGTCACCCTGGTGTGCACTGCTGTGTTCTGCCTCACTGAGTTGTTCAGGTATGATGTACTCAGCACAAGCTTCCGGTCGGCCCGGAGGTGGGGGTGCGGGGCCTGTCACGGAACGTCAAAACAAACGGCCTGCCGGGGCCGCCCAAAATTCGGGTGTGAGGGGCGCGTCCACTAATGGAACGCCTCTCGCTTCCCAGATCGAGGGCCACGTGGTCAGGAGAACCTCGTCCCTTCCGGTCACACTTTGCCTATCGGCCGGCCTCGAAGACCGAAATTGTGACGGTGTCACCCGAAAAATTTGAAATTACGAAATTTCAAAAAATTTGAAAAAGAAAATTACGGAATTTCAAGTGGCCCAATATCTGAACATGTTCGCAACATATTAATGTACATTTGTGCCAAATTTGGTGCTTGTATCACAAAATGCACAATTCTTTTGAATATTTGGACTAAGCCGCCCCACTATAAGTCAAACTCGTAAAGTCTTGTTCTTCTTCTTTAACAACCCCAATTATTCCCACCTTTTGGGATCTGTTAGGAGGAACGATTCTGGCCCAAGTGTTTCACTATCCAGGCCTGATGTACAACCGAAAAAGGCAGGAATTTTTTAGTTGCTCAGGGTGCCGGGCGATAGCATGACTAGTCTTCACGAAACACACCATGGGACTTTTTACATCCACCAATCACTCGTGCTGGCAGACGGGATGCCCAGGTTAACATCCTTCTGATGGACAACACACACATTGAAGGCTTGCCAGATATGCGGAAAACCTGGATGACAGTATATAGCTCGTTTAGGATTTTAACCCAGGATAGATCCAGATTTAACCCAGGTTTGAGAGGGTCATTAAACAGTGTGGCAGCTACATTCAAGTGTAAGGTGTGTATAGAGGGAGCTGCAGAAGGAGGAAATGTTGAGTTGGATCTTGGAGACGGTGTGAAGCTGGAAGGTGTGAAAACATTTTTCTACCTAGGAGACATGCTGAATGGAGAAGGTGGATCAGACTCGGCAACGGTTGCTCGAGTGAGATGTGCATGGAAGAAGTTTCGGGAACTGAGTGGCGTGCTGATGAGGAGGGGAGTGTCGTTGAAGCTGAAGGGAAAGGTGTATGCTGCGTGTGTGAGAAGTGTTATGATTTATGGGAGCGAGACATGGGTAATGAACGTAGAGCAGCAACGAAGGCTGGAAAGGGTGGAAATGCGAATGGTTCGGTGGATGTGCGGAGTATCGTTGAGAGAGAGGAAGACAAATGATGAATTGCGAAAGATGATGGGAATAGAGCCTGTGATTGATGCTGTGAAGAGGAACAGGTTGAGATGGTTTGGTCATGTGTTGAGGAAGGATGAAAGTGACTGGTTGAGAAGAGTGATGGAAATGAATGTAGAAGGAAGTAGAGGACAGGGAAGACTGAGAAAGACTTGGCTAAAGATGGTCGAAGAAGAAATGCGGGCAAGGGGGTTAACAAGGGGAGATGCAGAAAATAGGGCAAAATGGAGAATATCGTCATGGGGACTGCAAGGCTAACCCCCGCTCTAGCAGGGAAAATGGCCTTAGAATGCCTGTTGTTGTTGTTGTTGTTGTATAGATACACTAGCTGAGAGACGAGTCCACGTACCCCAGGCTATCCTGCAAGTCCATCTCTAGTGGGATTTTATATGGAGGGCATATCCCGTTGAATTATATAATTTGGATGTGAGTGTTGCAGTATTTGGAAAATGCTAAGTACTAATTGTTTTCTCTCATAGTACTCCGTTATTTTAAATTCATTCAAATATGTATTCACCGATGATGCACTCAAACCTTGATCTTTCACGGACACTTGGATTGACTCTATTTCCGAAACACAGTTAGTTTCTTGAACACTGATCGATTGAATGCATCATTTCCCGCAATAATGTTTGACATGTGTCAAAGATATTTGAAAGAGTTGAGCAAAATGAGGTAGAGATGGTTTGTTATTGTGAATCAGTGGAAGGAGCGTTCTTTTGTAATGCCATATTATTTTGTTATTTTGTCATTGTTGTCTGTTGTTTGCTTTTCCCACAAGATCCCAAAAAATATTTAAGGATTGTCTTTGATTCAAAATAAATAAGATATTTTAACCAGATATTTTATCTGTTGCTTCCAGATATTTTATCCATCGACATCGTGATTCGACATAATTATGTATTTCACCTTTTGTTGTCCCACAGTGGGAGGAGGTCAGTGGCTACGATGACAAAATGAATGCCATCCGCACGTACCAGGTGTGCAATGTGCGCAAGTCCAACCAGAACAACTGGCTTCGCACGGACTTCATTGACCGCAATGGTTCAATCCGCGTCTATGTGGAGATCAAGTTTTCCGTGCGAGACTGCAGCAGCCTTCCGAATGTGCTGGGCTCCTGCAAGGAGACATTTAACCTGTACTACTATGAGGCCGACAGCAGTTTTCCGTGGAGCACAGACACAAGCTGGGACAAAAAGAAAGACTCTTTTGTGCGTGTGGACACAATTGCACCCGACCAAAGCTTCAAGGGCATCGATATGAAGGGGACACAGCTCAAAATAAACACTGAGGTCCGTAGTTTTGGCCCACTTACAAAACGGGGCTTCTTCCTGGGGTTTCAGGACTATGGGAGCTGCATGTCCCTGATATCGGTTCGCGTATTTTATCGGAAATGCCTCGGCACTGTCGACAACTTTGCCACGTTTCCAGAGACGATGGCCGGCGCTGAGATGACCTCACTGGTCGTTGCCCATGGTGCTTGCGTTGAAAATGCGGAGGAGAAGGACATGCCCATAAAGCTGTACTGCACAGGTGACGGCGAGTGGTTGGTACCCATTGGCAGCTGCATGTGTCGCGCTGGTTACGCCCCCAAGGTTGGAGACATCGCTTGCACAGGTACATCCCTTGCATTATTCCATGACATTCATAACCTTCTGTTATAAGTTGTTGTTACAAATCTCATCGTTTACGAGGATCCTCCAAGTCCACTCATCCTGCTGTATGTCCCCATAAATATTGTCATCGTACCGATGTATCATGGAACCAATATTGGGGCGATTGGTGAAGGTGCCCAGGTGCAAGATATTTTTTGACAAAGAAAAGAGATAAATTCCCCAAAATTATTTGCAGATTTGCAGAACAGTTTAGAGACTAGAACGCCACTCAGTAGAGCGCATACTCCCGCCGTGGGTCAAGTTGGAATAGTACCTTTTCACAAAAGTTTGAGGGAGTAGTTCAGTGGCAACACAAGACAAGACAAGACAAGACAGACACTGCACAGATATATATATATATATATATATATATATATATATATATATATATATATATATATATATATATATATATATATATATATATATATATAGAATAAATAGAAGATAATGTTAAAAAAAAAACAAGGCAATTTCACTTACATTTTCGGATTCAGCGTTCAATTCTATATAAGTGAGTGTATTTTGAGGCATGTGTGACTTCAAATAAAATTGTAAGCCAGGAAAAAACGTTCGTTTCATACCTTAGGGATACAACATGTAAAACTGGCCCAAACGTCAAAACAGAACTCGCTCATTTTAAGTCGTACAAGCTAATGCGACCACTCATTCTTCTGGGAAGAATCCCGTGCACATGCTGGTCACACTTATAACTCACCTAAGTCTTTATAAGTTCATCAAATACTGACACCGCGATTGACATTCGCTGAGGTAAATGTTATCTCTTCTGAGGTTAAAAAAAAAACAAAAAAAAAACAGTTTTAAAGCATTATACGTATCAAACGATACATTTTATGAAACGGGGAAACGTGCTACACACTTTGGTGGTTTTAAAATGACAGAATATGTCTTTATTAGAAAGAAAAAAATGAACATCGAAGACGACGCTGCTTAACAATACACCGCTCTAACGCATAAACACGAGTTTAAACTACATTTACAACAAATATGAAAACTATTTTCATATCACAATGTTAAATATAGAAGATAATGTTTAAAAAAAATGAGCCCTATCTTCCAATGGTAAAAAAATTCGCAAAAATAATTCCTGGATCCGGAATAATATCCTGAGTTTCACCAAAAACTAATCAATTCTTCCTTATCCCAAGGGCAATCATCCCACCAACTTTCATCCAAATCCGTTCAGAACTCTTCCAGATATCTTGTTCACAAACACACGAACACACACACACACACACACACACACGATCGAATGCATTACTCCCTCGCGGGAGTAATAATGCCTCATCACAGGAAAATGAGTGCACCTGTTGAGAGGTTTAGAGCAGCTTGATCACCAGGTGACAGTATTTGATTATAAGTAACCAGGTAGTAGATGAGAACCTCATGGTTCCAGGAAACTGAGAGGTCACATCAACAAACATCGATGCGTTGAAGCCACATTACTCACGACTATCAGATGTGAGGGATTTTGCTGAATAATTGTCAATAACTAGAGGGAGTGTCGAAACAATATAAAAGTGTAACTGAAATGAAAACTACCCTCACGTGATGAATGAGGGTAATGATGATGATGACTATACACGGGGCATTCATGAATATCTGTGAGCAGGTAGCCACAAGTCACAACTGGAGCTGTCAGACAGGACACAACGTTTTATTTTATTTCTCAGTAATATACAAGTACATGAGCTGGATGCCTGTTTTCAATGGGCTGTTATTTTCATAATATAGTACAGCATGATTTGAAACACTGGTACCAGACAGGATGCAGTGCACCCCCCGCAATCCCCCTAACCCCCCTTCCCTCCAATCCACTCCCAGAGAGAGTCCATGACATTCTCGTATCTAAGAAGTTTCCATTGAGGGGTCGAAGGAAGTGCCCTACCCCTACCCCACTTCCCGGAGAGTTTTTTTTTTAATTCAAGATTGTCGCCCCTCCCCCCACCCCTTGTCAATCAATACCTTATATGAGCTTGTCGTAGTCGTAGTATGTGTTGCCGAGTCATTTTTTAATAAACCTGAAGATGGCTTTGAACGTTCGTTAAGTGTTCCCGCCCACTCCCCTTTTCCCAAAACTCTTTCCCCTACCGGGGTAAAGATGTTGTCGTTTTCACATTCCCATATCCGATATGTTTATTTAGTGGTATTACTTGTGTCTCTAGAATCAAACCGATTTCGAATGTACTGCACAAACATACACATGCACACATACATACATACACACACACACACACATGCTGCACACACACATGCATGCATACACACACACACACACACACACACACACACACACACACATACACACACACACACACACACACACACATACACACACGTGCACTCACACACACAGTCAAACACACATCCTTTATAAATTAAAAGGAGTGGAGAAATCATTAGGAAGGATACACAGATATTTTTATTTATATACATGTCTCATTATGCTTTTCTTTTTGCCATGTTGTAAAACTCTTTTAAACAATTGAGATTGTCTCATTCATAGAGCTTTTGTTGCCATAGCACCGGGTTCAAATCTCCATGGATTTAATGATATTTAAAAACAATTTCTTATTTAAAATGACTGTGAGCAGTCTTTGAAAAGCAGCGTGAGAGTTGATGCCTCATCTGTTTTATGGTCCTTCTCTCAAGAACAGGCCATTGTTTGCTCATTCCTTGGCCTCATAACTTCTGCCTCCACCTAGCATTATTTCATGGCCACGTTGGATTTTTTTCTCTTTTTAATGACTTTTACACCACCAAAGTAACCACAGGGCTGGAAAGATGACCTAGAGGTACGCACACTCACCTCAAAGCTGTCTCGCATGGGTTAGAATCCCGACCCACCTGTAAACTCCCATCCTGCTGTTTCACAGGCAGGGTGATTCATTCAATGTGTGTGTCGTCCCTCGGATGGACGTTAACCTGGGCGTCACATCTGCCGGAATTAGTTGGTGGACGTTAAAGATCCCACGGTGTCCTTCACAAAGAGTAGGTGAGCTATTGGCAGGACCATGGCCAAATTCCAGATTCGTGCCCTAACTTCCTGTGTCAGAGTGGTAACTCATCCGGGATTTTAAACCAAGCCATAAAAAATTCTTCGGCAGCACAGACCTTTTGTATAGAGTATGGTTCATGCCCTGATGGTCTATAGTAACCATATCAGTCAATAATAGTACAAAACTTCATTATTATTATTATTATTATTATTATTATTATTATTTATTTATTTATTTATTTATTTTGATTCTTCAAATTTCATTTGGAATTATGTTTATAAAATCCAGAGTAATGCTTGAAACACTAATCATGTCTGCGGCAGTCTCCATTTTATATATTTTAGGTAACTAATACCCATAATTCTCTGAAGCACGTGCTGAGAATGAAGATGGCGGCACAAGAGATAACGATGAGGCAGGAACGGCGAATTATCAAGCCTGTTATTTACCGATGATAATTGCCTCTCAAGGTTATATACATACAAGCTTATAATTATGAATAAGTCCAGGTCAAATTTCAACTGGTGGGATTTATTCATCTCTTTGTTCATAATTACCTTGGTTATGCAAGGAAATATTCAGACAAAGATACAGGAGAAGGTTATACAAGGAAATCATCAGACTAGGTGGTGGGTGTTATGGTTGGGGTGTTCGCTCCGAGTCTGGGAGGTTGGTGGTTCAAACCCAGGCCGAGTTATACTAAAATGTTATGGTATATCTACTGCTTCCTTGATTGATACTCAGCATTTAAAAGGATAGGAGCATAGGAAATCCGCATAGGTTGGCATCGACGGGGAGGAGGAAATTCTTACTTGAGGAAGATCCGCTGAGGTGCGGTGGGAAATGCGGCGCCATTGTTGTGACGTCGCTGGTACCCAGTGTCCACCGGTAAGTGGTCACTTCCCACCAAGCTCAGTGGCCGTGTTTGTCTTGTCTAACAGTCCTGCGTTGTGTCTCATGTATTCGTCTGTATCTTCATGTGTGTGAGACGTGTGCGTGGAATGCTCCAATGGGTGCGTGGAAGCTCCAATACGAGCCTTAGATCCTGTACAAAGAAAAAGCCAAATTTGGTTCGTCGTGACTGTACCATATCACATGTTTCTCTTTTTTTGTCTTGGTCTACATATATCTTACAAGCCTTGTGTTGGCTTAGCGGTTAGGGTGCCGGCTTGGGATCACAGGATCCTGGGTTCAAATCCCGGTCGATCGCTGAATTAACACCAGGGGGGTTAACTCAGCCTGTCATCCTTCCGAGGTTGGCAAATTGAGTACCAGTACACTGGTAATTCCCTGTGTGTCGCAAGAGGTGACTAATAGGGTTGGCGGCAGGAAGGGCATCTGGCCATAAAACATTGCTTCAAAAAGGGGACCACGGTGCCCAAAAAAGGCCAACCCCTGCTCTGCGGGGGAAAATGACCTCTAAAGGTGGTTCTACACACCTACACATCTTACACAGAAATTGTGGAATTTTGAGCTCGCCTTCACTCTCCTCACTTCCTCCCAATGTTTCATATATGGCCTTTCCTACCCTCTCATTGCTCCTTTCTCCCCACATATATTCCCTCTGATATTCCCATACCTTCTGCCCCACCCACACCATAATCCATCCTCTGAATTTTGCTACCCAGCCCAAGATTCCATGAGTGCAATCGGAATAAACCCCAAAGTCTGGATTTGCAATGCATGTCGACTAGACCAGGCAATACAGAGAGATGATTCCCACCCCTTCCCTAAGGTCATTAGTGAACCGGGTGGGTTTTATTGGCGTTGGTTATTTTGTGGTAATTCAAGTCCTCAGTATTTTTGTCTTTAGTCGGAGTTGAACCACACCTCTTGGATGGAACCACACCTTGCAGTATCCTCCCTCACTCCTGGGCCCTCGTATTTGATTATTTAATTGCACTTTTCCCTGTGCCACATGGGCTTAGCAATATCAACTTGTCCATGCCCCAGGAAAAGTACCTTGACAGGGAAAGATGACGTCAGGATTGGGTTTGGAGAAGCCAGCCAGGCATATAGCTTGCTTATCTGAAACACGCGACAAGATGGTTGCTCATCTGATGATGGGTGACGGTGTGAATGCCTCGAGCTCTGTGTATCTATGACAGATGGCTCCATTAAGCATAGCTACCCAGGCCCTAGTTTAATGGTGCCAGCCCTTCATGGTGGAAAGGTCAGAAACCCTGGGGCCCGTTTGAGCCTTCCTTCCCAATCGCTTCTGCAAGTAGCAAGGAGATGTGCACAGGCTGCCGGGCCTGCCAAGGAGTTGAGCATACCAGATGCCATGCTTGGCCACTATGGTCCACTTGGCTCCTTTTCCCACATTCAGGACCTAGGCATTGATTTATTTTCAGGGCTGAAATTCTATCTGCTGTCTTGAGCATTATAGCCATTAAATCTTATTGAACTTTCATTCGTTTTGTTAAAGTGCATCTCGCAGTCAATTTTTGAGTGCAACAAGGAAGCTCAGCATGAAATGGAGTTTGGGGATAAATAGCTTTTGCATGATGCGGGTTCAGTGATGGAACACAAGAGTACCATTCGAATGTGCTCAGGAAAACATGGCTTTCGATGTGCATTTGGTACCTTTGCAGCTCATGCGGCTGGCTGTATTTGCTAGTAAATAAGGTTTGCTTTGCAAACTGTGGATATGCGCAACCTTGTCAGATCACTGTGCGTTCATCGTCGTCTATCTTGTGGCCCAGCTTTGAATTCCCTCTATCGAAGCTGGCATCTCTCACCGTTCATTGTCTGGGATTGCTTGTCAGCATTAGTCATATCCATCCCTGGCACCTTTTCTCATCTCTATAAATGTATCGGCGAATGCAATGTTCGTGTGAATTACCGGGGATCGAGGTGGCGTTCTGCGATATGCAGGTGAATAATCTTTACATTAAAACTGCTCTTCTTCATGCGTTGAGCATAGAATGTCATAACACGTTCTCAAATACTTCGGCTTTAATTCTTAGCTGACCTTTTCTCAGCCTGGTTTGCGACAAGCACGCGCTAACAGTATTGTTTCCAGAGACGTTTTCTGCTAAAAGGCACGATTACACGTGATCTTAAGGTGTATTGTCATTACCTCCACAACCGAAGGTGCTCGGAGGTTATGATATCACCAGTTTGTCTTTCTGTTTGTTTGTCTGTGAGCAGGATGTCTCAAAACGTTATGGACAGGTTATGACAAAACTTGGTGGATGAATTGGGTATGTAACAAGAAGAAGTAAATTCGATTTTGGTTAAGATCCAGATGCAAATCCGGCCTATCAGTTGGATTCAAAATGGGGACTGTTCAGCTTGGTGGATGTATGCACTATACCAATTGTTGTTCTAGTTTATCCTGTTTTTATCATTCACTTTATACGCTGTGCCATTAGTCTGGTCTGCGGCTAATAGGATATGTCTAAACTTTAAAATGAAAGCACCACCAACTAGCACAGCTGCCCAGCAAGGCAAGATGTAGATCTGGTGTTTCAACTACTGAATGGTCTTCAACCAAGTGGTCATTAAAATGGGAAGGTGGTAATTTCAGTTTTTGGAATATGTATCTCACCACCAACTACAAGCAGTTCATAGTGAGCATTTGGGACTGCAACAACTTTGCACAAACCAGCTGGCCAGGCCTGACATTTGTTAAACAAATTGTGGCATGAATATAGACATTTTCCAAAAAGAAATTATCTTCTTTTTAGGATTCAAATTTTTCCAAAAAAAAAAATATATATACATATATTATATAAATATATATTATATATATATATTGTACTGTATATGTATCGGGATGTAAAAAAAACTCATGTCAGAGCAGCCGTACACACAAAGACACAACAAGGTACGTGGAGTAATCCACTGGCACATCTGCAAAAACTTCAATGTCCCAAGTCCAGAAAACTCAAGGAAACATGAACCAAAAGCAATCACTGAAAACAAGAAAGTAATGCTCACGTACAAACTAATTATCTCATCGAGCGTCACCATAGATAGCAAAGTATTGCGACCGGATATAGTACTGAGGTACATTTAAAAAAAAAATTTTTTATATATTCTTTTTCTTTTTTTTATATATATTCTTCAACTAATGGTATTTATTTGACACTTCCTTATACAGTAGTAGCAAGTGCAGTGTTTTTGACAGTTTTATCTTCATTCAAGGCCACTTACAGAGTTCCAATGCTTTCTCTTGATCTTTGTGCGTTATTGCATTTATGTTGTATTATTTTGGTATTACTTGGGTTTAAGTGCTTTATCAGACTATATCAAACAATATATACAAAAACGATTGTTTCTTCCTTTGGTATATTGCAACTTAATTGCTTCCTGAAGCACATGTAGATTTGTCTGTATTGCAAGTTTTTGGTATTTTGTCAGCATGAATCAGGCATATTATGTTTTAATTGATATTGCAGGCTTGAAAGTGAGCCCAGTGAAAGTAGTCTTTTTCTCTTTTTTTATATCCCAGCAAATGTATTCAGTTAAAGCTTGCTCTCTTGGGCCTACTAGAAGGTTACTGGGTCCCTTAGTGAACATGATCGGAAACTGGGGAGGCTTCAGTGAAAGCAACCTTCCGGAATAATCCAAGAGGCCCTTTTGAGGCCAAGAGGCCCGTGGGCCCCGGCGCGTTTTGACGTCCTCCAGGTGCTTGGACCTATTAGCCTGTCTTTCTTTGCTGAATTGTGGAGGAAAAGTTTTCTCCTGAGCTACCTTCAAGGAGGCGGAAGCTAACCTACTCATGGCATGCTATGATTCCTCAAGAGACCTGGCAAAACTCCCCACAATGGCTGATGGTGCGGCCATCTCCATGGAAACTAGGGGTACAGTGATTTGTTTGCAAAACTGCCAGAGTTTTCCCTCTGCAGCTCCAAGTTAGAGAAATCAAGGGTACCAAGCAAGCAAGATGGGTCTCCTCGCAGCCGATTCAAATATCCAGCAAGACTATACAGCCTGCTGGGATTACCAAGCATAAAAGCAGCTCTGCCTTTTCTCTTTTCATCTTTTTTTTTACTGTGTGCAATTTGCATGAGAAGTGACAGATTATCCTGGTCTTGGCCCCTATTGGAGGCTGCGAACCAACAGCAATAACGCAGCCACAGACGGCTTTGTGAAATGCGAGCCCAAGTCGGCGAAAGCTACCATTTTGGCTGCTATGCATTTTGAGAGGGATGATAGCGTAATGGTAAGGATTATGTTGGAACCGTCACCCACGAGGAGCAGCAGAGAGTAAGAGGACATCTTAAGCACAGGGAATTGGTGGAATGAGCTGAAGGAGATTTATGAAGGTAAAACTGATGGAAGGGCATTTACGGGGCAATCAGGTAAAAAATAAATGAGAAGGGGAATGAATGGAGAGGGTTTGAATGGCTCAATAAATGAAGAGGAATGTCTGGAAAATGGTGAACATTGAGGATCGCAGAGACATGGTGGAAGGTCATGGAGGAGGACAATATGAAAAAGAGAACAGAAAGAAAATGTACAAGGAATTCAGAGGGTTTTTGCAGAAGGCTATCTCAACTGCATGGCAATTTGTGAAAAATGTGAGTTTGTTAAACTGCAAGGCTGAGCTGCTCATCTGGTTTTGGTCCACAACATCCGGTGGAAAACAATACATCTCAGCGATGCCAAAAATGAAGAAAGGGGTGGGGTGGGGAGCGAGAGTTATCTCGATTTGACACTGTCGCACCTTGCTGAAGGCCTTTCGGAAATGGGCCGCCAAATTCCGTAGAATTGGGCTCGATCGCCAGAAGCCCCCCGGCGCAGGGCTTTTCCTGCATCGCACGTGGCAAAAGTTGCGGGACGGGAGCTCGCGGCTAAACTCCGACCCGTGGACTTGGCAGGGGCGAGTTTTTACAGTTTTCCCTGGAAAGCTTCCAACGCAATCCAGTAGCATTTTTGCACTGGTTTTCTTTTTAAAGACGTTTATATTGAGAGCACTTGCAAGGCAGACTTTAGAGAAATGTGCTCCACCAAGTGATTGCCTAACGGACTTGTGAGAATGCCCAGGAGCAAAGAGATTTTCCAAGGCCAGATCATAAGTGTGAAATCCCACTGGCGTGGCGTAGATTGGAATCTATACTTTGCACCGTATGTTTTCTGTGTATTTATATCTACCTGCGTTTTTAAGCAGTGAAGCCGCTTCACTATTTGGCTATGTCCTTCCTTCCATCCATCCCATCCGTCTATCAAAAGTGAAGAAGAAGAGCCTTTCTACCACACCATGTTTAATTCTAAAGGGTTATAAAGTGTAATTCTAGAGGGTTCTAAGGGATAATCTAAAGGGGTTGAAAGGGTCATTCTCATGGGTAATTATAATGGGTAATTCTAAAGGGTTTGAAAGGGTAGTTCTGATGGGTACTTCTAGTGGGTAAGTCTAAAGAGTAATTCTAAAGGGCAATACTAAAGGGTAGTTCTAATGGGTTCTAAAGGGTAATTATGAAGGGTTTCGTTCATTTCTCGTCATTACCTCTGCCACCAAAGCTGGATAGAGGTTATATTTTCACCCCTGTCTGTCTGTCTGTTTGTTTGTCTGTCCGTTTGTGAACAAGATATGTCAAAAAATTGTGGACGGATTCGTACTAAATTTGGCAGCGATGTAGCGTATGTGACAAGGACGAAATGATTAGATTTTGGTGAAGATTCGGATTCGGATCCGGCTACTAGAATTTTAAGTGATTCTTCACCATTTAGAGATATGACCAAATACGATACATAGCAGGATATCTCAAAAGGTTGTTGATGGATTTGGACGAAACTTGGTGGACTGGTTGGTTGGGTGTCTGACAAGGATGATTTGATTCGATTTTGGTGAATATCTGAATATGGATTAGGATATGAGAATTTTTTTTTTTTAAAGTGATTCTTCACCATTGGGAGATAGGGCCAACTAGTGGGAGATAGGGCCAACTAGTGGGAGATAGGGCCAACTAGTGGGAGATAGGGCCAACTAGTGGTAGCTAGTTGTACACATTATCATTTTAAACCAAGTACGTCTATAAAGCATGTACATTTAGAATGGGAGTGCGTCTATAAAGTATGTACAATTAGAATGTGAGTATGTCTATAAAGTATGTACAATCATAATGAGAGTTTGTCTATAATGTGTGTACAATTATAATGTGAGTATGTTTATAAAGTATGTTCAATTAGAATGTGAGTCCATCTATAAATTATGTACAATTAGAATGCGAGTACGTCTATAAAGTGTGTACAATTATAATGTGAGTACATCTATAAATTATGTACAATTAGAATGCGAGTACGTCTATAAAGTGTGTACAATTATAATGTGAATACGTCTGTAAAGTATGTACATTTAGAATGCGAGTACGTCTATAAAGTATGTACAATTAGAATGCGAGTATGTCTATAAAGTATGTACAATTATAATGTGAGTACATCTGTGAAGTATGCAGAGTTAAAATATGTAGTATAAAACCGCACAAAACAGCCTATGCAATCTTTGATTTCTCATTCTAGTTATTATGATTCCCAAGTTGAGATGAGCTGTTTAAACCATAATGATGTCCTTCAGTCCATCCTTCCTTCCGTCAGTCAATGGGTTCATTTACATATTTCTTTTTTTCCACACTATTCCTAGACGGCTCAACTTCTCTTGCAGATTTTTTTAAATGATAATTATGATGTCATAGGAGACATCTTGTAAAAACCGAAAAACTTTGCACCTCTATATCTCTAAAACCACTCCATGGAAAAAGTAGTGTGGTTTGGCAGCCATATTGGATTGAAAATGAAAACCTTTAAAAATCCTTTTTCTGTAGAACGGCTTGCTAGATCGATGCAAAACTTCACACACATGATCTGCTAACGTTGGGGTCTGGGAGTCATATTGGATGTTATGCATAAATTTAAAAAAATTTTATTTGAAAGCGCAGTAGGGGAATGGACTCGGGAGTTTTTCCCTAATGTAAATGTGAATTGTCTCGGGTGGGAGCGCGTATTAGAGGATGGAAGCCACCTGATGGGAATGGATAGTAAAAATTGTATTAAAACGTGCCAACTCTCTTATGGAAACCATCCATAAAGACAGATTCTTTAGTCGTAGCAAAAATAATACAAAATGTAAGCGACTGACAGTCCTTGTACAACTGTGAGCTCAAAACTGTCACTTATTCGTCCTCTTAATTATTCTGCATCAGTATAAAAGTTTTATATGCAACATTTGCATTCAGGGAAGAGCAAGGTGGATATAAAGGATAAAAGGTCAACACACTGACAGTGGGATAGTGGGGTCACATATTGACACAACAACTATGGAAATGAATGAACAGAAATACAGGATATAAAGGAGAGGAAAGAGAGAGGAGGGGAGAAAAAGACAGCAACCTACAAGTAAGAGGGTTGGGATAGGTAGAGTTAATTGTGTTAGAAAATTTCAAGGTAGTGATGGAGGATCACATGATATGGTGTTGCACTTTGTAGGCCTTAGCCTGCTTAAGGCCTGGATTGAAGAGTGCAATTTAAATATTTCGTCAGTTAGGCATTTCCACAAACGGGGGAAAAAATGAACAAATAAGTGGCGGTGCAAGCTTGGGTTTTGGTAGTTGAATAGACGGGGGTTACTGGAATAATGTTTGCAATCTGGAGGAGCTGGAGGGGGTCAGAGAGAGAGAGAGAGAGAGAGAGAGAGAGAAAGAGAGAGAGAGAGAGAGAGAGAGAGAGAGAAAGAAAGAGAGAGAGAAAGAGAGAGAGCATCAGGAGCTAGACTAAAGGGAAAGACAGGAAAAATCCGAAGGGGAACCAACCTTTTTTGATATGCGAGACCACGGGCCGATCACTTTGGCCTCAGTGATGCTGAGAGCCTTATAGGGAGATAAGTATGATGCTGAGAACCTTATAGGGAGATAAGTATGATGCTGAGAGCCTTATAGGGAGATAAGTGTGATGCTGAGAGCCTTATAGGGACATAAGTATGATGCTGAGAGCCTTATAGGGAGATAAGTATGATGCTGAGAGCCTTATAGGGAGATAAGTATGATGCTGCGAGCCTTATAGGGAGATAAGTGTGATGCTGAGAGCCTTATAGGGAGATAAGTATGATGCTGAGAGCCTTATAGGGAGATAAGTATGATGCTGAGAGCCTTATAGGGAGATAAGTGTGATGCTGAGAGCCTTATAGGGAGATAAGCGTGACGTTGAGAGCCGTATTGTCCACCGAATCTTGGAAAGACATGTGATGCAGGGGATCGTACGTGATGCAGGGGATATTTCCCATGTGATCCAGGGAAATATCAATATTCCTGAAATTTCGAGTTATGTGTAGTTTTTGTTGCACACACAGGCGGTGCATAGGATCAGAGTCGCTGATTTACACACCTACCAAAATGTAAAATATGTTGTTGATTAATGAAGTTGATTCCTTTGTTATTATGTTGTTGATTTCCAAATAATGTTGATTCCCTTGCTAGAATTGTTGAATTCACTTGTGGCACTCCTCATATCACAGAACGTTACAGAGGCACTTCTCTATTAGCCACATTACGGTATTTTGAAAACTTATCGCCAGTTTCCATGTACATCAGCATCATATTGGTTGCAATACTTTAAAAAGAAATTGCAATACGCAATGGTGAAATCACACGTTCATGCAATCGACTCACTAACCAATCACATCAGCCCAGTGGAACGGGGTTTTCGGCTCATAGTATGTGGGTTCAAGAGACTGAATCTCTTCCAGTGACTGGCCCTGGATGTACAAACCTGGGTTAGTTTGACGAATCTTCCAGAGCAACAGGGTGCAAATGTGAGATTTTACAGGATTGAAATACATGATACATTTGTTATACCAACATCTGAGATCAGCGGATCATGACTTGCCTGCTTTCGGCCTGTTGATGCGATGGAACATTTTACGATGCTATGTGGAGTCTTCTGCAAAAATGTAATAGAGCGGTTCCCAGTGCATCAGAGAGGTTGTTTATCTGTATGAGTAACAAGACTGGGCCCAAGGCTAGCTTGAGGCACTCCAGCCTCCACTGGGAGATGAGAAGAGAAGGATCTATTGATAGCAAGGCATTGATTGTGTGGGTGGAGGAAATCAAAAAGCTAGGTATGAAGGTCATCTTATTTGCTGCAGGAAGTGAGCCTTGCAAGCAGAGCAGTGTGCCAGATTGTGTCAAATATGTCAAAGAGAGACATGACCTTTTGTTTGAGATTTAACACCTTTGACCATTGCTGAAAGAGAAGCAGCCACATTTCCAGCGTTTTAATTGAGGAGGTCTGAATCCACTTTTTGGAAAGAGGGAAGCCAATGCCAGCAGTGATGATAGCATCAGGCATGTTACTGTCGCAATGTAGTCGCATACAGGAGATAACTCAAAACACTCCAGCCCAACACCGTTCTTACAGCCTCGTCTCATGTCAGATGCCCAGGCGACGTAACAGTGATGTGAAAGTATCCTTCCACCTTGTGCATGGGTTGCCTGGGGTTGCTCCTGTAAGTTGGTAAATATGGCAACTGCAGTTTGACCATCTTGGTGTTGGCTTGGATGGCCAAACCAACGTAGCTGTGCGTGATTTATTAAGGTAGAAAGCTCTGCAAAGCTGTGAAAATTCACGGACTTCTAGATTGGTGATATGGCCCTGCCAAGGTATTCTGAGATGCATCTGGCAGCTCACATGTCAAAACCGTCGATGTGAGTATTAATGGTATTTGGCCTTGTCCAGGTTTCACATCTGTAACAGAAAATTGGGACAGTCAGTGCTCCATACAGCTGTATCTTCAGGCGATAACAGGCTCAGATAAAGCTAAAATTTGTGGATAACCAATCAGAGTGGATCCTTGAGTAACAGAGTGGACTCTGCTCAGATAGAGGAATGCTGGAAAGCCAGGCTCCGTGACCAAACAAACTCAGGAGATCTCCAAAGAAAGAAATGCAGAGCTGCTTCCAGAAGCAAAGAAACCTTTCTCAGAAAGCAAGCTGAGCTAGTTGAACAGGCTGCAGCAACTGGGAATACCAGGCTTACATTTAGTATTCCAAAGAAGCTGAAGCAAAATCAGTTCCACCTTCCTTCTCACCCAATCAAGAGTACAACTGGGTCCTTCCTCACCAACATTGCATCTCGGCTCCAGAGATGGCAGGAGTACAGTGCCAACTCCTCCCTCTGTGTTGCATCCACGTCAACCCACCAGGGCAATGATATACAGTCATGTGAAAAAGTATGTACACCCCATGTAAAGTTTTGACTTTTTCAACATATTTCAACATACAGCTATTTGAACTTCATTTCAACAATATTGATAGATAAAGGTGATATAATATAACAAATATCATGAAACATTTACATTTTGTAGTCCATTGTATAATTTAAATAAACATAAATGCAAATGTCACATGGGGAAAAAGTAAGTACACCCTTGGCTCTAATAGGTGGTATTGCCCCATTTTGGCAGAAACAACCTCAAGTAGGCGTTTCTTATAACTGTCTACCAGTCTCTGACATCGACTGGGAGAATTTTTTGCCCATTCCTTCATGCAGAATTCTTTCAGCTGTGCGATGTTTGAGGGGTTTCTTGCATGCACGGCTCGTTTCAAATCCCCCCACAACATCTCGATGGGATTTAGATCCGGGCTTTGACTTGGCCATTCCAGAACCCTCCATTTCTTTCTTTTCAGCCATTCCTTGTTGGATTTACTGGTATGTTTAGGGTCATTGTCATGTTGCAAGGTGCACCTTCGGTTGAGCTTCAACTCTCCGACAGATGTCCTCACATTATCCTCAAGCACGCTCTGGTACAATGAAGAATTCATAGTGGATTATATGATGGTGAGCTGCCCAGGCCCTGATGCAGCAAAGCTGCCCCAAACCATAATATTTCCACCACCATGCTTTACAGTTGGTATGAGGTTCTTGTGGTCAAATGCTGTCTTTGGTTTTTGCCAAAACATGTCTTCTGGTACTGTGGCCAAATAGCTCTACCTTTGACACATCTTTCCAGAGCACATTGTTCCAGAAGTGCTGGTCTTTGCCTAGGTGTTCATTGGCAAACTTTCGTCTTGCCCTGATGTTCTTTCTGGACAGCAAAGGATTCCTCCTGGCACACCTCCCATGTAGTTCAAATTTGTGCAGCCTCTTTCTAATGGTAGCCTCGTGCACTTTGACATCAACAGAAGCAAGAGCGACGTGTAGGTCCCGTGATGACATTCTGGGGTTCTTCGAGACTTCTTTCAGCATCTTGCGGTCTGCTGTCGGGCTGAACTTGCTGGGGTGGCCTGGCCTGAACACGTTGGCAGTTGTTTGGAATCTTCTCCACTTGTAGATGAACTTCCGGACAGTCGAATGATTGATTTCAAATTGTTTGGAGATCTTTTTAAATCCCTTCCCAGACTCGTAGGCATATATAACCTTCTTTCTGAAGGCCTCAGAGAGCTCTTTTGATCTAGGCATGGTGACACCGCACCCTTCAAAAACAAAGAGCAAACCAAACTAAATGTCTGAGGTTTAAATAAGACAGGTTCCTCCAAGATCCTCTCTAACGATGTTCTTTTCATTTGCACCTGAGCTGGTGCACCTGATTGTAATTTTAGGTATTTGAAGTAGTGATAAATGTAGGGGTGTACTTATTTTTTCCCCATGCGAAATTTGCATTTATGTTTATTTAAATTATACAATGGATTACAAAATGTAAATGTTTCATGATATTTGTTATATTATATCACCTTTATCTATCAATTTTCTTGAAATGAAGATCAAATAGCTGTATGTTGAAATATGTTGAAAAAGTCAAAACTTTATATGGGGTGTACTTACTTTTTCACGTGACTGTATACCATTAATTGGCTTATGATTGGATGTAAACTTACTGGTATGTAGATTATAGGATCTATTTTTCCGTTAGATTATGAGAAAGGAAGGTGATTCACAGTAGCTGCCTTGCCACAGGAATTGGTGTCCCAGGCCGAGAGGACAGATAGGACACCAGCAAATATGATGAATGTCTATTATATTTAACTTTTGATTGATATATGAGTGTGTGTGTGTGTGTGTGTGTGTGTGTGTGTGTGTGTGTGTGTGTGTGTGTGTGTGTGTGTGTGTGTGTGTGTGTGTGTGTGTGTGTGTGTGTGTGTGTGAATGTCACTCTCATTAATCCAAATATATTTCTTCCAAGGCCTTTTTAGTTTATCGGAAGTTGCCTTTCTTTGTATCTTTGGATTCGATAGACGCAAAACGAGATGCAAAATTCATGAACAACAGTATTTCTTTACAGCAAGCTGGTAGATTTTTCTTTGAAAGTCCATAAGGTCTCCATACATCCCACCACACTACTCTCTCCCCCCAAAAGGACAACCACCCACGATACACCTATTGTCGGATTCTATACCTCTTTTAGTAAGTATTGTGTCAGGATAATAAAAGGTCCAGTACTGTACAAAAGTTTATGTTATTTTCACTTTTGTGTTGTTATTCCCCATTAAACATTTGTGGAAAGTTTACTTTACTGTATAGAGTCTCCATTAAACATAAGAGCACAATACTGTATAGCTAGATAATAATGGAAATTTCTGTTCAAATCAATTTAATATCACAGTTACCTTTAAGTATATAAAATAAATTAGGTAATAGAAAAAGTTTCCTTTTTGCTTTCCATATCATATTATCATATGCTAGAAATATCCCCTTACCACAAAGAAAATATGCAGGAAACAGTTTGTGGATTTTTATACGTCAAATAATTAATTATTGAATTAACTAGAACAGCACTCGGTGGAGCACAAACCTCCGCCAGGCTGAACAGTTTATGTTTTGTATCCCACTGATAGGCCGGATCTGCATCCAGACCTAACCCAAAATCGAATCGGGTTGTTTTTGTCACCTACACAAACTCATCCCCCAAGTTTTGTCATAACCCTTCTATAACTTTTTGAGATATCGTGTAATATATTGATTTTGGCCCCATCTCTCAATGGTGAAGAATCGTTTTTAAAATCATAGTATCTGGATCCAGATCTTCACCAAAATCGAATCAATTAGTCATTGGCACACAACCTACCAAGTTTCATCCACATCCTTCCACATTTTTTTGAGATATCCTGCTCAGAGACACAAACAAACAGACAAATAGGAGTTGAAAACATAACATTCGCCCACCTTCGGTGGTGGAGGTAATCAACACCAGTTACATTCATTTGAATTAAAAGACGACACAATAAAAGTTGCAAATTAATGAATATGGGAAATTAGTTTTCATCAGCTCGTTTCCTTGCTTGAAAGTCCATGAGGGGTTCAGAATGGTGGACGGAGGTTATGTTTTCACCCCTTTTCGTTTGTTTGTTTGTCTGTCTGTAAGCAGGATACCTCAAACCATTATGAACGGATTCGGACCAAACTTGGTGGACAGGTTGGGTGTGCGACAAGGACGAATTGATTCAATTTTGATGAAGATCCGGATCCAGATCCGATAATTTTTTATGCCCCCGCCGACGAAGTTGCCGGAGGCATTATGCTTTTGGGTTGTCCGTCCAGCTGTCCGTTCGTTCATTCGTGCATCCGTTTGTGATAGGTTTTTGTTACTGCAATAAATTTTGATTGGCTGAAGCGATCTAAGTCAAACTTGGTCCAGGTATGTATGATTATGTAAAGACGTACTGGTTACCTTCGCAAAAGCGGAAGGTTATGTTTTGATCGCTGTGTATTTATTTGTATGTCTGTGTGTGTGTGTGTATGTTATTCGCATAACTCAAAAAGTATTCAACCGAATTGCATGAAATTTTGTGGGATGATTGGTTATTATACGGGACACATTTGATTAGATTTTGGGAGCAATCGGGTCAAAGGTCAAGGTCAAGGTCACGAAAAGGTCAAAATCGTATTTTTACCATAGCTGCGGCGAAGGTATGCGCTCTACCGAGTGCCCGTTCTAGTTAGATTTTGGGGTCATGAGCTCAGAGGTCAGAGGTCATGTTAGGTAACAAAAATCCTGTTAACACGATAACTTGTGAACCAGTGATGGGATCTGGATACTATAATTTTTAAAGTGATTCTTCGCAATTGAAAGATAGTTCCAAGAACAATATATAGGACAGTATTTCAAAACGTTGTGGACAAGTTAAGACAAGACTTTGTGAATGAGTTGGTTAGGTGACAAGAACAAGCCAATTAGATTTTGGTCCAGGTCCTGATCCAGATCCGGCCTTTCAGTGGGATACAAAACATAAACTGTTCAGACTGGCGGAGGTATGCGCTCTACCGAGTGCCGTTCTAGTTGATTTTATGTCTGATAATGAGATGCACTACTCACACACCATCCACTGCAGAAGTTTGAGAAAGACAGATATGAAACTAATGTTGTACATTATCTATGCCCATTATTGCAGATGTCAACGGTGATTTCCAGCCATTTGTTACTGTTGCCATTGCGCATTTCTACCTGCAAATTGTGCAGTAATGTAATAATGCTCATGAAGGATCATGTAATACATTGGCCCGAGACTCATTGAGGATCATGAAAATATCACATACAGTACAAACACATTAGTAGACATCAGTCTATCTTTACATAAATATCAAGGAGATGTATCGCATGTGAAATTTGAACCTGCGTTCTCTGTGTCATGAGCCAGGGGTTCAGATGGGAACACAAACAGACCAACCCAGCAGTGCTACCAGGCCACACTTTCAGCTATAATACGATCAAATACATCTTGCATTGAAACACGTTTGCATGGAGTTTTGGTAAACTCTTATTGGAGTTCAAGCATGCTCTCAGATAAGAAGAGTGTGTTTTTTTGCTGTTTGCTTCCACCAAGATGCGGGAAACGAAGCATACTGCGGTGCGGCTTCCTCCAAATCCCGTGCTTGTTGCTGCAATTTCATGGGCCAGTACGGTGCTGGCGAGTCCGTGAAATTATTCACCGTTGTCCTTTACTGCCAGTGCTTTCTCAAAGACATGCGGAGTCTTCAAAACTTGTTTTAAAATACGCGTACACATCCACATTAGCTTTTATTGGGTTTTCTTCCGACTTCGATTGAAATCGTTTTACTTCTGAAATACCGATGGCCATGGAATTGTCAGTATTTATACAGCATCCCTTAAAACCGTGAGAATGACAAAGAGGCATTGTGTCTCTCTCGCCTTTTGTAAACACGATGGAAACGTTGTTATCGGAGTTGGACGAGTACTCCATTAGAACTTTC
Organism: Myxine glutinosa; assembly: GCF_964187855.1. NCBI lineage: Eukaryota > Metazoa > Chordata > Myxini > Myxiniformes > Myxinidae > Myxine > Myxine glutinosa. The sequence goes on along the minus strand of NC_136264.1, from coordinate 45,122,622 downwards.
TCGGGCCAGCTGGCTTTGGGAGGAGGCTGATAGGAAACGCACACAAACAATCCTAGGGACGCTCGTCTGGAACAGATCAGCTGACCACGTGCGTGACAGGCAGAGCCATCCGGGTGTCGAAGAGATCCCATGCAAACGGGCATCCTCGGCAAGGCCATGCGAAAGGCGAAAGCTGAGCAGACTTCCCTGAGTGCCACTTGAAGCTCTCTCGAGTATAGACAAGGAATTTCCGTGAAACTTCCCCCCTGCCGAAGGGTGCGGTTAGCTCCCGCAGACATAATGACATTCAATCTCTCAAACGAACCGGTGTGGAAAAGGGGTTTCTGGTTTCTCTTTGTTGTCTTTTTTGGAAAGATCACCCGAGCGTTAAATTTTTCTCTTGACGAGACGACTGATTGAGCTGCGCCGGTTTGTCATTCACAGTATACTTGCGATATTGTGGATTTTACTTGTCAGCAGGTATGTTTACAAGAGTATCCAAGGAATATCACCTCATGCCCCCAACGAACTTTAGAATAATAGGAAACACATGGTTCAGCAAAAACATGTGAGCGGCCGCTGTATACACTGTAAAGTGGTAATACAGCACAAATAAAAAGTAGTTGTCTGATAATATAAGCAGTTGTTTTTTTACTATCTTCCCTCCAGAATACACAGGACGTTATCCCTTTTTCGACTGTGCCAAACTATCAAAAATTAATGTTCACCCGTTCTGTGTCTACTTTCACCAGGGATTTGGAATTTCCCATGTCAGAAGTACATCATCTGCTGTTGGTGTTGTTATCGTCGGTATAATGTTTTCAGGTGTATCAGGATCATCAGGGCCTATTGTTATAGTTCTGAGATTGTATGCTGGATAAGTGGCAACTCCATCACAGAGTGGTGCCGAAGCAGCTCTCACATGGGACAGCAATTAATAAATTGTCCAGCATACCTGGTAGCCTGGTGTTGGTTTAGTGGTTAGGGTGCTGGCTTGGGATCCTAGGATCCTGGGTTCGTAATCCCGGTCGATCGCTGAATTAACACCAGGGGGGTTGACTCAGCCTGTCATCATTCTGAGGTCGACAAATTGAGTACCAGTTCACTGGTAAGTCCCTGTGTGTCGCAAGAGGCGACTAACAGGGTTGGAGGCAGGAAGGGCATCCGGCCATAAAACATTGCTTCAAAAAGGGGACCACGGTACCCGAAAAAGGCCAACCCCTGCTCTGTGGGGCAAAATGACCTCTAAATGTGGTCTGTACCTGAACACACTGGCCTTCTCTTTTATAAAATTTCCATGGGATTTCTACCAATCACCAGTGAATGTTAGCAAATGGGGAAAATGTACCCTCTCGAGTCGGTCTTACTCAATGACACGACACGTTACCTGAAAAGCATGGCAGGATGACCTTTTTTGTCCAGTCAGGAATGAAACTCAGACTAGACAACTCAAGGGCAAGTGTGCTGCACCTGATCTATCCTGTCTGCTCGGTAGTCGTTAAATTTTTACTAAATTTTTATTAGCTCATGGCAGGTGGTTGCCAAAATATTGCAATGGTTGTGAGAGCCATGAGACCTTAGGCCTCTGGATTGGTTGTATGGTCTGATAACATGTCTTAGCACAATCTAGGGCCATGTGTTTGGCATCATACATCAGAAAACAACCCTCCCATCTACTTTCTGAACAATCCTCTCCAAGAAGTTCTGTCACTCAAGCTTTTGGGTCTCACTATCTGCCATGACATTTCCAATCTGGCTGCCAAAGCCAGTCGCCGACTGGGCATTCTCCGTCGTGTGAAGTCCTTCCTTGGCACACCTGAGCTCATCACCACATACAAGGCTTTCATCTGCAGCTCAATGGAATACTGTTCCCCCCTCTGGGCTGGAGCTCCTGCCTCACACCTAGCTCGGCTTCACGCTGTTGAAACCAAAGCTTTCAGAATCATTGGAATCTCCCACGATGAAGCTGATTGCGAGGACCTTTCACTCACTCACCGCAGGCAGGTTGGTGGTCTTTCTGTCTTCTACCGACTCCTCTCTGGCCTTGCTCCCCCATCTCTATCTGTGCTCTGTCCCCCAAATATTCCTGCAGGTCGCACAAGATCTGCCAGCAACCCTCTTCTGGTGAAATTGCCAAAATCAAGACTCTCTGCTCACCTTCACTCTTTCATTCCTCTTTAATCCCGCCTCTGGAACAAACTACCTCACTCTCTTCAATCCCAGTCCTCCCTCCAGGTCTTTAAAACAGCTGTTCACCACCATCTCTTATCTTCCCCCATCCAAAACCTTGATCTTTTCTACCCCCGTTGATTCACCCCAGATCCACTTTTTTGAAATACGAACTTCTTTCCTGGAAGTCCTTGCAGTGTCCTTGTGTTTTATACTTCTCCCCCCCCCCCCCCCATTCCCACGCCTCCTCCCCCCAAGCCCTCCCCTTCCCACAGATCTTCCGATGTACCTGCTCTCAAATGTTGTGTTTGTGTGCCTTCGCCTCTCTCCCCATCTTGTCTACCGCTCTCCTTATTATATGTTTTACGTGTCTGTTTGTGTTTTTTTGCGATTAATGTTGGCTCGTTCACGAGCCTCGATCTTGTATACAAAAAGAAAGAAAAAAAATGGGTGGCATGAAACATAATGTGCACAGGGAATAATATAAGAAAGAAATAGCCGGTGCATTCGTTTTTAATGGTGTGGATGGTGGCGGCCGCCTCATGTCGCTCATCCAGAGCACGCTACTGCCAAGTGACCCCAACATGAGCAAGAGCAGCCGTGTCTGAGGGGAATTGGTGCAGGTGGCACCCTCCTTTCAGAACCTGTGGAGCGACGCAGCAGTTTTGACCCAGTGGAGCTCACCCTGGCTTCACCACTCCTCTCACAGACCCCCTCTCTCTCTCGCTTTCCCTTTTGCAGTCGCACTACACTCCTCATTCGATGCCCACAACCCTTTTGGTTCCACCGCAACTGCTTGCACTTCGCCTCACAAAGCGAACCACACTGTACCGCTTCACAATCCGAGGGAAGCACCACCCAGCCCCCAGGGCCCCTTCCAACACTCAGACATGCTCATCAAAAACTGGAGGGGGGAAAAGTGGGGAAAAACAGGAAACCCGTGGGACACGTGACCTGCTGGATTTTTCCGACTGTTTTATTTATCTTTAGATGTCTTACACACAAAAACGTCCACAAGGCCGGGTCATACACAAAAGACATACAGTACGGGGTAATTTACACAGGAATCAGGAAACAAAAGATGGATTCCTGCCCCTACTCGTGCCTCTTTCAATGTGTATAATTTTCATCCATGATGCTCCATTGGATTCGTGATATTACGATTGCTAAAGGAAGCTCCCGACCCCATTTTAAGAACAACAAAGCATAACAGAAGCATTCTGTTTTACCCTGCAATGAAAGTAGATGAGACAGCCAGCTTAATATGTCATTGGTGGAACGACACAAGGTGTGGCCTGTTTTGCACCAAGAGCGACGTGGTCAGTCGGGTTTGATCTCACGACGATTGGGGGTAAAGTGCATAACGGGAGGAACCTCTGGGGGAATTATAATGATTAATAGCGGATTGTTTTCATCGTTGTCGATATCAAGCATTTGTCGGCCATTAGCGCCACCTCGTTCTACCACAGAAAGCATGTGAACACCGCGTGAGGGCAACACGGTCGCAACTCGGTGACCGGCAGAGCGTTCCGCCATTACCCATGAGGACGCCATCGCCCCAATGGCGAGCGCCGGTTGCTTAGTTCGCCGACTGACCGTCTATCATGGCTCAGTAACCGCCCCTCGCATCCTCGATAGGCCTGTGGGCTCAACCCTTTGTCCCGTTCTCGTACGTGGACTCCTTGACGCACAAATCACCTCGGGCCTATGCTAAGCGTTGCCTGACAAAACCTTTCTCAGGCTAAAAAGCAAAAAATTCAGGTCAAATGGTTCCACTGTTAACCATCTGCTGCTGTGGGTCACTCGACCTGCGTATCGGTAGTAAACGGCACACCTGCACGGACCATTGCGTTTAGCCAAGTAGATGTCTGGTGCGTCCGTGTTTACCTCCGCCATCAAAGGTGGACGGAGGTTGTCTTTTAACCCCTGTTTGTTTGTCTGTCCGTTTGTGAACAAAATATGTCAAAGAGTTGTGGACGGATTCGGACGAAATTTGGCATAGAGGTAGCGTAGGTGACAAGGACGAAGGGATTCAATTTTGGTGAAGATCTGAATATGGATTCGGATATGAGAATTATTTAATTGTATAAGTGATTTTTCACCTTTGGGAGATAGGGCCAAAAACGATACATAGCAGGATATCTCAAAAAGTTGTCGATGGATTTGGACGAAACTTTATGGACAGGTTGTGTGTGTGACAAGGACGAATCGATGCGATTTTGGTGAAGATCTGAATATGGATTCTGATATGAGAGTTATTTAATTTTTATATGTGATTCTTCACCATTGGGAGATAGGGCCAAAAACGATACATAGCAGGATATCTCAAAAAATTATGGATGGATTTGGAGGAAACTTTGTGGACCGGTTGTGTGTGTGACAAGGAAGAATCGATTCAATTTTGATGAAGATGCGAATCCAGCTAGTAGCATTTTTAAAGTGATTCTTCACCATTGGGAGATGGGGCCAAAACCTATACATATCGGGATATCTCAAAAATTTATAGATGGATTTGGAGGAAACTTTGTACACCGGTTGTGTGTGTGACAAGGAAGAATCGATTCAATTTTGATGAAGATGCGAATCCAGCTAGTAGCATTTTTTAAGTGATTCTTCACCATTGGGAGATGGGGCCAAAACCTATACATATCGGGATATCTCAAAAAGTTATGGACGGATTTGGAGGAAACTTTGTGGACCGGTTGTGTGTGTGACAATGAAGAATCGATTCAATTTTGATGAAGATCCGAATCCAGCTAGTAGCATTTTTTAAGTGATTCTTCACCATTGGGAGATGGAGCCAAAAACTATACATAACAGGATATCTCAAAGAGTTGTGGACGGATTCGGACGAAATGTGGCGTAGAGGTAGCGAGGGGGGACAAGGAAGAGTCGTTTAGATTTTGGTGAAGATCTGAATATGGATTCTGATATGAGAGTTATTTAATTTTTATATGTGATTCTTCACCATTGGGAGATAGGGCCAAAAACGATACATAGCAGGATATCTCAAAAAGTTGTGGATGGATTTGGAGGAAACTTTGTGGACAGGTTGTTTGTGTGACAAGGAAGAATCGATTCAATTTTGATGAAGATCCGAATCCAGCTAGTAGCATTTTTTAAGTGATTCTTCACCATTGGGAGATGGGGCCAAAACCTATACATATCGGGATATCTCAAAAATTTATAGATGGATTTGGAGGAAACTTTGTACACCGGTTGTGTGTGTGACAAGGAAGAATCGATTCAATTTTGATGAAGATGCGAATCCAGCTAGTAGCATTTTTTAAGTGATTCTTCACCATTGGGAGATGGGGCCAAAACCTATACATATCGGGATATCTCAAAAAGTTATGGACGGATTTGGAGGAAACTTTATGGACCGGTTGTGTGTGTGACAAGGAAGAATCGATTAGATTTTGATGAAGATCCGAATCCAGCTAGTAGCATTTTTTACGTGATTCTTCACCATTGGGAGATTGAGCCAAAAACTATACATATCGGGATATCTCAAAAAGTTACGGACGGATTTCGACGAAATTTGGCATAAAGGTAGCGGAGGTGAGAAGGACGAATGGATTCAATTTTGGTGAAGATCTGAATATGGATTCGGATATGAGAATTATTTAATTGTATAAGTGTTTCTTCACCATTGGGAGATAGGGCCAAAAACGATACATAGCAGGATATCTCAAAAAGTTGTGGATGGATTTGGACGAAACTTTGTGGACAGGTTGTTTGTGTGACAAGGAAGAATCGATTCAATTTTGATGAAGATCCGAATCCAGCTAGTAGCATTTTTAAAGTGATTCTTCACCATTGGGAGATGGGGCCAAAAACTATACATATCAGGATATCTCAAAAAGTTGTGGACGGATTTGGACGAAATTTGGCATAGAGGTAGCGTAGGTGACAAGGACGAAGGGATTCAATTTTGTTGAAGATCTGAATATGGATTCGGATATGAGAATTATTTAATTGTATAAGTGATTCTTCACCATTGGGAGATAGGGCCGAAAACGATACATAGCAGGATATCTCAAAAAGTTGCGGATGGATTTGGACGAAACTTTATGGACAGGTTGTGTGTGTGACAAGGAAGAATCGATTCAATTTTGGTGAAGATCCGGATCCGGCTGGTATAATTTTTTTTAATGATTCTTCACCGTTGAGTGAGATGGCCAACCAGGCGGAGGTTTGCTTGATTGCCGTTCTGGTTTTCTCTGCTCTTGGTCAAATTTCGCAATGAACGAGTGATGTGCCGGGTTACAGTCGCCATCGGCAAGGCGGTGTGCTTGTTTTGTTTACTGCCACACCGAGGCGACTTGCTCTGGGCCAATGCCGAAGATAAAAAGCCATCGGTCTTTGCAAACAGGCCCAGATACCCTGCTGCGTGAAATAACAGGCTCCAGGCATGGCCGCCTTGGCCGCCTGGCGAGCGGGCGTGCGCCGCTGGCGGGGTGCAAATTGGCGCGGCACTTTCCACGTGCCTCGGACACGTTCACAACGTGTACGGTGTACGTACAGTAGTTGGGCCATCACGGGCCCTGGAATTCCTATCACTGGCCCTGGGATTCCTATCATGGGCCCTGGGATTCCTATCACTGGCCCTGGGATTCCTATCACTGGCCCTGGGATTCCTATCACTGGCCCTGGGATTCCTATCACTGGCCCTGGGATTCCTATCACTGGCCCTGGAATTCCTATCACTGGCCCTGGGATTCCTATCACTGGCCCTGGGATTCCTATCACTGGCCCTGGGATTCCTATCACTGGCCCTGGAATTCCTATCACTGGCCCTGGGATTCCTATCACTGGCCCTGGGATTCCTATCACGGGCCCTGGGATTCCTATCACTGGCCCTGGAATTCCTATCACTGGCCCTGGGATTCCTATCACTGGCCCTGGAATTCCTATCACTGGCCCTGGGATTCCTATCACGGGCCCTGGGATTCCTATCACTGGCCCTGGGATTCCTATCACTGGCCCTGGAATTCCTATCACTGGCCCTGGGATTCCTATCACTGGCCCTGGGATTCCTATCACTGGCCCTGGGATTCCTATCACGGGCCCTGGGATTCCTATCACTGGCCCTGGAATTCCTATCACTGGCCCTGGGATTCCTATCACGGGCCCTGGGATTCCTATCACTGGCCCTGGGATTCCTATCACTGGCCCTGGAATTCCTATCACTGGCCCTGGAATTCCTATCACTGGCCCTGGGATTCCTATCACTGGCCCTGGAATTCCTATCACGGGCCCTGGGATTCCTATCACTGGCCCTGGGATTCCTATCACGGGCCCTGGGATTCCTATCCCTGGCCCTGGAATTCCTATCACTGGCCCTGGGATTCCTATCACTGGCCCTGGAATTCCTATCACTGGCCCTGGGATTCCTATCACTGCCCCTGGAATTCCTATCACTGGCCCTGGGATTCCTATCACTGGCCCTGGGATTCCTATCACTGGCCCTGGGATTCCTATCACTGGCCCTGGAATTCCTATCACTGGCCCTGGGATTCCTATCACTGGCCCTGGGATTCCTATCACTGGCCCTGGGATTCCTATCACGGGCCCTGGGATTCCTATCACTGGCCCTGGGATTCCTATCACGGGCCCTGGGATTCCTATCACTGGCCCTGCGATTCCTATCACGGTCCCTGGGATTCCTATCACTGGCCCTGGGATTCCTATCACTGGCCCTGGGATTCCTATCACTGGCCCTGGGATTCCTATCACTGGCCCTGCGATTCCTATCACTGGCCCTGGGATTCCTATCACTGGCCCTGGGATTCCTATCACTGGCCCTGGGATTCCTATCACTGGCCCTGGGATTCCTATCACTGGCCCTGGGATTCCTATCACTGGCCCTGCGATTCCTATCACGGGCCCTGGGATTCCTATCACTGGCCCTGGGATTCCTATCACTGGCCCTGCGATTCCTATCACTGGCCCTGGGATTCCTATCACTGGCCCTGGGATTCCTATCACTGGCCCTGGGATTCCTATCACTGGCCCTGGGATTCCTATCACTGGCCCTGGGATTCCTATCACTGGCCCTGGGATTCCTATCACGGTCCCTGGGATTCCTATCACTGGCCCTGGGATTCCTATCACTGGCCCTGCGATTCCTATCACTGGCCCTGGGATTCCTATCACTGGCCCTGGGATTCCTATCACTGGCCCTGCGATTCCTATCACTGGCCCTGGGATTCCTATCACTGGCCCTGCGATTCCTATCACTGGCCCTGGGATTCCTATCACTGGCCCTGGGATTCCTATCACTGGCCCTGGGATTCCTATCACTGGCCCTGCGATTCCTATCACGGGCCCTGGGATTCCTATCACTGGCCCTGGGATTCCTATCACTGGCCCTGGGATTCCTATCACTGGCCCTGGGATTCCTATCACTGGCCCTGCGATTCCTATCACGGGCCCTGGGATTCCTATCACGGGCCCTGGGATTCCTATCACTGGCCCTGGGATTCCTATCACTGGCCCTGGGATTCCTATCACTGGCCCTGCGATTCCTATCACTGGCCAGGATCAGGCAAATTTGTCTTCTGGATTTATTGGGGCTGCGGGATGTGGCAAAGTGCGGTTAATATTAAAATATTTTAATTTATAATCCAACAGCGTTTAACAACGATTACCTTTATTATTTTCCTCCAAAATTGGTGAAGTTTTCTGCTATAATGTTAAACTAATATCAACGTGGTTTCTCTCCCTTTATTTTAAATTATTTTTCATTTATTATATCATTTATTTTTATTACTTTTCCATTTTAATATTATATATTTAATTATATAATGCAATTTATTATTTTTCTCCTAATTTGGTGAAATGATCTGCGATAATATTAAACTAATATCAATCATTCAATGTGCTCGTGCGCTCTCCGCCCCTCCTCCTCACCCTCTCTCTCTCTCTCTCTCCCTCTCCACTTCTCTCTCTCCTCTCCTCCCTTCTTTCTCTCTCCCTCTCCTCTCCTCCCTTCTGTCTCTCCCTCTCTTCTTTCTCTCTCCCTCTCCTCTCCTCCCTTCTGTCTCTCCCTCTCTTCTTTCTCTCTCCCTCTCCTCTCCTCCCTTCTGTCTCTCCCTCTCTTCTTTCTCTCTCCCTCTCCTCTCCTCCCTTATTTCTCTCGCCCTCTCCTCGCCTCCCTTCTTCCTCTCTCCCTCTCTTCCTCTCCTCTCCCTTCTTTCTCTCTCCCTCTCTTCTTTCTCTCTCCCTCTCCTCTTTTATTCCTTCCTCTTCTCTCTCTCCCTATCCTCTTCTCTTCCTCCCTCTCCTCTTCTCTCCCCCCCTCTCCTGTTCTCTCTCTCCCTCTCCTCTTCTCTCTCTCCCTCTCTTCTTTCTCTCTCTCTCTCTCTGAGATTAGCATGGGCCCTGCGCAAGGATGACACGCAAATTCGTGAAGCGTTCCTCTCCTTCCTTCTTTCTCTCGCCCTCTCCTCTCCTCCCTTCTTTCACTCTCCCTCTCTTCTTTCTCTCTCCCTCTCCTCTCCTCCCTTCTTTCTCTCTCCCTCTCCTCTTCTATTCCTCCCTCTCCTCCTCGCTCTCTCCCTATCCTCTTCTCTTCCTCCCTCTCCTCTTCTCTCTCTCTCCCTCTCTTCTTCTCTCTCTCCCTCTCCTCTTCTTTCTCTCCCTCTCCTCTTCTCTCTCTCCCTCTCTTCCTCTCCTCTCCTCTCTCTCTCTCCCTATATCTTCTCCTCTATCACTTTCTCTCCCTCTCCCTCTGCAACGCTTTTTATTTCTATCTTTATTTAACTCTTTCACTTTCTCTCTTTAACTCTTTCTCTTTCTATCTTTAACTCTTTCTCTTTCTCTCTTTAATTCTTTCTCTCTATAACTCTTTCTAACCCTTTGTAATCCCTTCTCCTCTTTATCATTCAAACACTTTAACTCTTTCTCTCTTTCTCCCTCTCCACCGTGGGATCTTTACCGTCCACCAACGTCTTCTTTCGTAAGCAGCACACAAAAGTGTCTGCGTGCGGATCCACTTTATGATAGATCATTCATTCTCAGATCTACTGTAATCTATGCATTCCAGTGAGGTCCTGCTTTCCAAAACGCTGTCTTGTTCTACATGCTTCTATATGGTGTAAAAAACATTTTTATCCCCACGCTTTTCCAAAAAATGTGGGGATATTGTAGTCGGTTCTGTCTATCTGTCTGTCTGTTCATTCGTCTGTCTGTCCGTCACGCTATCTCCTCCAAAACGGTTGTTCAGAAATTCACCAAACTTTGCAGTTATGATCACCACAAGGCAAGAAGGTGTGAAAGCAGTATCATAACCCCCCCCCCCCCACCCCCACCTCCCCTCCCGCTCCGCTCCCCAGGGTCCTGGGATGGGGGTCAAAAGGGCAAATACCAAAAAATGCAATTACAGGCACATTTAAAACATTTTTTTCATGAAATTTTGTATGTGCATGAAATATGTGACTATTTTTTGCCTTGACCCCGGCCGGGTTCATGCCCCAGGTGGTGGGGACTTTCTGTCACAGGGGTCAAATTGAAGATCTTTTTCAAATCAAAATTTGATATTGGGTCATTCCTGATGGGATTTTTTTTTTTGCCATCTTTCAGCTCTGCTTTAGGTGGGAAATGCGGGGATTTGTGATGGCACGCCATCGACCTCACTCTGGTTTTTATTATCTTCACATTATGGAGTGAGTTTAAAAACATTTTTTTTTTTTTTTTTTTTTTTGTATACAAGATCGAGGCTCGTGAAAGAGCTAACATTAATCACACAAAAAGACAAACCGACACACAAAACACAAAAAACAAGGGGAGCGGCAGACAAGATGGGGAGAGAGGGGGAAGGACACAATTTAATTATAAACCGCTCATGATAAGAGAGTCCTTTTCGCTCATTCCTTGCAAAGATGAAATGTGTTTTAATTATTTGAAGTGTGAATGCCAAATGTCCAGGCAGCTCCAATTTTTTACTCCCACCTCCACCACTGCCCCCACCCCCGATGGAAAAATGCTTTAACATTTATTTAATATCCCTTCCATCTTTGTCTTCTATTGTATGCGAGTTGTCAACCCTGGTTTGCTAGAGATGCGAAACACGTACTGTATAATATACCGGCTGTGCAGTAATCTGTTTTAATATTTTATTTCCTGCTTGTATACCACTTTGTTTGAGCAGCGGGTGCTGCCTGAAAAAAAATGGGATTTGCGTATTTATTTATTTAAACGCACTAACCTTCGACCCCTTTTTCCCTTGGCAATGTTGTCTCCTCGGCTGACGAGTGCATTGCTGCCAATGCCTCGCGGGCACGAACCGACCTGGGGGCTGCACTCAGGCACGTTTAAACGTTGACACTTCTGCAAAAGAAACATTGGTGGGAAAAAAAAAATTCTCAAAGCAAGGCTTTTGTGGTTTTATCATCCATTCAGCACCGCAAACAATGGCAGGTTTGCGGTTGCTGGGGGCGACACGGAACTCGGTCAACCACACGAGAACCGAAGCCGTCAATGGACCGATTGTGTCTCGACGAGAAACATTGAAGGGACATTTGGAAGTCCGGTTTTTGTGTTACAAACCTTTTCAGGCGCCTGGCACAAAGCGTTCCGGGTAATATTTTAACGAACGCTCTGCGCTGCGGATTTGCTGCTTTGCTGCCGGGGGCACTCAATGTCATTCACATTCGTGTTTCAGGGATTTTACAGACGAGTCACAACAAATGACTGATCTGACAACATCGTCCACGCTCAGATCTCTTGCCAACCAGGGACAACATTAGATATGGAATCGCTGGTTCAACACAAATCCTTTTTTTCTCTCTGTTTCTGTCTCTCTCTCTCTCTCTCTCTCTCTCTCTCTCTCTCTCTCTCTCTCTCTCTCGCTCTCTCTCTCTCTCTCTCTCTCTCCTCTCTCTCTGTCTCTCTCTCTCTCTCTCTCTCTCTCTCTCTCTCTCTCTCTCTGTCTCTGTCTCTCTCTCTCTCGCTCTCGCTCTCGCTCTCGCTCTCGCTCTCTCTCTCGCCCTCTCGCTCTCGCTCTCTCTCTCTCTTCCTCTTTGAAGCCACATGGGCTCAAATACATCTCCCAGGCCTGGTTCAATGTGGCTGCGTGCGTGATAAGCCGGCTATCCCCACTGCTCTGATGCATTCTCTGAGATGGTTTTTTTCCATGAATATTTCTTCTGACATCCAAACTGGTGTCGGTGTTGTGTTTAAACTCTCAAACTTTCAAACTTTTCAACTCCCAAACTCACAAATGTTGTGTTTGTGTCCTTCCCCCTCTCTCCCCATCTTGTCTACCACTCCCCTTATTTTGTGTTTTATGTGTCGGTTTGACTTTTTGTGTGATTAATGTTAGCTCTTTCACGAGCCTCGATCTTGTATAAAAAAAAGAAGAAGTTTGACTCAATATATCTTTAAAACAAGCAGATTTGACCTCGTTGATTTTACCACGATGCTGTATGTTCGTGCAATTCTCACATTACCTTTTTAATCGGAAGACCTATAATTTTTCTTTTATACCATTGTCTGCAGTCAAACAGCACCGACCTTAGGTGATGACAGCATCATTTTAACAACATTGACTGACAACTTTTGTTGAAGTGTGATGGTAGAAACAAGTGCTTTTGGTTGCCCCAAGGATGCTTTTCTCTTTTGGAGAAGACAAACTTTTTACTTTTGCGTTTTATGGAAGCACCAGGTGGTATAGAAATGAAGGCAATACATGGAGAGAAATGCCTAGGTGAAAAATTCCTTTGTTTGATTCTTTTCATGAACTGTGTCATTTATCCCTCGTTGCCATATTTCCATTATGTTGACGCAAAAGTCATTGTTCAAAAGACAAAGCAAACGAGTAGCAGTATACAACGATACAGGCCTTTCTGACTGCCAGCCCTGAGAAGAAGCTCCGGCCCGCCTACTGACTCGACGTGGCACCATTGTCTGGCACCGTGGCACGAGCAGCCGGGCACGCGGCCCGGACAAATGCTTTGCATGGGGGATTTTAGCAGAGACCAAAAGCTCCCTCTCACGAAGATACACGGCAGCTGCTGCATCTCGTGGCTCGTCTCCCTCGGCTGCCGTCATTCAGCTCCAGCCTCTCCATGGCGCCACTGTCCAGGAACTTAATGGCAGACAAATACAATCCGAGTTAGACGTCCACAATTACTAAAGGAGCTTTCCTGATTCTGTCAATAACAATGAATTTGTATTTGGCAAATGGACTGCGATGCACCTGCAAAATTGCATCCCATCGCACGCCGTTAATATAAGCATTGGATCACTTGGAACGAAACTGGGCAGCAATATCGATTCCTCTCATGTTAAAGTTCTGCACAATTGTTATTAATAATACAAAATGGGCCTGCCTTCTTGGCAATCTAAAAGCCAATTTAAAACGGACCATTATACACGTGATTAATATTTACCATCGGAAGTCCAACTTTTATGGCAATAATGGCTGCCGATCACCGGTCTTCTCGCAGGTGATGCAGGTCAACTTCATTAAGAGGACCAAAGATACTCAAAATATAACATGAAGTCCATAACGTGCACCTGGCCCATGAGTCTAATCTCCAGGCCGATGCATTCTCACTCCATCGTTCCATAGGCAAAGCATCATGACGTCACGACTTACGATGCAATGGCTCGTGTCTTATAAGCCGGAAAATGAGCACATGCATAACTGAGCTGCCCTGGCACTCTCTTGTTCACAATGAGAACAAATAAATCAGGCATAACAAAATGATTCATGGACAAGAAAATTCCACCACAAATATATTAATTGCATGCACCATGGAACTTAGTTGTTAAAATAAACATTGACATGAAACATAGAACTTTACCAAGGGCAATTTGTATTCCCTTGCTCAGCCAATGACATGGAACTTAGCCAATAAGAAGATGGAATTCCTCATCAAACCTGTTTTTTTTTTTTTGTCGCAACATCTTGGTTCAGAGGACCGTAACTCCTTGACCTCAGAGGGGGGGTTATGTGCTTGAAGGAATTTACCTGAAATGGATTTGCAGATAGCAAGTAACTCTACTTGTAAGAGCGCCGACACGAGTTGTAGGATTTAACTGGGTACGTGTCAAAATCTCTGATGTGCTGCGCTGCCCGAAGGCAGGTTCGGCACGGCCAAAGCAGCTCCACGCCAAGGATTACACACTGGTGGTTTGCCTTCACCTTCTCACCAATATGCCGAGCAGGAATTTGTAATTTTGTCAGCGTGCCGGCGATAACTCCGGCGACTCTTCACAAAAGACACCGTGCGATCATTAACTTCCACCAGCTAATGCTAGCAGATGTGACATCTGACCCAATGTCTATCCGAGGGACGGCACACTTCGTGATGCAATGCCCTGCCTGCGAAGCACCAGTTTGTCGTCGGGTCTGGAATCAAACCCTGAAGATTATAGTCAACATTTTTTTTTTTTTTTGTATACAGAATCGAGGCTCGTGAAAGAGCTAACATTTATCACCAAAAAAAAAATCAAACAGACAAACAAAATATATAAAAAGAGGGAGCGGTAGTCAAGATGGGGAGAGAAGGGGAGCACACAAACACAACATTTGAGAGCAGGGACATCGGGAGATGTGTGGGAGGGAGAGGGATTGGGGGGAGGAGGCGTGGGAAGAGGGAGGGGGGGGGGGGTGGGAGAAGTATAAAACACAAGGACACCAAGGACTTCCAGGAAAGAAGTTGGTATTTCAAAAAAGTGGATTTGGGGTGAAATTAGCGGGGGTAGAAACGATCAAGGTTTTGGATGGGGGAAGATAAGAGATGGTGGTGAACAGATGTTTTAAAGACCTGGAGGGTGGAGTGGGATTGAAGAGAGTGAGGGAGTTTGTTCCAGAGGCGAGAGAAAAGAGAAATGAAGGAGTGAAGGTGAGCAGAGAGTCTTGATTTTGGCAGTTTAACCATAAGAGGGTTGCAGGCAGATCTTGTGCGACCTGTAGGAGTATTTGGGGGACAACGCCCAGAGAGAGCTGGGGGGGAGGGGGCAAGGCCGGAGAGGAGTCGGTAGAAGACGGAAAGACCACCAACCTGCCTGCGGTGAGTAAGTGAAAGGCCCTCGGAGGTAGCTTCATCGTGGGAGATTCCAATGATTCTGAACGCTTTGGTTTCAACAGCGTAAAGACGAGCTAGGTGTGAGGCAGGAGCACCGGCCCAGAGGGGAGAGCAGTATTCCATTGAGCTGCGGATGAAAGCCTTGTATGTGGTGAGGAGCTCAGGTGTGCCAAGGAAGGACTTCGCACGACGGAGGATGCCCAGTCGGCGACTGGCTTTGGAGGCCAGATTTGAAATGTGGTTTTCCCAGGAAAGATCGTGGCAAATAGTGAGACCCAAAAGCTTGAGTGACAGAACTTCTTGGAGAGGATTATTCAGAAAGTGGATGGGAGGGTTGTCCAGTCGGTCTTTTCGGAGAGACATCGTAAGAGTGTGAGATATACTTTTAATGTATATCTCACAGTTAAATGAAATCACAGTTAAAAAAAGTAACATATACTTTTAATGTAAGTTCATTTCACATCCATTATGATCACACATATGGTTGAGCATCCTATGAACGTAATATGTGCGGGTATGCAGAATCACGTCCACCTGCATTTTCAAAGGGAGGAAAGAAAACAGAAAAATACTCAATCTGCCCAACATGTGGGTGAATCAATTAAGCGAAACTCAAAAGGTTCAGAGGCCGAGTTTAAGTGACCCAGAAAAGTCTGGATTTGTATGCAGCGAATGGTTCAGCTTTACTCAAACTTCCCAAGAGCAAAGGCAAACCACAGCTGTAGAAACACCCAAATATGCCCAATACGGATAGGTCAGTGACACACACAGCTCTGTAAGCACCAGTGGCCTGTGGTCAGTAAACCACGCTGCATTGGCAACATCGGCACTGCAATTTCCAAGTTAAAGGACTCCGACTACAATTTTATTGCAGTCAGCTCTGATGTCGAGACCCTGGTAGGAACAAATTTAACTGCGTGTCTGCAGTCATCGTCAGTCCTCATCTCCTATGAGTTGATGGCCCAGCATGTTAAAGTTTGCCAATTATGCTTCAGGTTCCAGAACTCAACCGAAAATAGACCATTATTTATGAAATTTGCAAACATGGAGGAGAATTTACCTCCAACCTCCCCACTTTCCACCTTTCGTTCTGATTTTCCATCCCAAACCCATTTCTCTTCTCTATCCCCTCCTCCGCCCTTCCGCCAAGCTGGTGTGCACATAATAAATAGATGGTATAGAAGGGTTAATGCACAATGCACATTGTAATTACAAGTCGAATCAAGTTCTTCCTTGAATCTGACCAAATTGGTACCCTGTAGCTTCAACATGCAGATGTCATCCAAACTCTGCCCTTTCTAATGTCTTCCATTCTTGACGAGCTTCCAAAGCTGTTCAGGATTGTAACCCTAGCTATAGAAACTGCTGCAGCAGAACAGACGCTCTGTATGATCCGATCTGAAATGTTTTTTCCTTTTTACAATTACCCGAGTTTGCTAGATATACTTCCAAACACTCTGTTGTCGCCAAATTCCATTATGCTTCCTCATTTCTGGTCCTATAGCCATCGCTACCTTGATAACTGCCAGCCATTTCAAAACCTACATGCCCCTTCCACCTCTGGAGAACTTATCACCAAGTCCTCTGCAGTCTCCATAATGCCAGAACTACTACTGCTCCTGCTCCTTTCATCCCACCTGAGGCATATACCCTGAAATGGCATTCAACAAATCCCATAAATAAGATTTACAGACATCACTCTTTCAATCAGTCTGACAATGTCCATCACCTGATGTGCTTGTCTAAAGAAATCCAACTTTATTATTTCTGCCCTCCGCCGAATATCGAGAACATTTAAGAACTCAGCTATGTCTCTTGCATTATTGTTTGTCACTATTGTCTCTTGTAAACAATTCCTCCCCCACCCCCCCCCCCCCCCTGATTTGGCCTTTTGATCATTGAATCTACAGTACGATGTCCTCACCCTATCCCGTCAATGTACTGACACTCTAAGAACCAAATATCAACCTCGTATGACTCCTTGCCCTAACTTCTTGAACAGCAGTCAGATGACAAGGCGGTGCACACTCAGCCTCATCATTTCTGCCAAAAGTAACTGGGTGTGGCCCTGTGGATTCCAACTTCCCCACACCAACCCTGCTGGGAAAGGCTCCACCCTCATTGGGAATGGTGCCATAAACGCCGTTCACCCTCCTAGGTGCAACTCATGTCCACAGTTGTTAGCCTGAGAGTTTACATCCAACTGGCTAGCCGTGACTATAACCCCAAACCTTTTGGACCAGGGATTTGAAATTGGAGTTCAATCAAATAACCACATGCCAACCAACAATAAGAGCCATGGAATGCAAGGCATATACGTATATATATAAACAGTCACGTCAAAAAGTAAGTACACCCCATGTAAATGTTTGACTTTTTCAACATATTTCAACATACAGCTTTTTGATCTTCATTTAAACAATATTTATAGATAAAGGTGATATAATATAACAAATATCAAGAAACATTTACATTTTGTAGTCCATTGTATAATTTAAATAAACATAAATGCAAATTTCGCATGTGGAAAAAGTAAGTACACCCTTGGCTCTAATAGGTGGTATTGCCCCTTTGGCAGAAACAACCGCAAGTAGGCGTTTCTTATAACTGTCTATCAGTCTCTGACATCGACTGGGAGAAATTTTTGTCCACTCCTCCATGCAGAATTCTTTCAGCTGTGTGATTTTTGAGGGGTTTCTTGCATGCACAGCTCGTTTAAAATCCCCCCACAACATATCGATGGGATTTAGATCCGGGCTTTGACTTGGCCATTCCAGAACCCTCCATTTCTTTCTTTTCAGCCCTTCCTTGGTGGATTTACTGGTATGTTTTGGGTCATTGCCATGTTGCAAGGTCCACATTCGGTTGAGCTTCAACTTTCCGACAGATGGCCTCACATTATCCTCAAGCACACTCTGGTAAAAATAAGAATTCATTGTGGATTCTGTGATGGTGAGCTGCCCAGGCCCTGATGCAGCAAAGCTGCCCCAAACCATAATATTTCCACCACCATGCTTTACAGTTGGTATCAGGTTCTTGTGGTCAAATCCTGTCTTTGGTTTTCCCCAAACATGTCTTCTGGTACTGTGGCCAAATAGCTCCACCTTTGACTCATCTGTCCATAGCACATTGTTCCAGAAGTGCTGGTCTTTGCCGAGGTGTTCATTGGCAAACTTTAGTCTTGCCCTGATGTTCTTTCTGAACAGCAAAGGTTTCCTACTGGCACACATCCCATGTAGATCAAATTTGTGCAGCCTCTTTATAATGGTAGACTCGTGCCACTTTCACATCAACAGTGGCCTGAGCAACCTGTAGGTCGCGTGATGACATTCTGGGGTTCTTAGAGACTTCTTTCAGCATCTTGCGGTCTGCTCTCGGGCTGAACTTGCTTGCTGGGGCGGCCTGGCCTGAACAAGTTGACAGTTGTTCGGAATCTTCTCCACTTGTAGATGATCTTCCGGACAGTCGAATGATTTATTTCAAATTGTTTGAGATCTTTCTAAATCCCTTCTCAGACTCGAAGGCATCGAAAACCTTCTTTCCGAAGGCCTCAGAGAGCTCTTTTGATCGAGGCATGGTGACGCCGCACACTTCAACAACAAAGAGCAAACCAAACTAAATGTCTGAGGTTTAAATAAGACAGGTTCCTCCAAGATCCTCTCTAACGATGTTCTAATCATTTGCACCTGAGCTGGTGCACCTGATTCTAATTTTAGGTATTTGAAGTAGTGATAAATGTAGGGGTGTACTTACTTTTTCCACATGCAAAATTTGCATTTATGTTTATTTAAATTATACAATGGACTACAAAATGTAAATGTTTCATGATATCTGTTATATTATATTAAAGCGCGGCGTTACGCGCGCTGCTTGTGAGCAAGGAGGAAGCGGACAAGCGGTAACATATAAACGTCTTTATTGTAAGACTACACTGTAACACTGAACTCCTCCGGGCTGGTCGCCCGGGGTATATCATGAGGCCACGCCTACCCCTCGGGCGTGGCCACCGCCCACTCGGTGCGTGGAATGATGTCACCACGCCAGTGGGCTTTTGTGTCCGCCACACGTGCCCCCCCAGAATTCCCGCGCACCTGGAGGGCCAGTTTGCGGGGCAGACGAATGACCCGGCCGAAGCGCCCCCTGGCGATCGGCGGCGTCCGGGGTGCAGGGATACCAGGTGGGATGCCCCTGGCTGCCCCTGGGATGGGTGCAGGACCGGGGGGCGCCGTGGCGGCGGGGCTGGGCGGTGCCGGGGGTCCGCCCGCAGGAGGGCGGCCCCGACGTGGGGGTCGGGCCACTGGCGGTGGATGGTCCACATCGAGGTGGGCCGGCTTGAGGCGGTCTACCGAAACGCGGTCAGGAGTACCGCCGATGTCCAGGGTGAAGTGCTTCGCCCCGGTCTCCAGCACGCGGAAAGGCCCGTCGTACGGGGGCCGCAGTGGTGTCCGATGGGCATCGTGGCGGACGAAGACGTACTCCGCCGTGCGAAGCTCCGGGGCGACGTGCGTCGGTGGGTGCCCGTGGCATGCCGTTGGCACCGGGGCGAACCTCTGGGCGGTCTCTTGCAGAGCGGAGCGCTGCTGTGCCGCGGACCATGGTGCCGTGGAGTCGGGGAGGAACTCGCCCGGCACCCGCAGCGGTTGCCCGAAGACCAACTCCGCCGCGGATGCGCGCAGGTCCTCCTTGGGCGCCGTCCGGAGGCCCAGCAGGACCCAGGGGAGCCTGTCGACCCAGCCGCCGTCGCGGAGGGTGGCCCGGAGCGCGGCCTTCAATGAGCGGTGAAATCGCTCACACAGGCCGTTAGCCTGGGGGTGGTAGGCCGTGGTTCGGTGCAGCCGGACCCCGAGCCCCTGCGCAACCGCCCCCCAGAGCTCCGAGGTGAACTGGGGGCCGCGGTCGGATGAGATGTCTGAGGGGGCGCCGAACCGGGCGACCCAGGTGGCGATGAAAGCCTGCGCGACATCGGCCGCCGTTGTCGACGCCAAGGGCACGGCCTCCGGCCACCGGGTGGTGCGGTCCACCATGGTGAGGACGTAGGTGAAACCCCGCGAGGGGGGCAGAGGTCCCACCAGGTCCACGTGGACGTGGTCAAACCGGCGTTCCGGCACCGTGAACGGGGCCAACGGGGCCTGGGTGTGCCGGTGCACCTTGGCGCGCTGGCACGCGAGGCACGTCCTGGCCCAGCCGCGGACGGCCTTCCGGAGGCCATGCCAGACAAACTTGTCGGCGATCAGCCTTTGGGAGGCCCTCGCGCCCGGGTGGGACAGGCCGTGGATGGCGTCAAACACCTGGCGCTGCCAGCCCGCGGGCACAATGGGGCGAGGACGCCCGAGGGAGACGTCGCACAAGAGAGCCGCGCCCGCGCCGTCGAACGGCACCTCGGTGACGCGGAGGCCCGTGACGGCGGTCCGCAAGGCCTGGACGTCAGGGTCAGCGGCCTGGTCCGCTGCCATCCGGGCATAGTCGATGCCGAGGTGGACTGCGTGGGCGACGGCCCGGGAAAGGCAATCCGCCACCGGGTTGTCCTTCCCCGCGACGTGCTGGATGTCCGTCGTGTACTCGGACACGGCCGAGAGGTGACGCTGCTGCCGGGCCGACCATGGCTCGGTGACCTTGCCCATCGCGAAGATCAGCGGCTTGTGGTCGACGAAGGCAGTGAACGCCCGGCCCTCGAGCAGATGGCGGAAGTGCCTGACCGCCAAGTGAAGTCCGAGCAACTCGCGGTCGAAGGTACTGTAATGGCGTTCGGGCGGGCGAAGCTGCCGGCTAAAGAACGCCAGCGGTTGCCAAGCTCCACGCACCCATTGCTCGTGCACCGCGCCCACCGCGTAGTCCGAGGCATCGGTGGTGAGGGCGATCGGTGCATCGGGCGCCGGGTGCGCGAGCATGGTGGCGTTAGCCAAGGCGAGCTTCGCGCCCGTGAACGCCGTGTCCATCTGCTCGGTCCAGGTAACGTCGCCTTTGCCCGGCTTACCTCGGAGAGCTTCGTGCAGGGGGCGCAGGAGCTGGGCGATACGGGGCAGGAACCGATGGTAAAAGTTCACCATGCCCAGGAACTCCTGCAGCCCTCTGATCGTGCGGGGGCGCGGAAACCCCTTCACCGCCTCCACCTTGGCCGGCAGGGGGATGTGATGGGCCACCCCGTGCTTGACGGCCCCCGCCGAGAAGGTGGGCCGCGTGAGGGCCGGGAAGCCGGCGAGGAGGCGGGTGAATGCGTCCGCTGCCGGAAGCGTACAGACCAACGTGGCCGGAACCGAATCGTTCGGCAAGCCGCTTGGCAAGCCGCTCGTTGAGCTGGGCAACGCACATGCGAGCGAGCTGAACGTCTCGGCCTGGACAAGCCGTCTGCGCTTGACGTCGACCAGGAGCCCATTAGCGCACAGGAAGTCCGCGCCAAGCAGTGCCATGGGCACGTCGGCGGTGACGAACGTCCATCGGAAAACCTGCCCTCCAAACCGCAGAGAGAGCAAGCGTTTTCCGTACGTATGGATGGGCGTCCCGTTCGCGGCAAGCAGCGCGGGGCCCCCACCCGCGGCGTGCTTGTCTGACGTGCCGGCGGGAATGACACTCACCTGTGCTCCCGTGTCGCACAGGTAACGGCGCCCGGAGAAGGTGTCCGTTATGAACAGCAGGCTGCTCGAACGGCCGGCGCTCATCGCCACAATTGAGCGCCGGCCCGGGCGTTTCCCGACCCGTTGAAGGAGCACGGCGGATGACACCGCCGAGCTTCGTGGCCGAACTTGGCGTGGAACCAGCACCAGGTGGTGGAGCTGGAGGAGTGCGGCTGGCTCCGCCAGGCCGGTGGAGTCGACGGGTTTCCCCGCGGTGGCGGTTTTCGCCGCGGCGGTGGGCGGGGCGTGGCGGCGTTCACGAGGTGCGTATCAGCATGCTGCTGAACCACAGCGTGCTGTAGAAGATGATGCTGTGGAACATCAGCGTGCTGTAGAAGATGATGCTGTGGAACATCAGCGTGCTGTAGAAGATGATGCTGTGGAACATCAGCGTGCTGTAGAAGATGATGCTGTGGAACATCAGCGTCGAAGGCCGTGACGGCCACGCCAACGCTCGCCCGCGTGTCCGAAGCGGCGAAGTACTTGTCCGCCTCGGCCGCCAATGCTCGGGGTTCCGTTAGCCCGGTCCCGGCCAACGCGAGGCGAACCTGCGCTGGAAGTTGGCGACGGAAAAGCGCCCGGAATAGCGAACCGGGGGCTTCGTCGCCCAACAGTGACAGCATATGGTCCATTCGGACCGATGGGTGCGTCTCACCGAGCTCGGGGAGATCCAGGAGGCGGTCGGCCCGTGCGTCGTCCGTGAGGCTGAACGTGGCTAGGAGTAGCCGCTTGAGTGCCTCGTACTTGTGGCCGTCCAGTGGGTGGCGAAGGACGGACACAACTCGAGCGGCCGTGCCGGGCCCGAGGGAGGCGACGACGTGGCAGTAGCGCGTGTCATCGCCGGTGAGGTGCCGAAGCTGAAATTGGGCTTCGGCCTGGACGAACCAGACTTCGGCCTGAGCCTCCCAAAATTCCGGAAGTTTGACGAAGGCGGCCATGGCGATGGCGTCGCGTGTGGAAGGATCGCTCCGGCAGATCCAACGTCGAGGGTCACCAGTAAAGCGCGGCGTTACGCGCGCTGCTTGTGAGCAAGGAGGAAGCGGACAAGCGGTAACATATAAACGTCTTTATTGTAAGACTACACTGTAACACTGAACTCCTCCGGGCTGGTCGCCCGGGGTATATCATGAGGCCACGCCTACCCCTCGGGCGTGGCCACCGCCCACTCGGTGCGTGGAATGATGTCACCACGCCAGTGGGCTTTTGTGTCCGCCACAATATCACCTTTATCTATCAATATTGTTGAAATGAAGATAAAATAGCTGTATGATAAAATATGTTGAAAAAGTCAAAACTTTACATGGGGTGTACTTACTTTTTCACGTGACTGTATGTATGTATATCCAAAAGACATATATATATATATACAGTATATATATATATATATATATATATATATATATATATATATATATATATATATATATATATATATATTTCATTTCGTCATTCGAGTATTTTGGGTCCTCGATCTGGATCTTTGGGGTATTTAAGGGTCTTCGGAGTATTTTGTGTCTACTTCATAGATATATACTTCTCTCGCCCTCTCCTCTGTGTGTATATATATATTATACCGAATATATACCAATTGATACAAATATATACCGAAAATATCGACCAAAATTCAAATATATACAAATATAGACCGAAAAGATCAAAAAGACCCAGTTCAGACCGAAAAGACCCCAGAGCCCCTTAAAGACCCTGAGGATCCAGTGGACCCCAAATTACCCCTAAGACACAAAATACTCCAAAGACCCTTAAATACCTCAAAGATCCAGATCAAGGACACAAAATACTCGAATGACTCAAAAGACCTAAAAGGACTCAAATTACCCAAAAGACACCGATGAACCAGAAGACCCAAACGACGCTGAAGACACTGAAGACCCCAAGGACCCAAATGACGCAGAGGACACAAAAGCCCTCAAGGACACCAAACACCCCAAGTACTCCGAATAAAAGGTATTTTTTTAAATAACAATAAATACAAGGCACAGGGAGGTGAAATTTGCTGCATGTGATGTGCAATGCACGCAGAGTAAAACGAGTGTTCATTTACGTCTGGAGGATGTCCAACAAATAAAGATGATATAAGCACCCCTGACACTAGGCCCAGACTTCAGATTTTGGCATGCCCACGTGGCTGTACCATCAAAAACTGTTCCAACCCGTCATCTTTGACGGGCTTTATACTAGTATTTATATATATATATATATATATATATATATATATATATATATATATATATATATATATATATATATATATATATATATATATATACATAATAAAAGGCAGTGTCCGTCCATCTGTCCATCTGTTTCTTCCATAACTCCAAAACCATGAAACCTAGTGGCCTCAAACTTTGCATGCATACACCTGGACCTCCAACAGATTGCAAGGACAAAAACTGGGTGTTTTGGTGTGTCATAACACCCTTTTTGAAGATGATTAACGAGGTGCTCATAAGAAAAAAAACCCGATGTGGTGGCTTACCAATATGGCGGCCCGCCATCTTGGTAAGACAGCTGCACTGCGCTGGGTTCTTAAGCCACCATTTTGTTTCGGCCTTCTCAAACGTGCATTGCCTTTGAAACACGATTGATTACCATTACATAATTGAAGCATATCGTCAAAATCTGGATTCGCATATGAGGATTGGATGCTGTCGACTAAATAATGTCCAGATCTGAAGTGAAATCTGACAAAATTTACCATATTTAGAAATTGGTGAATGTTATTCAGGCTGCTTTTGCAAGCCATGACATTACAGTAGACAGAGCTCCATTTTTGGTTTTAGTCAGAAGGCCGGGGAAGTTTGGGTATGTTATTACACCTTTTTTGAATTTGTCTGCTTTCAGTGGTTTCCACATTATTTGCTGCTTAAAATCTATATATATATATTTTTGAGTATACAGTATATACATACTTACATTCCGTTTTTTGAACTTCCAACTTTCCTAAGACAACCGTTTCGCAAAGCTGACATCCAAAGCCAGCTGCAGACTGGGCCTCCTCGGTTGATCCAAGCCTTTCCTTGGAAAATCTGAGCTACTTTCAGTGTACAAGGCCTTTGTCCATCGCTCATTGGAGTACTGCTTCCCAGTAGGCACACAGACATTGGATCCACGTTGAATGAACGTCAAGATTCGACGTGGACCCGAGGTTGAAAACGAGTTGGATTTGCAAATTGGATCAACGTCATTTTTCCAACGTCGAAACAACGTCGAATAAACGTTGATACAATGTCACACTTTCAACGTCGATGTAGGGTCGAACAACCAACATTGAAACAATGTCATTTATTCGATGCCAACGGTGAAACAAAGTTGAATGACTGTCGGGTTTTGATGTAGGTATTAATGTTGAGTCTCAGGTTGGGTTTTGGTTGTCCGATGTCGCGACCTCATTCCAACCGTTATTCGACGTTGAAACAACGTCGTGTGCCCGCTGGGTTACCACTATGGGGTGGTGCGACAGCATTGCATTTGTTTCTTCTGGATTATGTGGAATATAAAGCTCTCAAAATTATTGCAATCTCCCGTTATGAGGCCGAAATACAATATCGCAGGCGGGTTGGTGGTCTCTGTTATTTACCGCCTTTCCTCCAATATTTCTCCTTCTCTTCTCTCAGTCGTCGGACCCTCCCTATCCACTCTGGGATCCATGCATTCTTCCCGAAACTCTCTTCTGATTTAACTTCAAAAAATCAAGGTTCAATTCTTGTATTCCTGTCTATGGATATACTGTATGACCTCTACCGTCTATGGAACCACCTTGTGGAAGCTGTTATTTCTGTCCTGCTCTTCCCCACATGGCTTTAAGTGAGCAATGTACCCGCCCGCCATCTCTACTCATTCCAAATTCTGTCTCATTATCTTTATTGCCCTCATTAACCTTTCCTAGCTTAGCGTCCGAGTTGCTAGTTTCAATGTTTCCTCCCGTCTTCCCATTACTTCTTTTCCTGTTCGATTATTCCCTTCATGCTTGCCCCACTGTCAGTTCTACCTTGCTGTTCCATGAGCCTTGCACCTGTAAATAAGGAATGGTTAATTAACGATGTAATAGTTTCACAGCTGTGAGAACCGAAGTGTTCCATTTAATCCGAGTCGTGAAATCCGCAATGTAATCGGAGTGGTCATTTTTCTGATCACATTGTAGATTGTGAAATTCTCTCCCTGTGTTTCTTGACAAAAGCCGATTTCACACTCACCCTCGCAGAGACAGCCACTGACTTGAGTTGATTATCTTGTCCAGAATAAGGCCATCTCACCATTAGCAAAATAATAATGCATTTTATTTTCTTGGCTTACCACCTCCTGATGGTCAATCGCAGCATCTTGATGGTCGATGCCGAGTGCACTTTACAACCCACCAAATGGATTTTGCTGCTGATGGTCACTGCATGGATACGCGCAGTGTTTTCCAAGCACATAATAACATCAGCTGGCTTTTAATCCTCTTGCAAATTTGCAGTTTCTTGCTTTCAAAGCTTTTTATTGCACGTGTTATTAACAGGGCGTCCCTGTGCGCAATGCATATTGCTCGGACATGACAGCTCCTTGGCAGGGGCAACCGGGATGTACCGATTGGTCCCATTGATTTATTGACTATTAGCGGCACAATGTTCGCTCCACGATGCCTCTCGTAGGAAATTACCGACTTCGCTTGCCGATTTAATGACGGCTCATTTCTGTGTTCCATGCGACTCTGGAAAAACGAGGAATGCGTTACGTCCATTCTCATCGCGGACCCCTAAACACCCCTGGCAGACGTGACGTCCGAGATTGGTCTAGCCAAACGACCGAGCACAGACTCATTCAAGCCATTGTTCTTGGAGCTGTCACCGCTCAAGTCATGAATTTTTGATTGGCTCCTCGTTGTCGCCCTGGATACCACAGGAGTGTTGCCTTGGCGATCCGACACCCACCCTCTGTCAAAGAGCAGTGACCATTCCACTTGGCGCTGCAATGGAATACATCGATTGCTGAAAAAGCGTCATAATGTATCTGAATTGGTTGAGATTTGCGGGGAAAGAATTGCCACTGAAGGACTCGAATTATTTTCATTTTTATTTTTAGCTTTACCCTTTTATGTGGCGTTCACGTCTGCCAGGTTCATTTTCCGCATGCACTGCATATCCCATTATCAATCAATGGGATATAAGGGCTGGGAGTAGTTATAGTTGGCTTCTTCCGAAATGTGAAAATGTTTTGTCATTTGTGATGAGCTCGTTGCTAGTTGTTTTAAAACAAAAGTTTACAATCTGCAGAAATGTAATTACCCGAGCCGAGAGTGAAATTACTTCATTCGCGCTTTTCAAAGTTAATGCTTTTTAAACCATGTTTATTTATGGTGGGGGAGGAGATATTTCATGCTTATGTTTCAGTTCCCAACAGACTGAGCATCGTGTTGACTACATTACTTTGTTCGGACTTATCATTTATAACTGCTCCGATGGACTCGGAATTCTCCATGGATATGAACCTGCCACATCCAAAATTAAATAATTCTCATATCCGAATCCATATTCAGATCTTCACCAAAATTGAACCAAATCTTCCTTGTGACACACCCAGCTTGTCCACCAAGTTTCGACCAAATCCGTCCATAACTTTTTTGAGATATCCTGCTATGTATCGGTTTTAGCCCGACCACTCAATGCTGAAGAATCACTTTAAAATTCTACTCGCCGGATCCGAATCCGGATCTTCACCAAAATCGAATCATTTCGTCCTTGTTACATTCGATACATCTCTGCCAAATTTCGTCCGAATCAGTCCACAACTTTTTGAAATACAGTATCTTGTTCACAAACAGACAAACAAACAGGTGTGAAAACATAACCTCCATCCATCTTTAGTGGCGGAGGTAAAGATCACGTTTTCACCTTCGTCGGTTTGGTCGTCGAAAGGTTCAGTACCGAGTGTGAATGGGAGAATATGGCTTGCTCAGCACGCTTGCGAACATGTCACCTTTTAGCTTTTCAAATCTTCCCAATAGCATGTAACACTACAGCATGAGTGATCTGGCCATAACAATGGAAATAATTGCCTCCTACATGACCTTTACCAAACCATTATGCGTAACACTTTAGGGAATAGAGCACACCTCCACGATAGGCCACTGAGAAGTCGATCATCATTGGTTTGTCTGTTAATCCCCATATTTTCCTTCTGCTTCGGCAGGTTTTTTTTTTTAACCTTTCGGGGTTTGCTGGTAGCGCGGGCCCACGGCTAACGTTTGGGCAGGTGGTCGTGCTCGGCCTTTGAGAATATGGGTCATTGGAGGTCATTGATAAGACTTGAACCTGTGACCCTAAGCTGCCACTCACCTTTTTTTTTTTTTTTGCAAAGCAATCTGCAGCACAGCGACGATGCACTCGAGTTAATTCAATAGAGATTTTCAACATCAGCGGTGCTAAAATTGCAGCTTGGCTCAAATTTCTGGTTGCAATGAGGACCTTTCTCAAGTGAGAAGTTGGTCCATCGTACATATTCCGTTTGCACGTAAGCAAATGCAACGATGCACGCTTGAGAAATTGCTCTATTGCATGAATTATTCCTATGATTGCACCATAATAAGGGAGAATCGATGCGGACCTCGGCTTTGTATTCCTCTGCCTTTTCAAGGCGGTGTCCTGAAATAGTCTTATAAAGGGCTGCTGAGCATTGAGGTTATATATGGCGCTCCATCTGCTCTTTGTAAGGAATGCAGGCCCATATGGCTGAGGCCTTTTGAGCATCTGCTTTAATTGCCCGTTATTTCATGAACCCATTGCCAGCCTATAGCGCAGCCTCTCATAAATCTCGGTTCTCCACAGGCCTCCGGGGCCAGGCAACGGCTGCCATAGACCTGCACAGATGTCCGATTGTCGAGGGCAGCAAAACCATTGGCCAAAGGGGACCAAGCGTGTCAAGTGAGGGACAACGGGGCAATTCGTATGACCCCATCGTTCCCCCCGCTTTATGAAAAGTGCCGTTAATGCTTCGAGTGATATTATTTTCTGTGAGTAACTGGATTGCTTCAGTATTATGAGTTTGCGACATTAACCCCAACAGCTTAGACCAAGACCCAGGCCCAGAAAGCCACATATGCCTTATTGCGTCATTCAACATGAAGACTACGCATGATGCATATACCTCTCTCGATTTTCAGGTCCATAAACCCTAATCTGAGATGAGTCTTCATGATTTTATTCTGCCATGGTTTGAACTCGAAAGCACGTAGCTCGAAAGAAAACAATGAAAGTGTTTACGGATTTGGGACAACCTAAATATCACGGGTGCATCGAAGCAGCCACTTAATTGGCCTGTTGGACTTTCCCATCAGCACCGAGCTCTCGGTATGGGCTTCTCAGGTTCACATCCCAAATACTGTGTTGATTTGGCCAGTGTCTATGTACATTTTGTAGGAAGTACATTGACGCATTATGAGGATGTCACATCGGTATAATGCCGTCCTGCATCATTGGCATATACAAGCTCCTCCATGAGCCTTTAATTTTCTCAAAGTATGGCATTTCCTCCATTCTCTCATTGGCCTCGTGGCCAGAAAATACACACATAGTACTTGTGCAACTGTGTAGTGACAGAACAGAGTTATTGAGGTGTGCTTTTAAGCCACAGGGAAGAAAAAAATTGAATACAATAGATAAGTGATGGCTTTTAAGAATCATAGAATGGGCAAGGTTTCCTGAAATGATGGGGAAGGTTTCTCTTTGTGGATGTGTATTGTGCTGCGAGAATTGCTTCAGATTCTAAACCTGTCCTCTCAGCATGCTTAAAACCAGCCTTGTGGTTCTTCACCATCATCTGATCCAGCCGCGTACCCTCTTGCAAACGATGAAATACCTGGTGCACACATACCTCAATTGGTGCACACATACCTCAATGACAAGCCGCCCTGCTACCTAGGTGCCATATCACAATGTCTTTTCACTCAAATTTGATCAAAACACCACATCACATACTCTCGGTCTGTCCTTCATGTCTGCAGTGATACACCCCGGTCTGTATCAAAAGGAACGAATGTCGGAGAGACGTCGATGTAGTTTTTCTGAGACAAAACCTTGGTGGAAATAATGTTCTCATGCTCTAAATCCACTGCAAACACCATTGTATAATTTATGATCAGACATATTGTCAGGGATGCCTCCATTACTGATTTTGGCCACTATCATGGTTTTGGGATCACCAATGTATTTCAACACCCACAATTCCAATTGTCCACCGAGCTTATTGCACGCCCGTAACACCCAACCAAGAGTACGACTGTGAGAGTCGTTTGTTGTGTACAGATGTATCTTAGAGACAAACATTCTCCCCTGGAACGTGTAATCGGTGACATAGAATGGCAAACACAAGTCGTTAAACTAGCCAATGACAAGGCCGCTGGCTCCGTGAAAAGCAGCGGGTTCTTCGCATCGGCTTGTATCTCATCAGAGGCTCATTAATTTCTCATGGACATGTGTTGTGCCTTGTCCCGAAGTCTTTATAAAACACATAACTTTCACACCGGAGGAGAGGACACCTGAATAATGTACACGCTGACTTTTAGATGTTTTGCAAATTACACTTTTAATTCATAAGCAGCTGTTATGTCTTCAGTAAATCATAAACAAACCGTCAATTAATGACAAACTTGGGTCTCGACGAGTTATTGACAACACACAGAATGATTCGTGCGCTCTCAGCAGTCTTGGTATGGGTGTTATTAGTGTTCCCATTGTAAAGTTTCTTTTAACTTTCTACTATTCCAGTTGTTGCATGGATTAAAAAAAAACTACCATCTATTTTGAGGCCATCTATTTATCATGTATGCAAGTGTGACAACATTTTTGAAATCTCCCCCAACGATCATTTATGCTCCGTACATGACAAATCTTCCTCCCCTTCTTCCCACCTCATCCCAACATCCCCTCCATTCTTACCACACTCCTCCGATAACTCCCCTTCCCTCGTTTCTCTTTCCTAACATCCTTCCTTCTCTTCCTCTTCTTATTGCTCTTCTTCAAATACCCTATGTGTTTGCAATAAGATGCCTTCTTATAGAACAAAAAATATATGTTTAGTGATGCTGAGCAGTACTGCCATGTGGTTGCATTGAAGAACATACGAAAGATACATGTTTGGAAAAAAGACACATGACAGGACACCTGTAGTTTACAAAACGGCATGCAAAAGACTGAGAGCACGAGGCAAAATATTATGTGATCTGATGAGATGTAAATTGAACTCTGTAGCATGAATGCAAAGCCAATGCCTGATGGAAACCAAGCACAGCGCATCACTAGGGTGGTGCTCAAAATAATTTAAAAAAAATATTTACTGGGACATGGCTTTATGTTGTTCCTTTTGTTCCAAAATGAAAAGACACCAAATATGAAAGC
Source organism: Myxine glutinosa (assembly GCF_964187855.1). NCBI lineage: Eukaryota > Metazoa > Chordata > Myxini > Myxiniformes > Myxinidae > Myxine > Myxine glutinosa. Next base: position 45,091,428 of record NC_136264.1, on the reverse strand, counting down.
AATCTGATTTTATTTAGGGGTGCCACATCAGCCTTCAAACTAAAGGTGTCTACAAAACTTTTCTATATATGGATCGAAAGCAAAACCAGAAGTTTGTTTTATGAAAATCCACCCTCCACTCACTTTCTTTGTATTCTAGCAAACACAAGTTACAATAGCTGCACAAATAGCACTATATTGCTATGAAAACTCAAATTCAATGATAACAATCCAAATGTTCAGTTCATAAAATGAAGAGACACCATAAAACATAATATTAAAAAACCCAAATATAATGAGAAATGTAACTCCTATTTCTGGGCCTGTTTCACCACTGTTGCCTTCTTGGCATCGGGGTACATCTTCCTGTGAGCAGCAACAACTTGGAGCAGAGCTTGCTTTTGCTCTTCATCCTTTGTAAGGAGCTTATTGTAGTCTTGTATCAATGCGACACCCCTTTCTGCCTTGTCGTTCACCACGACTAAGCCACTGGCGGCTTTCTTTGCTTCCTGAAAGCTGGTTTCTTGCTCCCATGAACCAGGATCCTTATCCATCCAATCAGTTGGGGTCCCTAGGATGCTGAAGAAATGCTTGGTGTGTTTTGTTATGAGGCCAGCGATTGACAGGGCGGTTCCTCGTTTGATAGCTGGTCTCTTTGGAGAGGGGTTTTCACCGTCATTTTTCAATGCTTCAATCATATTGATCTTGCTTTCTTTGTCAATTCTGGTGTCAAAGAATGCAAATGCCACTAGTACTGGGCTCATGTACCACGTGTGGCGGCCAAGTGCCTTCAAGGCTGCCTGAGCCATCTTCTGATTGATTTGTTCAAACTTTTCCAACTTCTTGAAGAGGTTAATGTCATTCAGGGGAGCCTCAATAGCTTGTGGAGCCCGAAACCAAGCCTGTACATACACAAGGCAGACAAAAATGTTGAAGGCTCGGAGTTCTCTCGCCTCTCGAAGTGTCAAGTGGAACTCTGACCGAAACATGAACACCTGTAGTGAATATAGTGCTTTTGCCATCCATCTGGCTCTGTGCATTGCTCCTGAAGCCATGATCCGGATTCCACGAGGTGGGATTCCTCCCATGTAGATGACAGTCAGTTCTAGGAGTTCACGATAATCATCTCGTGGCTGCTGATCTTTCAAACACACAAGAACGTTTTTGCTTCCAACACAGTGTCTACAGATCCCATTGAAGCCTTCCTCTCTGAGAATTGATCGTGAAGAAACTTCCTGTCCTTGGGGTTGGTGATTATGGCCTCCGAATCTGCATGCCTAAGATCAAACGTCTTCTCCAAGGAGGCCTTGAAGGATGCTTCCTTTTTCTGTTGGGTCGCACCACCCCGCTTTGCACCTTTTTGGAGGCTCCTCCATTCTTCATATAGCCTCTCCAAACGATGGATGCAGTGCTGCTTCGTCGTTGTAGGTAGGTGAGCTTTTTCCCAGAACTTCACAACCTCTTCAATGGTGAGGGTTGCACTCTCCCGGGCAGTGCGATTCTCCTTCTTCAGGTGATGGAAAAACAGGACAAGAGATTGATGCACAGTCGGGAGCTTGGCACCTTTGATGGCATCTCCAGAAGTGGACCCAATGAGATACACATTATCCTGAGCCCGAGTTTTCAATGAAACGCTGGTACTAGCACATGCCATATCTGCAAAATAAGCAAGAATGTGGGTAAAATCCTGTTAATTCTTACTCCACAGGGTCACTCTCTACAAAAGAGCCACAGTCAATAAGTTAGGCCTACATATTACACACTAAAAAAGCGTACCCCTGACCCCGGGAACCTGTACAAAACATGCATGAAAATTGCCCAGATAGTGATCATAGGAAGTCTCAAAACTGTATGTATAATATATTGTATATATAGTATGTATAATGTGTATTTATGTATATTTATTATTTAATGTATATTTACTATATATTTATTTTTATAATATTATATTTAATGTATATATATAATTATGTATTTATTTTGTGTATATACAGCCCAAAAAATGGGAATTCCTATTTTTGCATGGGGGAAAATTCATCACTGATGTGGTACCCCTAAATATTATTGGATTCCATTCAAATTTGGTGTGGTTTCCTTTGACACCAAAAGGAACAAAAATAGACCATGTCCCGGAGAAACTCTGCATTTTGATTTTTTGAAGCCCACCCTACTCATCACCCATCTAAAACCATCCCCACCATGAAGTTTGGTGGTGGCAGCATCATGCAATGGGGATGCTTTTCAACATCAGGGACTGGGATATGTGTAAGGATAGAGGGAACAATGAATGGAGCCGAATACATGAGGAGAAACTGCTTCAGAGTGCAAAAGACCTTTGACTGAGGCAAATATTTACGTCCAACAGGACAATGACCCCAAGCATACAGCCAAAGCAACACTGGAATGGCTTCAGAACGAGAATGTCAAAGTCCTTAAGTGGCTCAGCCAAAGCCCAGACTTGAATCTTATTGAGAATCTGTGGAAAGACTTGAGGATTGCTCTTCACCGACGCTCCCCATCCAACTGGACAGAGCTTGAGCAAATCTGCAAGGAATAATGGGAAAATCTCCCCAAATCCAGATGTGCAAAGATGATCCAGACATACCCAAGAAGACTCAAAGCTGTATTCTCTGCCAAAGGCGCTTCTATGAAGTATTGACTCAGTGGGTTGAATACCTATGTAAATTAGATATTTCTGTATTTCATTTTTAATTATTCTGTAAAAATTTCTTATAAAAAATTCCCATTGACATTTTGGGATATTATGTGTAGATCAGTGTAAAAAATATCTCGATTTAATCCATTTTAAATCCAGGCTGTAACACAACAAAATGTGAAAAAGTCAAGGGGTGTGAATACTTTCTGAAGGCACTGTATATGGGATTTGAACCGAGGGTCACAGCATCACAAACCATGGGAATTTGAGGAACATTAAACAGTCCAACCTGAGATTGCTGGCATTAATATTAATGTTTGGGGAAAAAATGGAAATAAAAAAATTAAGAGCATGTACATTAGAGAAAAACAACTTGCTGTGGCCCGGTGAAGTGGCGCAGCTGAGGGCTGTGGGAGAGAAATTATTAATTATGATTTCAAGATTGCAAATTCATTTTGTTTTACAAGGTTTAACAAAGCAGACCCTTGTCAAGTGTGCAACAAACAGAATGACAATATGCTTTTTTGTAATTGCCTGAAGCGTGGGTTTGGGTCTTCGGCAACATTTTAATAAGCCGTGTTGATAACCTGCTCTCAGTCCAACGTCAATGTGATCCTAAGATGCTTGCGTCCTGCGTACAGGCCTTTAACTCTCGGCATTTTTAATCTGCTCATTGAGTTGCTCAGTCGCTGTGATTCCTTGGTTATGACGAAATAATCGCAGCTTTGGCTCGGTCTCAGTGAGGTTTTATTGCTCACCAATTTCCTGCATGAAGTGCCGGCCGAAGCCTGTCTACCCTCACCGTGCCAGGGGAGTGGGTACTTTGGATGTTTAGGTTTGCACCAAATGGGATAGTTCTGTAGAGCTGACATTGGAGGTTCAAATTCAGCCAGGTTGAGTTTAACCACCCACAACCCTTTGTGCCTGCCATCCTACTCCACTTTCATCAAAACCTTGCTCCTGCCAGCGTTTGACCCCGCTGTAATAGGCCCGAAGGGACACAAACCCTGTGTTTCTACTGGACTGGGTTTATCCACTGTGAGATAATAGTCATGCTCAGTCACAGGTAAACGAGGTATAAAACGTCGATATTCTACCTAATTTGTGTTTCCTTTTCGCTCATTAAAAACTTTAATTTTAGCCAGAAAAGTTTGCAAATCATGGCTGCCTCTGTAATTGAGAAAAACAGTTTTTAGCACTTTGCTGTAATATGTCACCGGAGCCATGCCTTCGTATCTCATTAGCAGACGTACACGCCAGAGTGGCGACTGTGGAAATATTGGCTGTTTACCCCCGAAGAATTCCATTTATATCTTATTCCCTTCTTTCTTTTACCTTGAGGTGTCAAAGGCAATCACACTCACAGCAAATTTCACAGCAGTCAATGTTGCTCCAGCGTTTTCCTTTTGTGCATTCACTGTTTCCTAGCAACGGGCCGCCATCTTGATTAATTGAAAAACATTTTTTTCTATTATGAAGAGGAGCATTTTATTCCCACCCAATGCATCAAAGATCCTTGCTATTATTTCCATTGCGATCTCCAGTAATCCAGACGAGCTAAGACAGCATTCAAATTAGCCGAGGTTTGCTCCCTCCACCCACCTCCCCTTTTATCAAAATTGTATGCTTTGTCTGCAGGCCTCATTGAACAATGGCCATTAATATATCCTGCTCTGATGGGAGAGAACGCTTGGACCAAAAGCAGTCGACTCTGATGGCTGCATCTGCCACTGCAGTCGATCCATGCCGTGCTTTTGGCAAATTCTTCCTCCTGCCTCGAGGAAAAGTAATTGCTTGACTGCATTTGCTCGATTGCTTTCAAGCACCGGGGCTTGCCCCAGCAAGCTACCCTCGGTGGACAGGTGGCGAGGTCTGATTTCGTGGCTTAGGAAGTGTGAGAAAAGGAGGATGTGGGTTGGGGGGATGAGGGAAAGAGATGTCCAGGTACTAGGAAGTGATTGTGAAGGATAATGCGAAGATTTTAGTCTCTCCTGGATCGCAATTTCCAGCCACGAGCCGATCGCATGTCTTTCCTCCTGAGACATTTCATTGTACCTTTTCTCTTGAGTAATATGGATATTCTTTTCAGGTGATAAATGCTTTGACTCATCAAGATAGTCTCATTGACACTGGGATAACCTTACTATCTTTGATATGGCATGCAATCATGGTCAAGTGATTTTCTTCACTGTGGGTTTTTTTCCTTCAATATGCAATCATCTGGATTTTACTGTGTTGCCATATCGAGTTGGCTCCTTATGTTTACAGGATCACCCAGCATGTTAGAACGCTCCGTCAACGTGTTTTTCACATTGTCAGCAACCGGTACGAAAACATCCTTTGCTGTGCACCCCATCAATGATTTGTGCGTAGAGTTTAGGAATGATCTGGGCATGAGGGGTATTTAGTGTATTGCCATTTACTGAGGGTCAAAGAAGGCCAAAACATTTGGTCAGGGAGGGAGAATTAGTAAGATGGACTGGAAGGTGTGAAGTTGGAGGATCGGGTGCACATATATATTTCATCCCAGTGCTCCTCACTTTCACTCTGAACGGCAACAGCCGTGGTGAAAATGGGAGAAGAAATGATTATTATGAAGTACGGTGAGGTGAACTTTTGCCTTATTACTTCTCATGTCTCCACTTACTTCCGCGGGCTGCCTCTGCTATATGCTATCTCTCGGTATTAACCTGACCGCAGTTGCTTTCTGACCTCCGGGCTTGTCCCGGCAAGCTGACCTGATTCATTGTGTGGCGAGATGTCAGCGATGCGTGCCGCTACATGTGCCTTATTCTAAATTTCCTGAACCAGTAATGAGTATGGTTGACCACCCTGTTTCAGTTGAAATACTCGGTGATGGCCTTGAGCCATCTGCTCCGCAGACTCGTAAGGCTGCCACAGTTAGCCTCGGTCATTCCATTAATGAATGAGTCATTAGCAAGTAATTTTGATTTGGAGGTTTTTATCAGCATGTTGTTGTGGATTCCCATTTCTTTTTAAGGGTTGCTGCTTGAAATAAATGAACTTTCAACAAATTTTTCATTTTATTTCAAGAGGGTACTTCATCAATTGTTCCTGATGGTTGTGCAATCATAGCGAGAGGAGATGTGATGTGAAAAGCAATCCAATGGCCTTGGTATGTAATTCTTCTGAGCTTCACCCCAGCAGAAATCTCTTTTGATTTCTGTTGATTTTTGTGGTAGAAATCTGATGAGAATTTTGTGAGTTGTTGTGGGAAATTTCTGCAATCCAGCAAAGAAAACTCAAATTCCATCTCCGACGTCACATGCATCTCTCCATTGCCACAACTCAAACTCCTTTTGTTCTATCGCTCCTGACGTCAAACCATCCTCTATGCGCATGGTGAACACACCTTGCATTAGTGTGTGGAAATTTCCACACCGGTAGAGCAGTGCACTCGGAGAAGACCACAAATTGGTGACTAATGCAGTGTTCCATTTTCATCGAAGAGAGAAGTTCCTCACTTAATGCAGCGGCAGGATGATGTGTGAATCTACGCGTTTATAAAATGTAGAATCGTGTTTGTTTTTTTTTTTGCTTGTCTGGCTGAAATGTCAGCACACCACACACAGACCATGCAGTTGATTACGCGTTGCTTTCAACGCCGAGTGGGTGATGCATTTTGCATCTGAGGTCCATCGAGGGCCACGCATCAAGCCAATGCTCGGTCAAATCTGTTTCATCACCTCGTGTCGAGCTCATAAAGATGTAATTCATCGTGTGCAGTCTGCAGAGCAGATAAGGTGGACTTATACCATGGGCTTACCTTTCAAATACATTTTATCCCATAAAAAAAAGAAAAGATTTGATGCATTTTTCTTAAGTGAAATCTTGGGAGAGCCACAGCAATGTCATGTCATTGACATACCAACTGCAGTTATTGGGTGCCTTTATAAATATGGTATTGCTGTGTCAATGTACTCACAAGAGCTTTGCTCGCACAACACAATGATTTCATTCTGCTTCCTTTATCTTTCCGCTAGACGTAAAGACAGACAACGTTTCCAAAAATTTGAGATCTGGAATGGCTTTGGCAAAAAAAATAAAACTCAAAAAAACATTACGACATCTCGTCGATAGCAAGGTGGATTTGACCGCAAGATTCAATTTTGATAAAACGTTGTTCCTTTGCTTTGCTCGCAATTTATCAGATAAGAAGACATTGGTTTTGTTCAGACAAATCCAGCGCAACCAGAATTGTCTGGGCTTCGGTTTCATTGCAATCATGTTAAAATGCAGTCGTTCTTTCCGATCATCCTTCACCGACCTATTTCGCCTTAGCTTATTTTAAAATATTTGGTTGATGTAGAACTAGGATGAATCTGCCTCATGATTCTAGGCCAACCTAACGTGCTAGGCATCAATGACAATGGTACGGTGCCCTATTTTAAAGATATTAATGGACTTGTTAGTAACGCTTTAAAAAGATAAATTATCCCCCCAATCCTCTCATTCATCCCCCCCATTACAATACCATACTCACTCTGAGTGCTACTCTCTGTAGGAGGTTTGATTTTGTTTATGATGTCATTGCTGGCAGAAATGAAGCAATAAGCTGTGACCATCATGATGTTTTCATGTCCAAAGAAAATTGAAAGCACGATGAAAATTGAAGCAAAAAATTGAAACAAAAAAATGAGAGAAAAAACATTGAAACAAAAAAATTGAAAGACAAAAACAATGAAAGAAAAAACATTGAAACAAAAAATTGAAACAAAATAATGGAAAAAAAACATTGAAACAAAAAAATGAAAGAGGGGAGATGTTTCCAAAAAGTCTAATAATCTCTCTATGGCTCTCTGAAAAGACCGTCTGGACAACCCTCCCATCTACTTTCTCAACAATCCTCTCCAATAAGTTGAATCACTCAAGCTTTTGGGTCTCACTATCTGCCATGGTCTTTCCTGAGAAAACCACATTTCCAAGCTGGCCTCCAAAGCCAGTCGCCAACGGGGCATCCTCCGTCATGCGAAGTCCTTCCTTGGCACACCTGAGCTCCTCACCACATACAAGGCTTTCATCCGCAGCTCAATGGAGTACTGCTCTCCCCTCTGGGCTGTTTCTCCTGCCTCACACCTAGCTCGGCTTCACGCTGTTGAAACCAAAGCTTTCGGAATCATTGGAATCTCCCGTGATGAAGCTAACTCTGAGGGCCTTTCAGTCACTCACCGCAGGCAGGTTGGTGGTCTTTCCGTCTTCTACAGACTCCTCTCCGGCCTTGCTCCCCCAGCTCTCTCTCTGGGCTCTGTCCCCCAAATATTCCTACAGGTCGCACAAGATCTGCCAGCAACCCTCTCTGGTTAAACTGCCAAAATCAAGACTCTGCTAATCTTCACTCCTTCATTCCTCTTTTCTCCCACCTCTGGAACAAACTCCCTCACTCTCTTCAATCCCACTCCTCCCTCCAGGTCTTTAAAACAGCTGTTCACCACCATCTCTTATCTTCCCCCATCCAAAACCTTGATCTTTGCTACCCCCATTAATTCACCCCAGATCCACTTTTTTGAAATACCAACTTCTCTGGAAGTCCTAGCAGTGTCCATGTGTTTTATACTTCTCTCACCCCTCCCCCCCCCCCCCCCCCCCCATTTCCCATGCCTCCTCCCGCCAAGCCCTCTCCCTCCCACAGATCTCCCGATGTCCCTGTTCTCTTCTGATGTACTTGTGTGTATCTCTCTCTCTCCTCATCTTGTCTCCCGCTCCCTTCATTATATGTTTTATGTGTCTGTTTTTTTTTTGTGATTAATGTTTGCTCTTCACACAAGCCTCGATCTTGTATTCAAAAAAAACCCTAGAAAATAATTGAAACAAAAATACTTGAAACAAAAATTTGCCGACTGGGTGAAAATTAAAAACATGTCGAAAATTGAAAATAAAAATGGAAAAAAAAAATGAAAGAAATAACATTGAAACAAAAAATTGAAAAAATATATGAAAGAACAAGAACGGCACTCTTCGACGTCACGACGTCGACTGTTATGCCTCCGCCCACATTATTACATCATTATAATACTTGTATCAAGTTTGATTTGAATCCATTCATCTGTGCCAAATTTAGCACATTTTTACCGGGCATGACCTCTAATCTTTGCCCTTTGACCTCGTGACCCCAAAATCTAAGCGTTCATCTTTACCTCATTATACATGCCTGTGCCAAGTTTGACTAAGATCCCTTTAGCCGTTCTCAAGTTATCGCGGTAACGAAAACCTATCACGGACAGACGGACGGACCAACAGCCGGACGGACAACCGGAAAACATAATGCCTCCGGCCACTTTTTCGGCAGAGGCATAATAAACATTGAAACAAAAATACTTGAAACAAAAAAATGCCGAGTGGGTAAAATTGAAAACATGACGAAAACTGAAACAAAAAATTGAAACAAAAAATTGAGGCAAAAATTTGAAACAAAAAAAATGAAAGAAAAAAACATTGAAACAAAAATACTTGAAACAAAAAAATGCCGAGTGGGTAAAATTGAAAACATGACGAAAATTGAAACAAAAAATTGAAAGGAAAAATTGAAGCAAAAATTTGAAACAAAAAAATGAAAGAAAAAAACATTGAAACAAAAATACTTGAAACAAAAAAATATAAATAAAATGCAAGGAGATTTAAAACCCGACGACTTACCTCGATTCTCGAAAACTCCTTCAGCCAAATGCACAGTTCTCTTGCGTCACATTTATGATCAAATGAAGCAACACTGATGGGATAATTTTAACAACTTATAAGTTATGGTTGTAAAATAATTATAAGTGATAATGTATACGAGCACATATACGAGCACACTCGTATATGGCACAATTATAAGAATTTTTCTGTTTAATCTTCATATAAATTCTTTCGTATGCAGGACAAGCATCATTTACTGATGATGAGGCCATGCAGCTGATGGAATGCACTCTGCAGGTTAGGGCAGGAATTTCTAATTTGGTCATTGCACCTACTCTTCTCCAAGGACACCGTGGTATCTTTAAGGTCCATCAACTAATGCTGGCAGACGGAACTCCAAGTTTAACGTCCAGCCGAGGGACGGAATGCACATAGATGAATCACATTGGGATTGGAGCCCAGGCTAGATGGCCTCGAGGCCGTGCTGCCAGCGCTCGTGGACAGCACTGTATATCCTAAATGAAATGGTTGTTTAATTCTGCATGCCACAGTCAGGGAGCACCAAAAGCCATGATGTCAATGGAGTGATGTTCGCTGGCACTTATCCGAGGATATTTTGCAGACAGTGTTAATTTTTAAGCTATTACTAACGTGCTGTAGGCTTCAAAGTAGCGTGTACTCACCTGCAAACTGTCTAGTCTGGGTTTGACTCCCATCCTGACCGTACACTGTCGCATCGGTGCCTCGCAGGCAAGGCGTTGTATAAACAAGGCACTTCCTTCAGAGGAGATGTTGAGCCAGATGTCCCATCTGCTGGCGTGGATCTTAAAGAACCCAGGGCACCTTTAGAAAAGGGAAACTCATCATTTGCTCGTACCTTGGACAAATTAATTACCCATCTGTTTGTCTGATTTTGGGTTTTCACCCTGGTTGTCTATTCACCTCTGTTTGTCTGTCTATTTATCTGTTTGTCTGTCTGTTTGTTTGTCTATTTGTCTGTCTGTCTGTTTGTCTGTCTGCTTGTCTGTCTGTTTGCCTGCTTGTCTGTCTGTCTGTTTGTTTGTTTATCTGTTTGTCTGTCTGTCTATTCGTCTGTCTATTTGTCAGTCTGTTTGTCAGTCTGTTTGTCTGTCTGTTTGTTTGTCTGTCTGTTTGTTTGTCTGTCTGTTTGTCAGTCTGTTTGTCAGTCTGTTTGTCAGTCTGTTTGTCAGTCTGTTTGTCTGTCTGTTTGTTTGTCTGTTTGTTTGGCTTTATGTTTGTCTATTTGTCTGTCTGTCTGTTTGTCTGTCTGTTTGTTTGTCTATTTGTCTGTCTGTCTGTTTGTCTGTCTGTTTGTCTGTCTGTTTGTAAGTCTGTATGTCTATCTGTCTGTCTGCTTGTCTGTCTGTTTGCCTGCTTGTCTGTCTGTCTGTCTGTTTGTTTGTTTATCTGTTTGTCTGTCTGTCTATTCGTCTGTCTATTTGTCAGTCTGTTTGTCAGTCTGTTTGTCTGTCTGTTTGTTTGTCTGTCTGTTTGTTTGTCTGTCTGTTTGTCAGTCTGTTTGTCAGTCTGTTTGTCAGTCTGTTTGTCAGTCTGTTTGTCTGTCTGTTTGTTTGTCTGTTTGTTTGGCTTTATGTTTGTCTATTTGTCTGTCTGTCTGTTTGTCTGTCTGTTTGTTTGTCTATTTGTCTGTCTGTCTGTTTGTCTGTCTGTTTGTCTGTCTGTTTGTAAGTCTGTATGTCTATCTGTCTGTCTGCTTGTCTGTCTGTTTGCCTGCTTGTCTGTCTGTCTGTCTGTTTGTTTGTTTATCTGTTTGTCTGTCTGTCTATTCGTCTGTCTATTTGTCAGTCTGTTTGTCAGTCTGTTTGTCTGTCTGTTTGTTTGTCTGTTTGTTTGTCTGTTTGTCTGTCTGTTTGATTGTCTGTCTGTCTGTTTGTCTGTCTGTTTGTCAGTCTGTTTGTCAGTCTGTTTGTCTGTCTGTTTGTTTGTCTGTTTGTTTGGCTTTATGTTTGTCTGTTTGTTTGTCTGTCTGTTTGTCAGTCTGTTTGTCTGTCTGTTTGTTTGTCTGTTTGTCTATGAGCAGGACATCTCCAAAAGTTGTGGAAGGATTGGGTCGAAATTTGGTGGACAGGTTGGGTGTGTGACATGAACCACCTTCTTGAGGGTGTTCAATCCCACTCTTCTTTCCAGGGTTTTGAGCAAGCAGTGCGTCACAGTCTCATGTCTTCCATACCCACCCGCAATCTTTTCTACCCCAAATAACCCCACCTAGGCCCAACCACGTTATTTGCAGCTTTCTGTGTTTCCTCCCTTCCTCTCTTTCCTCTTTTCCTTTTCGTTCATTCCTTTCCTTATTGAACCCAGCCAGCTGTGACCCCACTGTCAGTTTCTTGCCTTGATACCCTCTGTCATTTTGCTCTTCCCTGAGCCTCGACGTTGCATATAAAATTTAAAAAGCAAATACCACTTTAAGTGTGTCTGACAATAATATGTACGACCGTGTGGTTATCACACATAAATAAATGTTACGAAGCGGAAATTGCATCATATCCTAAGAGCATATAGACGTAAACAATGCTAATATTAAATTTCTACAGAACAACAACAATAATCACCTGGGAAAGGTATTATAATGAACAAAATGCTGACAGAAGATGGGGTTAAAAAGGTCACCAGAGCAAATCCTTGCTTTTGTCCCATCGGCTATGGTTAGTGCACACCTCATTATCAAGATTGATATACAAGAGTACAAATGAAAAAAAATCAAATAAAAACCCATAAAAGACCTTTCCTTTGTTGTGTGGGCCAGGAATTATACTAGTAAGCATAATTATATGAGTAATTTGGGTTTAATTTACATTAATAGAGTGATCAAAAGCTTGGGGCACTCACCATCCATCATGCTTGTAGTGATTAAAAGGGGAATGGGATGGGGGTCGCAAGGACGGCTACAACCATATATATATATATACAGTGACGTGAAAAAGTAAGTACACCCCATGTAAAGCTTTACCTTTTTCAACATATTTCAACATACAGCTATTTGATCTTAATTTCAACAATATTGATTGATAAAGGTGATATAATATAACAAATATCATGAAACATTTACATTTTGTAGTCCATTGAATAATTTAAATAAACATAAATGCAAATTTAGCATGTGGAAAAAGTAAGTACACCCCTACATTTATCACTACTTCAAATACCTAAAATTAGAATCAGGTGCACCAGCTCAGGTGCAAATGATTAGAACATCGTCAGAGAGGATCTTGGAGGAACCTGTCTTATTTAAACCTCAGACATTTAGTTTGGTTTGCTCTTTGTTGTTGAAGTGTGCGGCGTCACCACGCCTAGATCAAAAGAGCTCTCTGAGGCCTTCAGAAAGAAGGTTATAGATGTCTACGAGTCTGGGAAGGGATTTAAAAAGATATCCAAACAATTTGAAATAAATCGGTCGACTGTCCGGAAGATCATCTACAAGTGGAGAAGATTCCAAACAGCTGCCAACTTGTTCAGGCCAGGCCGCCCCAGCAAGTTCAGCCCGAGAGCAGACAGCAAGATGCTGAAAGAAGTCTCTAAGGACCCCAGAGTGTCATCACACGACCTACAGGTAGCTCTTGCCACTGTTGATGTCAAAGTGCACGAGTCTACCATTAGAAAGAGGCTGCACAAATTTGATCTACATGGGAGGTGGGCCAGGAGGAAACCTTTGCTGTTCAGAAAGAACATCAGGGCAAGACTAAACTTTGCCAATGAACACTGAGGCAAAGACCAGCACTTCTGGAACAATGTGCTCTGGACAGATGAGTCAAAGTTAGAGCTATTTGGCCACATTACCAGAAGACATGTTTGGCGAAAACCAAAGACAGGATTTGACCACAAGAACCTGATACCAACTGTAAAGCATGGTGGTGGAAATATTATGGTTTGGGGCAGCTTTGCTGCATCAGGGCATCGGCAGCTCACCATCATAGAATCCACTATGAATTCTTCATTGTACCAGAGGGTGCTTGAGGATAATGTGAGGCCATCTGTCGGAAAGTTGAAGCTCAACCGAAGGAGGACCTTGCAACATGGCAATGACCCTAAACATACCAGTAAATCCACCAAGGAATGGCTGAAAAGAAAGAAATGGAGGGTTCTGGAATGGACAAGTCAAAGCCCGGATCTAAATCCCAGAGATGTTTTGGGGGGATTTGAAGCGAGCTGTGCATGCAAGAAACCCCTCAAACATCGCACAGCTGAAAGAATTCTGCATGGAGGAGTGGGCAAAAATTTCTCCCAGTCGATGTCAGAGACTGGTAGACAGTTATAAGAAACGCCTACTTGAGGTTGTTTCTGCCAAAGGGGGCAATACCATCTATTAGAGCCAAGGGTGTACTTACTTTTTCCACATGCGAAATTTGCATTTATGTTTATTTAAATTATACAATGGACTACAAAATGTAAATGCTTCATGATATTTGTTATATTATATCACCTTTATCTGTCAATATTGTTGAAATGAAGATCAAATAGCTGTATGTTGAAATATGTTGAAAAAGTCAAAACTTTACATGGGGTGTACTTACTTTTTCACGTGACTGTACATATGTGTGTGTATATATATATACGATTAATGCATTTTGCCTGAAAACTGTGAATCTTTACTGTTTCTTATAGAAGCCGTTGACGTGGAAATATATGCTAATTGAGCAGGTACATTTGAAGATATGTGAAATAGAACTGTTAAGATGTCACATTATGTATTAGGTGATTGTCCCCCACTCCCCACACATGCACACATTCATACATACATACCTCCAACTGGATGAAAGCTTCATGAACCAGAGTCTGGAGAACACAGTCATGGTCTTTATTCAACCAGCAACTGCTCTATCATCTCCAATCATCGCACATCATTTTTACGGCGTAGCCCATCGGGCAGAGCCGTGTAGAACAGTGTTTGTCCATCCGTTTATATGTCCCCTCAAACGTATACCAATCAGAGCTGAGAATCTGGTCACATGACAGGGTGATGTGATTACGTCTGATGTCATTACGGCGTTGCTGCAGCTGACTCTCCACCCTCCGCCATTTTGATTTATATGCCGTTCTGGCCGAACATATCGTCGAACCTGTCATATATCACAATTGCCATGCTCTACCTTTATGCTTTTCATTCAGTGTGAAACACAAAGAAAACGATTGTTAAAATGACCATGAAATATCGAAAGCATCGGCATTACGTCTCTTCCAACAATACAGTATAGGCCTTAGGCGTTATGACTCCTCTTCATACCGCTTCAGACAAATTAAACCCAGGTTTCTTAATGCAGTTGGGTATCGTTTCAGTTGTATTGTTTTCATAGTAATAATAATATTATAGTAAATGTAACCGTAACACTTTAATCCCAATGTCGTGAATGGAAAGTTGATGGATTGAAAGGGTGTAAGTAAGGAATTCACCTCGATTATTAAATATATATATATAAATTTCGTAATAATAACGTAACGTTATTATGATAGTAAATCTAATCGTAACACTAATCCCTTTGTAGTGACTGCAACGTTACTGGAGGTTAAATATATATTTCTTATATATATTAAAGCAGCAGAAGTTTTGTGTCCGGCCGTCATGCTACGTCATTACGTAGATTATGTCATTACGGCTTAAACACCCCCTCACTTCGAGAGCGGCAGGAAAGGTCATTCCTATTTGGGGTATATAGATTACAGTCTCTCTATGATCAGGTCTCAAGAACATTGGGTGTGTGTTCATTTACCAAGTTTCTTGTGGAGAGATCGCCAAGTGGTTTAAACATTCGAGCAAGCACTCCATTCAAAAAACTTAAGAAACGGCTGGCTTGGCAAGCGCTAGCTAGCTGCTTGGTAAATGAGCACACCTCCAACCCTTGTGGGGTATGTAGATTACAGTAGATCTTCGCTCAGTTCTGTAAGTAAAACTTACCTCATGGATGTCTGGATTCCTCCAAATTTCTTTCTTTAATTTCATAAACAGCATTAGCGACTGTTTAAAAAGCTAATCATGTGTGTTTGTGGTTTATAATATTTTACAAGCCCGGCTACGCCGCTGTTAGACTTTTGGTCTTGTTTTGTACTTGATCATTGTCCTTGTTGTAAGACTTCTCCCAGCTTTGTCTCTCATGGAATGCGAAGTCTTGGAAACAATGAGCAACATTATTTGGGAGGAATAGAGTTTCTGAATTACAAATGAGGAGCGTCGTTCTCGTGTGAAGGCAAGTGTCGATCTGCGTCGGCAGACAGTTAGAACAACTGATGAAATCAGCAAGATGTTGATTGAGGTACACTAACCTCCATGGGAAGAAAGAAGCTGACATTCTGAGCGTTAACCCGTCGTCAGAGCAAAAGAGTGTTAACACCGATGAAAGTTAACTTCCAAAGCGTCAGCCTCACCTTGCTTGCCTCACCTTGATTCCATCCAGTGTCTGAGTTGCGATTCAAAAGCGTTTTAGTCAATGTCTTTTCATTCAATCGTAGCAACTGCTAATCATTAATTTTGGTTTTCTGCCATTTTAATGATCGTCTGATGTCGATTTATTTATTTATTATTTGTTTTTGGCCTTGTGACTTCATTATTTTTCTTTTCTAACTGTATTTGGCTGATTGTTGTTGTTGTTTCTGTTGTTCATTTTTCTCCATCATTAGCTTTATTTGTTTTACTCCTTTTTTTTTTTTTACATTTTGGGTACTTGTTTTTTCATCTACATCGTCGGAAAGATGGCCACCCTCCGTCCGGCTCATTTCATCACATAGAATTTGCTTAACGGCAGAGGCCCAGCTTTCTCTCTCACCATAGCCTTAATGTGCCCCCGGAAGGCGGCCACAAGGCGCCAAAAGCCATAATTAGCACAAACAAGCATTGGTAGGCAGCAATTAAATTGTCGTTAGCAACTACGGAACCTGAAAGACAGTGGCTGGGGAGTAACAGTTTAGCCGAGGTGACCTAGACAAGTGTCAGAGGCGTTTCTCACACTTTCTATCTCTTCCTCGCTCAAGCTCCCTCTTTTCCCCCCCACATATCAATCCCATGTGACCTGCGGAGACAGGCCTCCCTCTTTCTCCTTCTGATGAGGCTTCGACAGGCCAGTGTGCCTGATTTATGTAGACAATTCTTGCAACAAATGAGAATAATAACACATCTCTCTTTCACTAAATCCCATCATGTTTTATCCTTATTGTCACCCCAGAAAATCTATAATTGTCTTCCTAAGCGAGCCTTCCTCCCAAATGCTTCCTATTTGCCGAAGGTTTAATGCAATTGCTAATGTATTCTTCTCACGCATTTCCAATGATTCTCAGTTGTAGTTATTTCCCATGTAATGCTTATTAATATTTTCCATTCCTTCCTTGACCGATCCATCTCTGTATTCCCCATTTTCCTTTCTGCATAATCTCTTCGCTTCTCCGAAGAACATTTCCCATCCTTTCTTTCTGTTTTTATTCGAGCCAGAATCGCTCTCTTTTCACACCGATTAATTATTACAATCCACATTGTGGGGTCGATGTGGTTGGCCCAAAGAATGGTGTCATTAGACCTTTTTTGCCTTTAAATTTCTCCCTCGGAGCACATGGTGTGCCACCCGTTATTGCATGGAAGTGGGAAACAACGAAAGGGTGAAGAAGAAGAAGTCTTGCAGACGAAGAAAGGAACTCGGCTTGTGCTGAAGAATTCTTGTCAGCAACACTCATTCCATACGGTTGAGGTTCCACAAAGGCCTGGCTAGCAGGTTAATTCCACAGGCCAATCGTTTCCTGACTGCCGATCGATTTCCACCTATCCCAAAACATCGTGAGGCCTTCCGAGGCGATGTCCGGGCGTGGTCGCTCGGGATCCGGCGCTTGATGGACCGGCCTTGGTAAAACGCAATAAATGAGGTTTTCGGGGGACGTAATTGTAACCTGTACATTTTTATTAAGGTTGTCACAACACGTTAAGTTTCCGAGGAACAGAAATCGATATGACCTGTATGGTTGTACGCAAAGCACGCCACGCTTCTTTGTATAAATGGCTGTCGCTTCTGTTGGAAAGATACCTACACAGTAGGATGTGTGTGCAACCTTATACTTTATCTCTCAGTAGCTCTTAAATCTGCCATGGATATTGTTAATTTATACAATACGCGGATTATTGCAGATTGTTATTGCCAGAGCATGGCAGCTCAAAAGGGCCAGGCAAAGTTTCCTGTGGCTTCAGGAAGGCAGACATTCGCACGGTCCGATTGGGTTACAGACTTAAAATGCTCACTTTTCCTTTGATGTACATGTACCCACGTCTATGTACATATAATGCTTTTGATAGATAGACAATATTATAACGACTCTTGCAACTGGATGCAAAGTTAATTCCATTCTTTCCTTTGCTTCAGAACAGAGAGCCTTTTCATTAACTTCGAACAGATTCAAACAAAACGTTCAAAGTTATGAGCTAATCCTGCATCATTTTCCTCGATGTTTTGCAATGTTGACGAACAAGATTCACGCAATGCTTCCGCTGCTGGAGATATCCAGAACTATTTCAGTTGTTTATTCATTTCTGATGTGTGTGTATATATATATATCTGTGCAGTGTCTGTGTTGTGTTGTGTGTCTGTGTGTACTTATGCTTATACTTATACAAATACTTATACATATACTTATACTTATGCATATACTTATACATATACTTATATATATATACTTATACATATACTTACACATATACCTATACATATACTTCTACTTTTACTTATACATATACTTATACTTATACTTATACATATACTTATACATATACTTATACATATACTTATACAAATACTTATACTTATACTTATACATATACTTATACATATACTTATACATATACTTATACAAATACTTATACATATACTTATACATATACTTATGCATATACTTATGCATATACTTAAACATATACTTATACATATACTTATTCAAAAACGTATACATATACTTATACATATACTTATTCATATACATATACTTATACATATACTTATACATATACTTATGCATTTACTTATGCATGTACTTATACAAATACTTATACATATACTTATACTTATACATATACTTATACATGTACTGATACATATACTTAAGCTTATGCATATACTCATACATATACTTATACATATACTTATACATATACTTACACATATACCAATACATATACTTCTACTTTTACTTATACATATACTTATACTTATACATATACTTATACATATACTTATACATATACTTATACATATACTTATGCATATACTTATACATATACTTATACATATACTTATTCAAAAACTTATACATATACTTATACATATACTTATTCATATACATATACTTATATGTATACTTATACATATACTTATGCATTTACTTATGCATGTACTTATACAAATACTTATCCATATAATTATACTTACACATATACTTATACATATACTTATACATATAGTTATACATATACTTATACATATACTTATACATATAGTTATACATATACTTATACATATACATATATATATATACATATATATATATATATATATATATATATATATATATATATACATACATATATACACACACATACATACACATCTACATACATGTACATATACATTACATATATATTTAATAAACACGAATTAAAATTCCTGCATGGGGCTAGTGTGGAAAATTCTACCTCAACCCGGGACTCAAACCAAGCACCCCCATCACTTATGCGGTGACAGCCCATGCACCATTGAGCCAACAGAAATCTCCTCAGAAATTTTCCACACTTAACCCTGCGAGCTTTATAATGGCCGATGTCTTACGTGCCTGCTGGGCAGACCCCGGATGTGAGCGAAAGTATATATATATTATATATATATATATATATATATATATATATATATATATATTGTTACGGACGCGGTTAAAGATGTTATTTTGACCGAGCGGTGGTGTAACCGCGACCGAACAGTTATTCCCCGACTAATACCCGATTTGCCCCAAACTTTGGCCGGATCGCGCCACCGCTATTCAATCGGGAAAACTCTAAAGCGACCGAATACAAAGAGGAAGAAGACGTACAGAAGGGTAATTGGATTTATTATTTACACATATAAGTAGGAAGAAAGCAGTCACGTTTATTTACAGAAGATATTAGATACACAGTGCAACGCTAGCTTACCGAGAGTCTTAATTAACCCAGGGACAGAACAAACAAGAACAGACTCACGCGGGGAATGATGATAGGACTGGCGGGAGATGGATGGCTGGCGGGATAGGGAGGTCCACTGGTCCTTCAGCACGATCGACTCGTTGGGCAGCCGCCGCTCCTCCGCGGCCCTACTCCAAACTGCCATCCAGGCCTCACGCTGCTGTGGCTGCAGTTTCGGTGGCTCCAGCTGCAGTAAATGCAGTTGCGGTGGCTCGAGCTGCAGTAAGTGCAGTTGCGGTGGCTCGAGCTGCAGTAAGTGCAGTTGCGGTGGCTCGATCTGCAGCTCAACTCTGGACTTCTCTCGGACTCAACTCCTTGGACTCCCTCTCGTCTCTCTGTAAAAGCTCATCTCCCTGGGACACGCCCTGCCTGCGGGTTATATAGGCCCCGCCCCTCAACCTTCGCGAACCTCCTCGATGTTTCTCTCCACACCCTCTCCAAGTCCAACCCCTTGTTCGTGGTTGGTTGAGTGGGGCTGACTCACTCCTCCCCTCTATGACGAGGTGGGGACCCGCCTTTCTTCCCCAACCCTGCCTCGTGGTCAATGGCGGATGAAGAGAAAACCGCCCAAAATGCAGTTGGCAATGCGAATGGCAATTGACGAAAAGGGGGAATGGAAGTTTTGGGAGTGGGAATGAAGGGAATCTATCTCTTTCACTGGTGCAATGGAGTATTTCAATTAATGGGAGACACAGCCTTACCCTAAAACACATAATAAGATATAAGCTATCGAACAGAGGTATTCTATGATTAGCTGTGGTGTGGATGCTTTATGGACTAATTATGGGACGCCCTTTGACCTTTACACAGCTCCGGAGGCAGGAGGCGCAGAATAACAATAATAATAATACACACAATAAAAAAAAAATACAGTCC
>NC_136264.1:44656065-45066065 GCF_964187855.1 Myxine glutinosa | reverse complement strand
ACATGGTTCTTTTAACAAATAAATCACCAAAGTGTAAAATAAACTCACCAGATTGATATACTGAGTTAAGAAAGTAAACCCAAGTCAAGAAAAAAAAAAATATTCCATATTAAATGCCAAGTCTGTATATTCCGAATAATAATTTCCTCCTACATATTTATCCTTCCTCTCCAGGCAAGACTCACTTTCCAATTCTAGTTTTCACCATACTCCTTCAAACCTTTCTCCTTCTTTGTCAGATCCACTTTCACCTAATCTTCAAAAATAAAATTTTTTTACAATGAAATTAAAAAGGAGTCCCCTCCTCCCGTCCTAACAAATTGCTCATACACCTCTCTGTTCCTTCATTCTCTGCTCACCTGGCTGTTAATCTTCTACTCTTCAGGGAATTTCCCAGTTAGTCTTCATAGTTTTGTTCAAAAATATTGAAACACCTCCCCCTGCAGTGTTGTATTCAGTTGTATCTTAGAACACACTCTTCTTCCTCTTTAAAAGGCTGTCTTCAATTTGCTCAGAAAATCATTCCATTTCAAAAAAAAAATATTACATCTCTTTCATTTTTTCCTTTCTACATTCTCCAAACTAATCTTCATTCCACCCCACCTCTAATGTTTTCAAACGGATCTCTGACTTGAAAATCAGAAGAAACCCAGTTTGTAATAAATGTTCGTTTTTCATTAATCGTCCAACACTCACTAAACTCCCAATTCACCCCTCCCATCCTAAACTCCTCTCTCACCTCTCCCCTCCTAAACTCCCCCTCACCCCTCCCCTCCTAGACTCCTCCTCACTCCTCTCCTCCTAAACTTCCCCCTCACCCTTCCCCTTCAAATCTCCCTCGTCACCCCTCCCCTCCTAAACTTCCTCCTCACCCCTCCCCTCCTAAACTCCCCATCGCCACTCCCATCCTAAACTCTTCTCTCACCCCTCCTCTCCTAAACTCCCCCTCACCCCTCCCCTCCTAAACTCCCCCCTCACCCCTCCTCTCCTAAACTCTCCCCTCATACCTCCCCTTCAAATCTTCCTCCTCACCCCTCCCCTCCTTAACTTCCCCTTACTTCTCCCCTTCAAATCTTCCCCCTCACCCCTCCCCTTCAAGTCTCCCCCAATCCCCACCATTTTTCTCCAATTCTCCCATCTCACCCCTCCTCTTCAAAGCTGCCTCCTCTGCACTTCCTCTCCCTTCTATCTCATACCTCCACCTCCTCCAACCTTCTACTTTGCTCTGCCATCCTCAAACAACACTTCACTGTGCCTTATCCAATCACCAACAAACCTTTTGTCCTACTCATCCTTCCCTTTCTCCTCGGTCTTCTGCAATCGCCGACACGCTGTCAACAGCTCTCCCCACCTCCCTCTCTCCTCCCTCATCTTACCCGACGCCTCCCCTCCCCTGTTCTGTATCAGATGCTCCCCCTCCCTCTTCCTTAACGGTATGGACCTCAAACATCCGAAGCCTTTGCTCAAACCTGACTGATCTCTCCATACAGGTTGCTTCTGACATACCAGACAAAATCTGCTTAACATAAACTTTACTACTTCAATATGCCTCTGATTCCTTAATTTCTCTTCCTGGTTACTGCCTCCTCTGGTATGATAGACCTGAGCCTCGTCCTTGTGATCCCAACGCTCTCCTCCTCATTTGTGGCGACATTAACCGTCATCATGCCAGCTGGTTGGGTATGGGTACCTCCCGCACCAGCCATGGCACCTCAACAAAGGACTTCTGTGACTCATTGGGACTGAAACAATCTGTCAACCTCCCGACCTGGATCTAAACCAATGGAGCATGTTCTCTTCTCGACTTAGTTATGACAAACTTCCCTGCAAATGTCTGCTGCTCTTCTTCTGCTCCAATCGGTTCTTCTGATCATGTGCTCGTTAAAGTGTACATCTCTCTGGCCATTCTCAGAGAGCCTCCTTAGCACTGACGAGTCTGGCATTTCACTCAGGCCGACTGGCACGGTCTTCAAGCAGCCATCGATCATCTGGACTGGTCTCCCATCTCCACTGCATCTGACATCAATTCTTCCTGGGAATTCTTCCAAAGCAAACTGTTCTCTCTCATTCACAGATTTATCCCATCTCGTCTTCAGTTGTCATACCCTTCCTCCCGTCCATGGTACACTGAATCTTGTGGTGAGGCAGTTGCCCTGAAACAACTTGCCTTTGCCTCTTGGAAGGCTAATACAACTGAAGGCAATCTCAGTTCCTTCCACCAAGCTCGGAACAAGTGTGTGTCTATCCTCAGTAGAGCCAGGAAACAATATATCTCTACTCTCAAGACTGAACTCTCAAACCTGTCTCCTTCTTCCAAATCCTAGTATGATCTGGTGAAATCTGTTTCTGGTGTTTGTTCCCCTTCCTTCCCCTTCCATCCCCTCCCCTACCTCAAATGGCTACACAGCTAATACTGAACGTGAAAAAGCTGAATGAATCAACTCTGTTTTCCTCAAAATCTTGTGTCCCAAACTCATCTCTCTCTGTACCCACCTTATACAGTCGAACCCAGCTGATCCTGGAATCGGTGTCCTTCCCTCCCACAAGATGGAGAAGTTTTTGTCAAACCTCGACTCTGATTCTGCAACTGTGCCAGACGGCATCAGCCCACGGGTCCTAAAATACTGCTCTGACGCTCTATCTCACCCTCTCTCTGTTCTCTTCACCCTTTATTTTGCTCAAGGTCATCTTCCATCTGCTTGAAAATCAGCCAACATTTCCATTTTGCACAAAAAGTGCAAAAACACATCCTTGCAACTATAGACCAATCAGCCTGCTCACAATAATCAGCAAGGTAATGGAATTCATCATTGCTTCTGATATTAAATCCTTCCTCTTTTCCATTGGCCTCATCTCGGATCATCAATTTGGATTCCGACCAAGTCACTCTACTCGGGAACTACAAGTCACCTCTACTTCTGCTGTCTCAACAATGGATAGAGGTCCTCAATGCCAAGCAGGAAATCAGAGCTGTCTCCCTTGACATATCTCGTGCCTTCGATACGGTCTGGCACCACGCCCTGCTCACCAAACTCTCCTCTTATGGTATCCATGGTAACCTCCATGCATGGCTTGTGGACTTCCTCTCCGGTCGCAGTCAATGTGTGGCCCTGATTGGAATTCTCTTATCTCCCCTTCCTGTTCAGGCTGGAGTACCCCAAGGTAGTGTTCTGGGCCCTGTACGTTTTCTGGTCTTCATTAATGATCTCTCCAACCACCTGGAAAATCCTCTCTATGTCTTTGCTGATGACTCCACTCTCTGCCGCTCCATATCTCAACCCTCAGATCAGCAGGCTGCAGCCTCATCACTCGCTGCAGACCTGGAAAAATCACAAACTGGTCAAACAAGTTGAACATGTTTTTCAATCCTGACAAATCTCACACTCTCATTTTGTCTTTCCGTAAAGACCATCTGGACAACCCCCCCATATACTTTCTCAACAATCCTCTCAAAAAAGTTCTGGCACTCAAGCTTTTGGATCTCCCTATCTGCCATGATCATTCATGGGCAAACCACACTTCTAAAGTTGGCTTTCAAACTGGACATCGTCCATCATGCAAAGTCTTTCCTTGGCAGATCTGAACTTTTATCGACTTACCAGGCCTTAATATTGCTCTTCCCTGTCGGTCCGCACACCCATCTCACACCACACTCAACTCGATGCCATTGAAACAAAGACCTTTAAAATGATTTGAATTTCCCACATCGAAACTGAGTCCCTGGCCCTATCGCTTTCATATCGCAGACAGGTTGGTGGTCTCTATCTTCCTTCGTCTTCTCTCTGGTCTTGTGCCTTCTGCCCTGTCCATGCTCTGCTCCTCCTCTCCCCTGCCCCACAGTTTTATGCAGGATGCATGTGATATGCCAGTAACCCCCTTCTGGTGAAACTCCCAAAATCCAGACTCACTGCTCACCTCCACTCATTCGTTCCTCCTTTTCCCGCCTGTGGAATCAACTTCCTCAGTCTGTTCAATGTCATTATTTTTTTTCCTGGGCTTCAAGACAGCTGTTCATCACCATCTCAGAACTTTCCCATCCACCTCCATGATATTTTCTACCCCTATCAACTCTCCCCAAGCCCACCTGGATTTCTAGTTTATCCACCTTGTTCACCTCCTGTGTCCTCCCATTGCTCTCATATTCCCCATATCCCTTATTTCTCCAAGTCTCCCATCTCACCTGCTGTTGGTGACCCCCCCCCCCCTCCGTCCACCTCCACTCTTTCTCCTGTTTTTTTCCCCCCATCCAGTTATATCCTGCTTCTTTCTGTGCTTTTGCTCCTCCACGAGGCTCGACTCTGCATACAAAATAAATAAATAAAATCCACTGGCGATATTTGATTTTAGCCAACCTCCCATGCTTGGCGAAGGCGAGCGATTTGGGTGCCATTGGAAAGGGAAGATCTGTGTGAGCAGTCGCAACGATGAGAAAGTTAGTGCTTTTGTGGGACCTCACTTTAGCCGAATTAAATTTGCATCACGCAAGTCAATGTTTATGCATTTTCCACGCTCGGTGAATTCCTGATTTTAAAGCGAGGCATTTGTGTTGATGAAAAATGTTCAGACAGAGCGAAAAGTAATTTTCTTCTCAATACATCAGAATAGCTTGCAGGAGAGGTTTCGGATCGTATGATTCGTTTTGCTCGCTTCTCAACGGTAGAACTTTCTTTAGAGATTGCGATATATTCTCAACAACGTATGCTTGTCTTTTTCCATATCTGATTCCCAATGCTCTAGATAGCATGTTTGGGGAATCTCAACTTCACCTGATCCAACCACTCGAGCACTCGATTCGCTGCACCTGCAAATAAATCCTGTTGCTGCTTTGACAAATGTGTCAGCGCTCACCATTTAATTGGTTACATAATTAAGTCGGAAGCACCCGAGTGTGATCATTGGGCTTTGAAACGTGGGGTTGCTCCAATTATGCGGTTTTATTTAACGTCACAGCTGTCCTGCTGTTCGTACAGACCTCTATGGTGAAACTCTCACTTGGTACTCTCACTCTGTCATCCCCCGATATTTTTAATGGCTTTTTATTTCTTTATGGTCCATGCCTGCGCATCATGTAATTCGACTTCATACCACCCCCTCTGCCACCGCAAATTATCTCGACTCCCACCTCAACATTCATCATGGAATCCTCAGAACATCATATAATCAATCACCTGTTGCGTGGATATCTGTATCAATAACTTATTTAATCAATAGTCTTTCTACTAATAATGCTATGTTGCTTGCCTCACAGATAAGCTTGTATAATCCTTCTACAACCACTATTATTATTGTACACCGCTCCTTTCCTATTCCATCCCCAGGCGTTGCATGACGTCATCCGCAGGGCACGGAAGGGGGCCCGGCGATGACGCGCGCTGAAAGGGAGTATTCAGTTTTCATTCCGGTTTCTTGTTGTACACCGCTCCTTTCCTATTCCATCCCCAGGCGTTGCATGACGTCATCGCAGGGCATGGAAGGGTGCCCGGCGATGACGCGCGCTGAAAGGGAGTATTCAGTTTTCACTCCGGTTTCTTGTTGTACACCCACCGCTCCTTTCCTATTCCATCCCCAGGCGCTGCATGACGTCATCGCAGGGCACCGAAGGGGGCCCGGCGATGACGCGTGCTGAAAGGGAGTACTCAGTTTTCATTCCGTTTGTTTGTTTCTTTTTTGTTTGTTTTTGTTTGTTTGTCCGGGCAATATCTCAGGCACCTTTTGAGCTAGGAAGCTGATATTTGGACATGACAGTGACCAAGTGATTTGGCATAAAGGTTATTTTTGATTTATTAATTAATCGATTAATCAATTAATTATTTTGTAATTAATCAATTAATCGATTAATTATTTATTGATTAATCAATTAATCGATTATTTCTTTCTTTCTTTTTTGATTATTTAATTATTTTATTACTTTTCTAAAAGTTACACCTTCGGATGAAACACTGGTGGTTTAGGTATGTTACTAGCCAATTTATTTTAAGAAATTAATTATTTTACGATTTTTTTATTTTTATTTTAGTTACACAACTACTCAATCAATTATTGTACACCTCTCCCTCCCAATACCGTCTATATGTGCTGCCATTTGCAATGTGGACTTTAAATATTCCACACTATATTTCATAAGGAAAAACCTTTGTGCTCACATCCTGGCCAAACACTGCAATTCATGAGTTTGGTTCTAAGTTTGAAGTCTTTTTGGCCTAAAGGCTCTTCTTGGCCTATGGCTTTGGCTGGTACGAGGCCTACTTCCTGAAGGGCAACCAATGAGAACTGTTATGATGATTATTATTATCATCATCATCATAAACCTCCTCATTGTCCCCTGCAGGCCCACCATCTGCTCCACAAGACCTTGTACCAGGAGTGAACAAGACCTCACTGACGCTAGAATGGAAGCCCCCTCGAGATACGGGTGGACGAGACGACATTCTTTACAACGTGATCTGCCGTCGCTGCTCTGACAAGCGGCATCTGAATTGCGACCGCTGTATGCAGCCTGTCGAGTTTGTACCACGACTTCTCGGCCTCACTGAGACGCAGGTCTTCATCAGCGGTCTCCGTGCCCATACGCCGTACACTTTCGAGATTCAGGCTGTGAATGGGGTGTCGAGCTTGAGCAAGTATCCACCTCAGTTCATCGCTGTCAATATCACTACAAACCAAGCTGGTGGGTGGGGTGGCACAGAGGCCTAGCTTATGATTTCCTGCTGTCTCTTCTTTCCTGGTAGTTTTGCATTCCTGTATACTGTACACCAGAATGAAAAATCTTTCACTATCAATTCCTTCATTTCTCGCTTTATTATATCTACCTTCATACATTTCTTTTCTTTTTAAGATTTAAGCAAAACCTATAATCGAGCAATTTTTGTCATTCCTGATAAAACTGTTAAGCAGAAACAGCACAGGTGTTCATAGGAACGTGCAAAAAAATCGAGGTGTCCACTGCAAATGCTCCTTTTGGGTGGTGTTCCGTGGCCATACATCGTTTTTTTTTTTTGTTTTTTTTTTGTATACAGAGTCGAGGCTCGTGAAAGAGCTAACATTTATCAAACAAACAAATCAAACAAACAAGTAAACAAAGTATATAAAAATGGGAGCAGTCGACAAGATGGGGAGAGAAGGGGAGGAAGCACACAAACACAACATTTGAGGGCAGGGACATCGGGAGATGTGTGGGAGGCAGAGGGCCTGGGGGCAGGCAGGATAGGTATAAAACGCAAGGACACCAAGGACTTCCAGGAAAGAAGACAAAGGTCACCTCAAAAAGGTGGATTTGGGGTGAAATTAGCGGGGGTAGAAAAGATCAAGGTTTTGGATTGGGGAAGATAAGAGATGGTGGTGAACAGCCGTTTTAAAGACCTGGAGGGAGGATTGGGATTGAAGAGAGTGAGGGAGTTTGTTCCAGAGGCGGGAAAAAAGAGGAATGAAGGAGTGAAGGTGAGCAGAGAGTCTTGATTTTGGCAGTTTAACCATAAGAGGGTTGCAGGCAGATCTTGTGCGACCAGCAGGAATATTTGGGGGACAGAGCCCAGAGAGAGCTGGGGGAGCAAGGCCGGAGAGGAGTCGGTAGAAGACGGAAAGACCACCAACCGGCCTGCGGTGAGTAAGTGAAAGGCCCTTGGAGATATCGTCATCGCGGGAGATTCCAATGATTCTGATCGCTTTGGTTTCAACAGCGTGAAGACGAGCTAGGTGTGAGGCAGGAGCACCAGCCCAGAGGGGAGAGCAGTATTCCATTGAGCTGCGGATGAAAGCCTTGTATGTGGTGAGGAGCTCAGGTGTGCCAAGGAAGGACTTCGCACGACGGAGGATGCCCAGTCGGCGACTGGCTTTGGAGGCCAGCTTGGAAATGTGGTTTTCCCAGGAAAGATCATGGCAGATAGTGAGACCCAAAAGTTTGAGTGACAGAACTTCTTGGAGAGGATTATTCAGAAAGAAGATGGGAGGGTTGTCCAGTCGGTCTTTTCAGAGAGACATCGTAAGAGTGTGAGATTTGTCAGGATTGAAAGACATGTTACACTATTGTTTGCCCAGTCTGTGATTTTGTCCAGGTCTGCAGAGAGTGAGGAGGCTGCAGACTGCCGATCTGAGGGATGAAGAATGAGCGACCGAGAGTAGAGTCATCAGCAAAGAGATAGAGAGGATTTTCAAGAGAGTCAGAGAGATCATTGATGAAGACCAGAAAAAGCACAGGGCCCAGAACACTGCCTTGGGGAACTCCAGCCTGAACAGGAAGAGGAGATGAGAGAAACCCATTCAGGGCCACACGTTGACTACGACTAGAGAGGAAGTCGTTTGAATTGATGATTCGTGTTGGTCGAGGCTTCTCATATTTGAATGCTTTCCTTCCTTTGGAGTGGATCATTTCTTCATTATGCTTATGATTCTCAGGGCCTCTGAAGCATATTTGACTTTTTTCCTTTTCTTCATTCTTTTTTCATTTCCCAACTTGCTTTTGCTCTTTCTTTGGTTGTATCTACCTCTTCTTACTTTCCCTCCAGAAGATAATTTGTATGTTTTCAGCACCCTTGCATGCATGGATTCCTTGACTTTTTCACGCCAGCTTTAAATTAACCTTCCTTTGTGCTTAATTTCGCTGATGAAGCCTTTTATACTATCTATGCAGAGGTTCTTTGTGCAACCAGGTATTCTGGCCATCGCACAAGGGTCAATGCATCATGACCACGCATTTTGGCCATGCGGCCATCCGACTGGCACAGCTGCATTGGACCAAAGTTCACTTGAATAGGCAACGTTGGACCGAAGCTAACAAACAGCCGACGTCGGTTCAGCCCCGCTGTCTAAATGCCAATGTAGAACCAACTTTGGCATTGTGTGTCATACCAACTGTAGCCCGATATTGGTCCATTGTGGCTGTGCGAGCCTTGCACAGGCCTTGCACGGTGCATGAAAATGCTCCAATCAATGTCATCACGGCCTTGCATCACCATGTGCTTTGGTCTCAGGCCAAATTGTCTGCCATTTAACTTCATCCCAATGCCTTGTAATAAAAAAAAATCATTCATCAAGAGAGAAAGCGCAGTGGTGTTGATGTTAACTTGTGGAAATCCACATGACTACAGCCTATTGTCTCAGTTAGGTAGCAATCGAAGGTAATAGTCCATATATATTTATATATTTACAGGCTCAAGATGACTATGCATGGGGAAAAGTTTTTTTTTAAATCTCAGATGTTAAGGTATTGTGCAAGGTGGGAGCAATATCCTTCCCCTGTAGGTAAACAACCTCGTTAGTCCTTTTGCTCGGTACACTAAACATGGTTCATTTGAAATTGCCTGCAATACCATCACCCAGTGAGCTTGTGGTGCAGACGTTGAGGATTCTGAACATGTAACCAGGAACTAGAAGGTCATACAGTGAGAGGTGGATGGGGAGTGTGGAATCTTGCCCACTTTTCTCCGACAGGGCCATATAGTCCCACCTTTGTCGAATCTGCTTCCGGAACAAGAGAGTGAGAAATTCATTGTTGTGTAATCATCTCATGCTTCTCGTGAATTCTAAATCAAAGCTCAAATTGAGCAATTTGTGAGGTGTTTTTGTGAGGTGATTAATGCATTTAAATATTGATTGTGTTTCCAATGACCGTTGCTTTGCAAATGGCTCGTCCGTCCCTCGACGAAGAATTACTTGGCAGAGTGTGACAATTGATAATTTTGACACGATTGGGATGCAATTATATCATCACGTTGTTGTGGAACGTCAGGGAAGCTAATGTTTTTGAAAGGCACTTTAAAGCCTTTGATTTATTTCACAAAAGTCCCAGGAAAGGTTGAAAGATTTTTTTGTCACACCTTGGCTCTCCCAGATATATCTTCCTCCGACATCCATCACTAGGCCTTCATTGGGGTTTTGGAATGGCTGACAGGATAGCTCAGAGGTAGTCAACTCCCCTTTGAACCATCTCGTTTGGATTTGATTCTCTGGCTGACGATGAACTCTCATCCCGGTGCTCTGCAGACAGGGAGTGACATCAATCCCTAAGGCATCGTTTTCTGGTGGTGTTATGAAGGCCATCTTGTCTGCGTTCCCTTGCTTGGGACATAATGATTCCACAGCACCTTTGCAGTCCTACAGGATGGTGCAGAGGAGTCTCTCTTGCAATTTCGTCTGGGTTCAATTCCTGACCCAACTATAAACTCCCGGATTGGTGCCTCGCAGGCAGGGATGTCACAAAGTGAACAAAGTCAACATTACAAAGTGCACTACCCCTCAAATGTTAAGCCAGGTATCCGCTCTGCTGGCATTAATTGGTGGACATTAACGATCAAAAAAAAATTTTGTGAAGAAGATCAACAATGTTTTTTTTTGTAAGAATTATCGCCGGCATCGTTGCCAAATTACAAATTGTTACCCTGACTTCCACCAGTGAGGCAAAGGTAAACCACCCAGTGCGATCCTTGATATGTAAACCTTGATGTGGGGCTTAGAGATAGAGAGGGACATATATATATATATATATATATATATATATATATATATATATATATATATATATACATATATATATATATACACATACATACAGACTTGGCATTTAATATGGAATTATTTTTTTTCTTGACTTGGGTTTACTTTCTTAACTCAGTATATCAATCTCGTGAGTTTCTTTTACACTTTGGTGATTTATTTGTTAAAAGAGCCATGTCAATGATTGTCTGTCGCAGCAAGAAGTCAACAACAGGATTATATCACAGGTGGCGTGGCAAAATGTACGGACAGGTGCATTTGACGATTGGCTTCACAGTCGGGTATACCATGGTTGTTGCGTTCTGTATTAGTGGAAAACAACTGCTGCACGTCTCCAAAAGTTATTGCCGCTTCCTCTGGAGATGGTCCGTCAACTCGACAATGCTGTTTGTCATTTAGTGGTGGCTTTATGAAATTCTGGCATGAAACAGCGTGCTATTGCTTGGCAGTATGGCATCACTCAAGGTCAGGTGTCAAATATCCTGAAATGAAATGCTCAGAGGGGTGTCCCTACTCCAATACCGAGGCCAGGACGTCCCCGCAGAACCACAAGGAGGGATAGCCAGAAAGCCAGCTGCACCGGTTAGTCCGCAATGGCCGTACCAAGTCAGCTAATCGGCTTAGGGCTGTGTGGCAGCAACTGACAAATGAGCCTGTATCCAGAAGGCTAGTCAACCAACGACTGGTTCAAGCAGGCTATCGTGCCAGGCGTCCCCTGAGAAAGCCACGTCTGACCAGACAACACCGCCAGCGCCGATTGCAGTGGGCCAGAGAGCACCATCAATGACAGCCAGGACACTGGAATCACATGATCTTCAGTGACGAGTCTAGATTTCTGGTCTATCCTCAAGATGGCCACGTCCGAGTGCGCAGACAAGTGCATGAAGCCTACAACGATGATTGTATAGTGCCAAGAGTCCAAGCTGGCGGTGGTGGGGTGACTGTTTGGGCTGCTTTTCATGCAGGGGGCAAAACTGACCTG
Organism: Myxine glutinosa; assembly: GCF_964187855.1. NCBI lineage: Eukaryota > Metazoa > Chordata > Myxini > Myxiniformes > Myxinidae > Myxine > Myxine glutinosa. The sequence goes on along the minus strand of NC_136264.1, from coordinate 45,054,595 downwards.
GTTGTTCTGAATGGAAACCTGAACCAGTTCAAGCACAGGGCCATTTTGGAAGAAACATTGCTTCCATTTGTTCGTGCAGCCTTTCGAGGAAACTTTGTCTTCCAAGATGATAATGCACGGCCTCATCGTGCTCGCATGATCCAACACTTTCTTGCTGACCATGGTGTAGAGCATATGGAGTGGCCTGCCATGTCCCCGGATATGAATCCGATCGAGAACTTGTGGGCAGAATTAACGCGTCAAATCGACAACTTGGACCAGCAGACTGCCTCTGTGCATGAATTGCAGCAGGCTATTGTAACTGTGGGAGGTTTTGCAGGTTTTGCAGGTGCAGGTTTTGCTCTTTCACGAGCCTCGATCTTGTATACAAAAAAAAAAAAAAAAAAAAAAAAAAAAAAAACTGCATGGCAAGCGATTCCTGTCCAAACCTTGGCAAATCCCGTGAACAGCATGCCTCAATGTGTACGTGCTCTCCTGAATGCTCGTGGGGGTTACACGAAGTACTGAACTGTAATTTTACTGTCCGTAATCCCAGTCGTAATTTAACTTTTGTTTTTGTTAAAAAAAAATTTGTCTAATGTGCAAAATAAAGAGATACTTCTGGAAAACGCACAGAAGTTTAACACAGTACTGTCCGTGAATTGAGTTCGATATCAGTTTACATCACTTTCAAGGATCAATTTATTTGCTTCGAAATGTCAAATGTGGTTTTTGTTTCTTTTAAAGGTCACATTAACAAAATATTGAATAATTTCAACATAATTCCAATGAACTTTTGGTTCTAAGTCATCTTGAAAAGTAAGTTCACCCCCACAAAAAAAATATTCCATATTAAATGCATATATATATATATATATATATATATATATATATATATATATATATATATATATATATATCATTTTAGAGAGAGGGCACTGATGTTGAGCGATTAGACCTGGCTCACAGTCGGCATTCCAAGTCATCCCAAAGGTGTTTGAAGGGGTTGAAATCAGGGCTCTGTGCATTCCAGTCAAGTTCTTCCACACCGATCTCGACAAACCATTTCTGTAAGGACTTCGCTTTGTGCACGGGGGCATTGTCATGCTGCAACAGGATAGGGCCTTCTCGAAACTGTTGCCACAAAGTTGGAAGCACACAATCGTCTCGAATGTCATTGTATTCTGTAGCGTTAACCTTTCCCTTCACTGGAACTAAGGGGCCGAGCCCGAACCATGAAAAACAGCCACAGACCATTATTCCTCCTCCACCAAACTTTACAGTTGGCACTATGCATTTGGGCAGGTATCATTCTCCTGGCATCCGCCAAACCCAGATTCGTCTGCCGGACTGCCAGATGGTGAAGCATGATTCATCACTCCAGAGAATGCATTTCCACTGATCCAGAGACCAATGGTGTCGAGATTTACACCAATCCAGCTGACACTTGGCATTGTGCATGGTGATCTCAGGCTTGAGTGTGGCTGCTTGACCATGGAAACCCAATTCATGAAGCTCCTGACGAACAGTTGCTGTGCTGACGTTGCTTCTCGAGGCAGTTTGGAACTCGGTAGTGAGTGTTGCAACCGAGGACAGACTATTTTTATGTGCTTCAGTACTTGGCGATCCCGTTCTGTGAGCTTGTGTGGCCTACCACTTCGCGGCTGAGCTGTTGTTGCTCCTAGACGTTTCACTTCACAATGACAGCACTTACAGTTGACCGGGGCAGCTCTAGCAGGGGTGAAATTTAATGAACTGACTTGTTGGAAAGGTGGCCTCCTATGACGGTGCCACATTGAAAGTCACTGAGCTCTTCATTATGGCCTGTTCTCCTGCCAATGTTTGTCTATGGAGATTGCATGGCTGTGTGCTTGATTATATATACCTATCAGCAATGGGTGTGGCTGAAACAGCTGAATCCACTAATTAGAAGGGGTATCCGCATACTTTTGGCCATGTAGAGTATATATATATATATATATATATATATATATATATATATATATATATATATATATGTATATATATATATATATATATATATATGTATGTATATATATATATATATATATATATATATATATATATATATATATATATATATATATATATATATATATATATATATATATATATATATATATATACATATGGCAAACATATCCACTGCTATTCCTGTATTCCCTCTTAAACATGATACCTCAAATACCTGTCGTGCAGATGTAAATGTATGATGTTTAGGTTTATGCACTTTGCACCTAATCAATATATTCACAAACCTTTTAAGCAATGCCTCGTGATATTTTCGACAAGGAAATTGCCACCACCCTCACTGCAGTGATATGCAGCACAGTATCCATTTTGCATTGATGCTGCAGCACCTGTAGAGTACGCTCCTCTGGTTTTTTTTTTGTGCATTACACATTACTTACCAGGGATAGGTATTTGTGTGGAATACACAGGGTAATCAATTTCACTGTTTAAATAAATAAATTAAGAGGAAGAAGAAGAAAACAAAAAATCCAAACGTGTCCCTCGGCCATGAGCAGCACACGTCGACGGACAGTTTAAGTGGCTTTGTCAGGTTATTGCTTTCGACTGATAACCTGTTATGGAGTTTTTGAATGGATTTCTAATATTGCGTTTCTATAGAGACTAGTGGCAGGGGGCTTTCAGGCCCTTAAGGTCAACTTTGCATGTTTCCAGTTTGAAACAGATTCTCCTAGTGTGGAACCATCACAATCATTTTTCCTGCCATGAGTCCTTTCCACAAGCCTGTTATGTCTGATGATATGTTAAAATAAACAAGCCTCCATGTTAGTTAACCTGCCCAAGACCTACGTCGAGGACAATTCCTCCATTACAAGTCCCGGCGTGTGTAATAGAGACGGCAAGACAGACCCAGGCATGCGTTTGCTCCGGTTTGTTTCACCGCCTGAAGCCAAGTCGTGTGGCCGGATAGCTGCTTTTGACTTCACGTTTACACACAAGTTGCTTTTGGATTTTTGGCTGCACGCGACTACTCATAATGATATCCTGACAGGCCTAACGCGTGCATCATCCCCTGACTGCGTCTCATCGTCTGTCTATTTAGCTGCCTGTACTGAGCCGCACCAAGTGACTCGAAGACTGTGGTTTGTTTTGGTAATCGACATGAGACTCAAACTGCTCTCGCAAGAAGGAATGTCTATCTGTGATGACGTGGCACCTGAGAACAATACAAAGACAACTTTGTTGATGACAATGGGACTTACAAGTACATTTCAGAGCAATCCAAATTTGAAATGTGAACGGTGTTTTCTTCAAAAGAATGCGAACATTCTTGCTTACCAAGATCACGTGGTTATTAAAGAAAATAATTCCTCATGAGAAACGTGCATTAGAGCCTGAAAGACAATATCATTTTGTTATTCCGCACTTGCTCAATTTGTCAGTCGCCACATCTGTTCTGACTTCTTGGTTTTATTATTTCATCATTTATTTTTCTCTTTCATCTTGTCTATCCAGTTTTCATATGTACAGGTTAGCCTCTCCCCCCAACCCCCCTCTCTAATTGATGGCCTTTGTGCGATTTGAATGTGAAGGGTTTCTGGTTGAACGTAAGATACAAGAACCTTTGTGAAGTTGAACGTAAGATACAAGTAACGTAAGTTGAAGTTGAAGTTCTGGTTGAAGAACGTAAGTTGGTTGAAGAACGTAAGATACAAGTAACGTAAGTTGAAGTTCTGGTTGAACGTAAGATACAAGAACCTTTCCTGTATCCTGTATCCTATGATTGGATTCCACAGAGGTGTGTGACTGTGTGTGTTATCAAGGCCATTGGGACAGTAATATAGGAAGTCCATTGTCATTAACAGTTTGTCCCAAATGTTGTTGAATATCAGGTGCATAATAATGCACCCCTATCACCCTCACAGCACGTGAACGTGGTGGATTGTGATCTGTTAACCTGGTGGCCCACAGGTTGTGTTCAGAAAGTGTCCCAGAGTGCTTCTGTTGGGTTTAGTTCATGGGGCTCTGTTCTTTGACTATGGGTTTTTTTTGGGTTTTTTTAGCAGTTCCTGTCAGATTGTACCACAGTATGGCAAGGTTATGTATGTTCTCATTCTGGGAGATGTAGGCACTCTCACTCTGATGAATGAATGATCGTTTTAAGGCCATTTTACCCCCGCTAGAGCAGGGGTTAGCCTTGCGGGCCCCATGACAATCATTGTTCCCTGTTTGAGGTAATGTTTTTATGGCCAGATGCCCTTTCTGACGCCAACCCTTAGTCGCCTCTTACGATGCGCAGGGATACGGTGTACCTATTCTAAACCGGGGTACACACCGGGATCATTCATCCCAGCAAGCTGGTACTCAATTTGCCGACCTCGGAAGGATGACAGGCTGAGCCAACCCCCCTGGCGTTAATTCAGCGATCGACCGGAATTCTAACCCAGGATCCTAAGATCCCAAGCCGGCACCCCAACCGCTAAGCCAACACCAGGCTAAGCCAACTCTAATATAGCATGAAATCCAGTAGTACACCATTATCCGACTTATTACAGTTATGCCTCATTCACATTGCACAAAGTATTCCATTCTGAGAAGTGTAACCGTGCTGAGATGTGTTGAGCCGTGAGAAAAACTGAATGTTTTTACTTCTTCATGGATTGTGGGTGACAGGATTGTCAGATCGTATGCACAGATGACGAGCTGTTGCAGGCATGCTTCAGAAGTCCTCGTTCAGTTTACCAGATCAGAATTGGTGCTATCCCATTTTCCTTTTGTCATCCTTTATTTTGCGTGTATACAAAATTCATCTTTTGAGTTTTATTCAGAATGATGCGCATCCTTTGGTAGCAGTTCCACTACCATGCATCTGAACACCTTTTCGTTCCCTGAACTTGATGCCAGTTCAGCCTGCCTATCCCTTCGTGCCAAAGGTCCCGACTTTCTCAAAAGAGCACCATGCCGTGTTCTTGTCTTATTGTGGGAAAATCGTGCTGCGATTCACAAACCGGTGTTGTCATGTGGGAAAAATTATGCATGTTCAGTCTGTATAAGGATTAATTTCAAGTTCAGTGTGCTGTCCCAATACCTTTGGTAACCTAGTGTATAATGGTGGGTTATTTATTGTGACAAAAACAAACAGCAAAAACTGCATTCCATTGTTATTTCGTTATTATTTTGATTGAAGGTTTGTGTTGTTTGTTTGTTTATTACTTGCAAAATCGAAGATTTTTCAAGTATATTGGTCGGTTCCGTTTGTGGTTCTGTCTGTTTGTCTGTTTACTGTTTGTCTGTTTGTCTGTTTGTCACCGGCCTACAGGTCACAATTCTAAACCGATCGTCATGAAACTTCACCAAGCTGTATAAGTCGTCCCAATTGAGAAGCCTATTTATTTTTTAGGTCAAAGGTCAAAGGTCATCTGGAGGTCAAATTTCTAAAATCTCCTTTTTAAATCCGATTGACTTGAAAATTGAATAACATTTGTATATCAAGCCACTAAATCAGGAAATGAACTATTTTTGAGGTCAAAAGGTGAAAGGTCAACTCAAGGTCAAATTTTAAAAATCATCAATTTTCATCTAAAAAGCCATCAATTCTCAACCGATTGACTTGAAAATTGAACAGCATTTGCACATTGAGTCACTAAATAGGAAAACCAACTATTTTTGAGGTCAAAGGTCAACTCAAGGTCAACCTTCCAAAATCATATTTTTTCATCTGAAAAATCGTCACTTTTCTTCCTATTGACCCAAGCTTTGATCAAGATTGTCAATTTTAATCTTGATGAAATGGACAATTTGCTGTATCGATGGGAAAAAAAAATTCTTGGGGAGGGGGGGGGGGGGGACGGATTTTGCAAGTATCGTGCTCTGCATGACGTCTTCTTGTTTTATTGTTTACGTCTTTCCTTTGAATTCATAATTTATAAATGAGTTTGATCATTTGTGTCTATCTTTGTTTGTTCATCAGTTTATTTGTAAACTCATTTGTTTATATTGTTAATTTGTTTGCTTTGTTTGTTTATTTTTGTTTGTTAATTTGTTTGGTTCAATTGTTCATTTATCTGTTTGCTTCTGTGTTTGTTACCTCCGCCACCAAAGGTGGATGGAGGTTATGTTTTCACCGTTGTCTGACTGTTTGTTTGTCTGTCTGTCTGTCTGTCTGTCTGTGAACAAGATATCTCAAAACGTTGTGGATGGATTGGGACGCAATTTGGCAGAGATGTAGCGTATGTGAAAAGGACGAAATGATTAGATTTTGGTGAAGATCTCCCGCGATGAAGCTGATTCTGAGGGCCTTTCACTCACTCACCGCAGGCAGGTTGGTAGTCTTTCTGTCTTCTACCGACTCCTCTCTGGCCTCGCTCCCCCAGCTCTATCTGTGCTCTGTCCCCCAAATACTCCTACAGGTCGTACAAGATCTATCAGCAACCCTCTTCTGGTGAAACTGCCAAAATCAAGACTCTCTGCTCACCTTCACTCTTTCATTCCTCTTTTCTCCTGCCTCTGGAACAAACTCCCTCACTCTCTTCAATCCCACTCATCCCTTCAGTTCTTTAAAACAGCGGTTCACCACCATCTGTTAGCTTCCCCCATCCAAAACCTTGATCTTTTCTACCCCTGTTAATTCACCCCAGATCCACTTTTTTCCTGGAAATCCTGGCAGTGTCCATGTGTTTTTTTGCCACAAAGCAGGATATTGCAAATACATAGCAGGATATCTCAAAAGGTTATGGACTGAATTGGCCAAAATTTTATGGACAGGTTGGATGTGTGACAAAGACGAATCGATTCGATTTTGGTGAAGATCTGAACATGGATTCGGATACAAGAATTATTTAATTTTTTAAAGTGATTCTTCACCATTGAGGGAACAGGCGAAAAGCGTTATATAACATGATATATAAAAACGTTATGGATGACTTATGACTGAACTTGGTGGATGAGTTGTTTCGGTGACAAGAACAAACCGATTAGATGTTGGTTCAGGTCTGAATCCAGATCCGGCCTATCAGTGGGATACAAAACATAAACTGTTCAGCCTGGCGGAGGTATGCTCTCTACCGAGTGACGTTCTAGTTTGTTTATTGGCTCATATGTTTGTTTATTCATTTGTTTGATTGTTCCTTTGTTTAGTTAATTTGTTGTTTTGTGTGGATTGTTGTTTATTTGTTGGGTTCATTTCTTTATTTTATTTTTTCAATTTTGTTGCTTGTTTGTTCTTTTATTTTGTTTGTTTGAACCTTTGTTTTGTCTAGTTTGTTTGTTTGTACCATAATTTGCTTGCATTGTGTATTGCCATCTCTCGACGGTTCCACAACAATGCAACTTGGCGATTATTAAAAGGATATCATTCGTGCGTGAATTATGTTCTGGGTGGACAAACTTCATCCTGGATGAGCTGTGTTCACTGTGGCAGCACAGGGAGCCGTACATCTCAATTACAATGCATTCATTCCATGAGCTTGTCTGGGGACATCCACACCAATGCATTTTCATTAAGACAAATATCACTGATGCCACTGAAGAACGAGCCACAATAGTGGAATGGGCAGCTCAGAAAATTGCAAAATACTGCCGTAGATTGATGGAGCCCTTACCATAGGCTGTTGTTTTCATCTGGGCAGTTTTCATCTTAAAATTAGCGGGGTTTTTGGTGATATTACGGAAAAAATAATAAGGATTTTAGTTTTACTTCTTTTACATGATCCCATAAAATTTGCCAACTTGACATGCAAAAACATCTCGTCAATCAAACGAAACCTACAAACGTCGATTGACCGAGTTGATACTGAATGATGGCCACTGTTCTGAAGGTTCACATGGCTGGAGCCTGCAGTCTGTGAGCTCAAGAGTAAAGTGTAACAAATTACCCAGAAGTCAGTTTGCACACTTGCTTTTTCACATTATGTTTCAAGGTTCTTGTTCTGAATCTGATCCAGTCTGGAATAGTCTAATGTGACACAATTGTCTGAATCAGCATACTCCAGGTATTCTTCTTTAACGCTAAGATTATTCCAACCATCTTATGGGATTGACTGGGGAAAGATTTTAGCCTAAGTCTTTCAGGAACTAACTGGGCAGACCCAAGTTCGATTTTGTTTTTTTGGCCCAACTTTGACTGGCAGGAATTTGTAATTTGTTCAGGATGACACGTAATCCACCTGATATTCACAAAAAGATACCATGTGCTCTTTTCTCTCCACCATCTGGTTCCAAAAGAGAGTACATACGTTTAATGTCCATCCTCAGGACAGCGCACATTGTGCCTGCATGAGAAGTCCCGATCCTACAGCTTATGGTTGGGTTGGGAAACAATGCCTGACTAAAGAACTCAGACACAAGTATGCTACCTTCCTAACATATTGCTGGACTTTGGTATTAATCCCACCCCACACCACAGTATCCACCACGGTTGGTATCCGTGTGTGACCCACCCCCACGTGTGTGATCCACGCCCCCATGTGTGACCCACTCCCCCGTGTGTGACCCACCTCCCCGTGTGTGACCCACTCCCCCGTGTGTGACTCAGTGGATCTGATAAATTGGCAGTAAATTTTTTTGTAAAACTGAATGTGCAGCATCTAACTCAATATGTCTAAATGTCACACACTTCCATACCCGTGGGATACCCACGGGTGACCGCACTAGTTAATATAATATTCCATCAATATTCCTAACTATTCATTCTTAAATAATTATCCATTTCGACTGCAGTATTAATAAAATGTACTTGTGATTGAAGTGATATATACCAAGTGATATATTCACATCCCGCATCAATAAGCCATGCGTGCCACAGCCTATACATCCAAATGTCAAAATGAAATCGAATCCGCCTCAATGTTGATTGATTCATTCATTTGGAATAGCTCGTGTGCTCTTGACATGGAGAAGAGACCTACATTCCTCTTTGTGCACTGCGTCGCTATCTTCCAAATGAAGCACGAGTCAGATCGATCGGGCCATGCCCTCTTTCCTGTATTCCCGCTTTGCTGTCGCATTCGCACGGCTGGTTCACAGTGTAGTCACGACCTGGAGTGGCAGATGTATTAATTGCACAAGCTTGGGAAACTTTTCCTGCTCTAGCATAACCAGTGATAATCCATCAGTAATGGGAAACCTATGTTGTCACTACTGTGCATCCAACTGGCCACCAATTGTAATTAAATAAGAATGATTGCCCTCATTTGTTCACCTTCATTTTGAAATAAGCTTCCAACCTGTTTGTTTTCGATTTAATTTGCTTTTTTTTCTTAGCTTCATGGTGAAAGACTTTCCAAGTTCAAGTGCAACTCCATTTGGAATGCTGGTGAATCGTTTCCGTGATTCAACGTGATTCTAGGCCGAGATGACATGATGGATAAACAGAAATTACATCAGTTCTAATTTTATCACGGCTTTAGCAAAACCACTTTTACTGCCATATCCAGCCCCCTGTTCTTAACCATGTCTCCATGATGTCACCTTTTAGCAAACCACTTTATGGTACGTTTTATACTTTTAACAGTTTGCATCACAGACGGCGGGACCTTTGAATCTGTGGAAGGGAAGGATAATGAGGAATTGAATGTTTTCAAAGTGAATTCCAACTTTGCCCCATTCAAACTCCTTCACAATGCCTAATCTCAAAGGAGAAAGCCAGTTGTCATACACAGTGATGGTTATTATAAATAATTTAAGTGAAGGATAAGCTAGGTTGTACTTGAGTGTGTGTGCTTCTATGGTGTATACATAGATGTATATATAAATTACATATACTAGCAACGGTACCCGCCCAACAGGCGGGGCTTCAAATGGGAGGTCCAAATGAAAAGACAAAATATCAGAAATTGAAGGCTTTTTAAATTTTAGACGATTTATATAAATATCCGTTAAATCAAATCACACGCAAATCATCAAAATCGAAACTGTATTTGTAGAATTTCAATAAAAACCACATCACTGTTCATATCAGCAAATATTATTCCATCGTGTTTGGAAAAACTGGAAAATTGGAAAATTGGAAAAATTGGAAAAAAAATAGGAAAAACAATATAGCCTATTTTACTCCAGGGGGTCCCAAGATTACCCACCCAGAATTTTGTTGCGATCGGTTCAGCCGTTTTTGCGGTACCTGGGAACAGACGGACGGACGGACAGACATTTGGTGAATTATAGTAAGATATATATATATATATATATATATATATATATATATATATATACTAGCTTGGTGAGGCGAGCGCAGCGAGCCTCACCAAGCGTCGTTACTGAGGAACGGGCTTATTTTAGCTGAGGATAATGACTGCACCTGAGTTGCTGTGTTGTCATGATTTACACCAATCATAATACAAACAATTATTTTACACAAATGTATTTGTTGGGTTTGTGATATTACATTTTTATAGGCAATTTAGGTTGAAGATCTAGGTTGAATGTTTTTTTTTCAAGAAAGAACCCCTCAGCACATACATATGGGAGGGGTAGGTGCAGACTGGAAGTTTGGGACGATTATACCTCACCACCACATAATTCAAAACACCTCACCACCAAGTAATTCAAAACACCTCACCATCAAGTAATTTAAAACACCTCACAGCCATAAAACACGTGATAAAAACACCTCACCATCACTAAATTAAAAACACCTCACCACCACGAAATTGAAAACACCTCACAGCCATAAAACACGTAATAAAAACACCTCACCACCACGAAATTAAAAACACCTCAGAGCCATAAAACACAAAATGAAAACACCTCACAGCCATAAAACACGTAAAAAAAACCACCTCTCAGCAATAAAACATGCAATAAAAACACCTCACAGCCATAAAACACGTAATAAAAACACCTCACAGCCATAAAACACGTAATAAAAACACCTCACAGCCACGAAATTAAAAACACCTCACCACCACGTCATTTTAAAACACCTCACCACCACGTCATTTAAAAACACCTCACCACCAAGTAATTCAAAACACCTCACCACCACATAATTCAAAACACCTCACAGCCATAAAACACATAATAAAAACACCTCACCACCACGTCATTTAAAAACACCTCATCACCAACTAATTCAAAACACCCCACCACCACGTAATTATAAACACCTCACCACCACATAATTCAAAATACCTCACCACCACATGATTCAAAACCATCACAACGTTATTAAAAACACTTCACAACCACAGAAACAAAAGTTTGAGGGAGTCGTTAAGTGACAACACAGACACTGCCCAGATGTGTAGATATATAGATAAATGACTGTGCCCGAGTTGCCGTTTTGTCATGGTTTAAACCAATCATAATTCAAACAATTATTTTGCACAATTGTATTTGTAATATACGTGATATCACATTTTATAAACAATTGAAGTTGAAAATAAAATTCCCGAAAAAATTCCAAAAAAAAATAAAACAAATTGCAAAATTTTTGAAAAAAATACCCTTAGGACATACCGACGGGAGAGATATGTGCATACCAGAAGTTTGGTACGATTTCACAAAAGTTTGAGAAAGTAGTTCAGTGACAAGCCAAGACAAGACAACACAACACAACACAGACACTGCACAGATATATGTATGTATATATATATATATATATATATATATATATATATATATATATATATATATATATATATATATATATATATATAGATATATATATATATATATATATATATATATATATATATATATATATATATATATATATATATATATATATATATATATATATATATATATATATATATATATATATATACAAGACAGACACTGCACAGATATATATATACAGACTTGGCATTTAATATGGATTTTTTTTTTTTCTTGACGGGTTTACTTTCTGACTCAGTATATCAATCTGGTGAGTTTCTTTTACCCTTCGGTGATGTCTTTGTTGAAAGAACCATGTTACTGATTGTCTTTCGCAGCAAGAAGTCAATAACGGGATTATATCACAGGTGGCGTGACAAAATGTAAGGACAGGTACATTTGACGATTGGCTTCACAATCAGGTATATAAGGGTTGTTGGGTTCTGTATTAGTGGAAAACAACTGCTGCACGTCTATAAACGTTATTGCCGCTTCCTCTGGAGATGGTCCGTCAACTTGACAATGCTGTTTGTCATGGAGTGGTGGCTTTACGAAATTCTGGCATGAAAAAGCGTGCTATTGCTCGGCAGTGTGGCATCACTCAAGGTCAGGTGTCAAAGATCCTGAAACGAAATGCTCAGATGGGTGTCCCTACTCCAATACCGAGGCCAGGACGTCCACGCAGAACCACAAGGAGAGATGATCGGCAGCTGCACTGGTTAGTCTGCAATGGCCGTACCAAGTCAGCTAATCGGCTTAGGGCTGAGTGGCAGCAACTGACAAATGTGCCTGTATCCAGAAGGCTAGTCAACCAACGACTGGTTCAAGCAGGCTATCGTGCCAGGCGTCCCCTGAGAAAGCCACGCCTGACCAGACAACACAGCCAGTGCCGATTGCAGTGGGCCAGAGTGCACCGTCAATGGCAGCCAGGAAACTGGAATCACGTGACCTTCAGTGACTCGTCTAGATTTCTGGTCTATCGTCAAGATGGCCGCGTCTGAGTGCACAGACAAGTGCATGAAGCCCATAACGAAGATTGTATAGTGCCAAGAGTCCAAGCTGGAGGTGGTGGGGTGACCGTTTGGGCTGCTTTTCATGCAGGGGGCAAAACTGACCTGGTTGTTCTGAATGGAAACCTGAACCAGTTCAAGTACAGGGTCATTCTGGAAGAAACATTGCTTCCATTTGCTCATGCAGACTTTCGAGGAAACTTTGTCTTCCAAGATGACAATGCACGGCCTCATCGTGCTCGCATGATCCTACACTTTCTTGCTGACCGTGGTGTAGAGCATATGGAGTGGCCTGCCATGTCCCAGGATATGAATCCGATAGAGAACTTGTGTGCCGAATTAGCGCGTCAAATCGACAACTTGGACCAGCAGCCGACCTCTGTGCGTGAATTGCAGCAGGCTATTGTCACTGCATGGCAAGCGATTCCTGTCCAAACCTTGGCAAATATCGCGAACAGCATGCCTCGACGTGTACGTGCTCTCCTGAATGCTCGTGGGGGTTACACGAAGTACTGAACTGTAATTTTACTGTCCGTAATCCCAGTCATAATTTAGCTTTTGTTTTTGTTGAATTTTTTTTTGGCTAATGTGCAAAATAAAGAGATACTTCTGGAAAACGTACAGAAGTTTAACACAGTACTGTCCGTGAATTGAGTTTGATATCAGTTTACATCACTTTCAAGGATCAATTTATTTGCTTCGAAATGTCAAATGTGGTTTTTGTTTCTTTTAAAGGTCACATTAACAAAATCTAGAATAATTTCAACATAATTCCAATGAACTTTTGGTTGTAAGTCATCTTGAAAAGTAAGTTCACCCCCACAAAAAAAATATTCCATATTAAATGCCAAGTCTGTATATAGATATATATAGATATTGTATATAAATTGCATATACCTGGGTTTGGCCTAATGTTTAGGTCGGCAGGCTTGGGATCTTAAGGACCTGAATTCGAATCTTGGGCTTGGGATCTTAAGGTCGTTGTGTGTTGAATTAATACCAGGTGGGGTTGACTCAGCCTGTCATCCCTCTGAGGTCGGCGAAATGAGTACCAGGGTACTGGGTTGGTGGCAGGACTCAAGGAAGTTGGTGGCAGGATTTGCACTCCGGCCGGAGTAAAAACACTTCATTCAGTGGCACACACAGTGGTGTGTGTCAGGATGGCGCTGAGGAGTCGTCCAAAGATGCAGCAAGGTGCTGATCCAGCGTACGCTCCCATATATATATATATGTATATATATATATATATATATATATATATATATATATATATATATATATATATATATATATATAAATGCCTGAAGGACATCCCACAAAAGTTACCATGTTAAAAGATTCTCCCAGCATTCACATCAGCATCAAACAAAAGCAGATTGTTCATGGAACCTCACTTTTGGAAGATTTGAAAAATGGATTTTGAAAGATTTGAAGATCTTTTAGAACCCAAGAGATGCAACAACTGCACATGCCCAAAATCTCAATCGAAAAATGTTTGCAGACTTCAAACACTAATGCTTGTTCTTGCAGCTCAAACTTTGACTCTTCCTGTGGTTACAACACATCAAATTGCATTAAAATAATGCAGCCTTTAATTAGGGGGGAAAATGCTTAAAAATACACTGAGCGTAACGGCTTCCCCATGTAGCCTGCGGTTCTGTAAGCACTAATTAATTGTCGGATACTGAAACACTCCAAAGCAATGCGTGAGGACCTTATATTCGGCCTTGTACCACCGAGTGGTCGAGGAATTTAACTACCTCCCTTGGGTCGCCGTCTGACGAATCGACCGAATGCTTTCTTGTTCTTATATCCGGCCATCTGCATCTCTCTTCAACATGCAACACCGGTCTGCTAGCAAGGGCACCTTGGTGGTGCATTTAGGAGACGTTTCTGCTCATAAAGTTTAATACGCAGTTTTGACATACTGTCCAGCTTGTTATGGACAAACATTAACTTTGCTTTATTTTTGCTTTGTTGTTTATCCTTTGAATTGTCAGAACCATAATGCCTTAAATGAGGATGTTTGGCGTGATAGTTGAAGGGTACCGTACGTGCACGGATATGACATTTTGAATCAAACCAAGTTGGTTTCATTGCACCAATTGTACAAACTGGACAAAGATTATGTAATTAAGCACCAATTTTAATCAGTTCCAATCCGTGTGTACTGTGTATCATATCTGTCGCATGCACAAATGGCTGGGCCCAACTAGCTGAACCTACCTCCCAAGCATATGTCCTTGAGCAGTTGAGGTCTAAATTAATGTAATGGCCAGAAAGAAGATGCCCCCACAACATCTGCTTCAAATACAATTATATAAGCAATAAATTACAATAAGAACACAATGTATCCCCTTTGCATATATTCCCGACAAGGACCTTACACAGGACAACGTGACAAACAAAACCTGAACATAAAACATGCAGCCTTATCTTAAATGAGTGCTGCAGACCTTACGCAAACACAGACACGAGGAAGGAAGGAATGGTGGGGAGCTAAATATTTCAATAAATTGGAAGTGTGGGCAGATGCAAATAACTGGGAAAAGAAGGAAAGAAGGGAGTTGTAGGATAACAGTATGAGCAAATTCGAGTGGTCTATCTATCTGTAGCCTCTCAGAGCAGGAGCTACCCATGAACTTCCAGGGATGTGCTGCTTCGCACAGACACAGGCTCACAGGTAGACTCTCTGGCAAACATTGGTTTCTCTCACTGACTCTTTCACTCCCACTCATCTTAATGCGCAGTGACTCCCTCCTTCAACTCACTGCCGGTGCTCCAACTTATTTCAACTGGCATGCTTGCCTGCCTTACAGGGACACGTTGACTTGAAATCTAAGTGACTCTGGGCGAGGACGACTGTAACAGGCACCGCAACATATGGGATGACACTTTGCAACATCGTCTCACGGTTTTCGTCAACGTGTCCCTGTAAGGCAGTCAAGCAAGTCAACAGGAACAAAAAGCTGCGCTGCATTCCATGGCAGGCCGACAGTGACTTTGTTTCAGTAGAAGTGACGGAGAACCCATCTCTTAATCCTTGTTCATATAGTATCAAGGGCCAGAACAAAGAAGCAGTTCCATGGCCTCCAGAACAAACTTCACACATTGCTCTGGAGCCTCAGGAAAAATAATTACTTCACATAAAACACAACCGTTTTCATCAGCAAGTTCATTTTCCAATGAAAAAGTGGCATCATTTCCAAAAGATGGACTAAGGGAGAAGACATGGTGGGTGTTTTTACTGAAAAAGATTAAATTCTACAATTGGCATAACAAATAATAGGCAGATGGTATTGTTTGCAACATATCAGCATCCCTGATGTTGGGCTAGCGGCTAGGGTGCCGGCTTAGGATCCCAGGATCCTGGGTTCGAATCCCGGTCGATCGCTGAATTAATGCCAGGGGGGTTGACTCAGCCTGTCATCCTTCCGAGGTCGGCTAATTGAGTACCAGTTCACTGGTAATTCCCTGTTTGTCGCTAAAGGTGGCAAAAAGGGTTGGCGTCAGGAAGGGCATCCGGCCGTAAAACATTGCTTCAAAAAGGGGACCAAAAAACAACAACAACCACGGTTCCCGAAAAAGGCCAACCCCCGCTTGCGGGGAAAAATGGCCTCTAAAGGTGGTTATATCAGGCTTGCGGGGAAAAATGGCCTCTAAAGGTGGTTATATCAGCATAAATCGCTTATGCGCACAAGTATAGGCATTGTGTAGACATTTACTAAAGCTACAATTAGAAATAATAGTCCGAAGTATGTAGTTATTTAATCCAGTGGACGTATTGCTGTTACGATTGAATATTGACCCAAACCATGGACTTAGCGGTATTATCTTTCCTGCCTCACAAACTCCACTATAATTTTAAAACTTTGTTTCACCCAAACTCTGTGCACTCATATTTCTAGGCGAGGTGTGCATCTCTGAATTGAGATATGGTTGAGATAGTTGAGAGCCGAGAGCCGATTGAGATAGCCGATTCAAACCAATGAAGCCTCCACAATGCAGCAGCTCCAGGCTAAATTCATGAGCATCATGCTCCGAGATACGGCACCTGCTTCTGGAACTGCACGCGGACGGAATTTTTCACCGGAGTTGGCCCCAGAGGGGATCAAGCCCTGGACTAGACAGCTCCGAGGTGATATCACTACCAAAGGTGTTATCCTGCCTTCTTCAGCCGATAACACCTGGCCGTCCATGGACTTCTTCCGTCCCAGTATGGACCAGGCGCCAAATTTGTGTAACTTCCACGATATAGTAGGATATTTACAGCGCACCTGAAGACATCACTCATGTTCCGATAATTTGCTCTTGATTGTACATCAGTGTTGGCAAGAGTATAAGACAAATATAAATCAGGAGAATGGTTTTTTTTTTGTATTGTCTTGCTTTTAATTAAAAGGGCTGGAGGAGGAGGAGAAGAAGAAGAGGAGAGGAGCTGGGATTGAAGGAGGTTAAGGGGGTACGCAGGGGAGAGGAATGCAGTCATAATAGCATAGCATAACTAAAAGTATTTGGAGCTCATTGTTGTACAAACAACAACATGATTTATTACAAATGTAAATGCAACCATTCATTGGCGGTGCAGTACTTTAGAAAGTTTGAGTTTGTACGTAAAGAGTTACTCAGAAAACCTGCACATTTGTACCATTTGACAGACACAAAACAGAGGCAAAGGTGCTTTTCATCAAGCAACGAGAATCGTGTTCCAAATATTTACCCCGAAGGCTCGAATAGAAGCCGAACTCGCCCGCAGAAAGGGCCGATTGTGCCCAGGGTAACCAAGCCTCGCCTCGACACACGCTCACCGCATTCCGTTTATGTGCCCATTGTTACTGCTGTAAATGTTTGCCATCCCCGGCCCTGTGGTTGGCTCCTTCGATTGACAAAACGACCTCGGCCCACAGAGGCGCTCCATCGAAACATTGCTTTTAGCTTCCGTGCGAGCAGCATCGCCTGGCAGAGCATCACACAAATGGCCTTGGGATGATCTGAAATACTTGCTCATGGTGACCGGGAGCTGCGTAGCAAATTGTTCGATGCGTCCTGACTGTGACCGCAAGGAACGAAAAATATATATCTTGATTTGGAGTGATACATTTGTTTGCCTGTGCCATGCAGGTGTGCACGTTTTGACTGTACAACTGTGTATGTGTGCATGTGTTTTGTGCATGCTCCTGACATATGTGTATGTTTCCGCAGACATGTCAATGGATCCTCATGCATGTTCTCACACATTTTCATTGTTACCGTTACTCGTCCTCATCCCTGGAACACCCAGCCCCACCAATCCTCCAATTCCCCCCACTATCCACTTCTCTATTCCTTCCATGTATTAGTCAGGTTCACTATGTTAACAAATAGAATTTCGTTCAAAATTTTGGGATTAGCAAACCTGTACATTTTTGGAATCTTCAGAGCATGGAGAATCCGAAAATCAATGTTGGCATTTGCACAGACACCTGCATGGCCGCCATTTTGGATTTTCAAAATGGCCGCCATAAAATACATATTTTGCGCGATCTCGGCTTCTAGTCAACCTAGAAACTTAATTAAATATGCTAATCCTATGTTTTCTGGGTCAAGGAATCCAATAAAGGCCTCAAAATAGTGCTCAGGGTTATAGAAAAGCAACAAACAAAGGAAATTGAAAACCATTGTCTTTATATTTGTGATATAACTGTATTACATAATACATGATATTGCAAGTCCTTTGAAGTTATAGGTATGGGTTTATAAAGCAAGAAAGCAGCCTCGTTAGTATCAGATTGAACTATAAGTCCTTTACACAGGATCTACTAGGTTTATACCGTTCAGGAATATGCTTTTTACAGATCTTCATCACTGTCCTGAGTGTCATTTTCGCAAAGGTGTCTCCGCAAATGCCAACATTAATTTTTGGATTCCTCATGTTCTGAGTATTCCAAAAATGTATAGTTTTACTAATCTCCAAAAATTTTGAACGAAAAAACATGGTGAACCTGACTATATGTTTCTTCAGGTGTTTTGTCACAACCTGGAGAGAACCCGACATGATTATGATTTATAGTGGAACCCGTGTTTATCAATTATTCTCTGTAAATGAGTGCCCTTACAATCTGAGGAGCCTCAATCTCATTCACTGTGTTTCTGTTGATATGTGCCAGAGACTATGAAAATGAGCTTATTTTATCACTGTAACAGTCTATATTATCGACTCATATTTTACTGGAGATATTCTTGATGCAATGCTTCGTGCTTGGGGAGCAATCTGTCGTAGTTACGCAAAGTGTATGATTGACAAGCTCCGATAAACATCTTTCCTGGCTTGACCTTAAATGATAACCATTAGGGTGTGCAAGATCACTCAACTCAGGGTCTCCAGAAAGGTTTGTTTGCATCAAGCTAGTCGTGGCAAAGATATCGTTTAAAGTCTCTTGCAAACGCATCCCCCACATTTCTACCCTTCCATTATCCACGCCTTGGCCTAGGTGCTTTCTCATTGGCCGAGCTGGAGATTGGCTTTGGCCTCTGACCCAGGTTTATACGGAAATTATCCTCCCTGGCAATCATGCTGCTATTCCTACTACAGCTTGTATCGAGACCTCGCTGTGCATTTGTTTGACCGTTTTGCAGCTTCAGGTCAAACCAAGGCTCATAAACATGCAGGGTGCGATGTTCTCTGTGCACCCTCGCTCACCCCCTTTATGATATAAACAAATGTCCTTGGAGAGTGAATTCAAAATTAATCGAGGTAGCTCCCTGCCAGGCGTGTCACCAACAGTTGTCGGGTGATGTCCTTTTAAAATATCATGAAACGTGCGTCTTTTTAAGAGATGAGGGAAAACCTTTTCTTGAAAATGGGAAGCAGGCGTTGTGGCCTGGCATTGTGTTCTGGCAATGGCTGGAGCAGAAGGCCCGTTCCGCAATGCACACGAGACACATTCAATGGCAGTTGCGCTGCCAGGAGCCACATTTACCATTTGCATTTCCATGGCGTGCTTCATCCCAGCGCATTTGCTGTTTCATTAAGGTGGCCCGGGAGGCTGGTTCACGCGTTGCCTGCTTGTTTGCCAGGCCCCTCGATTGAAATGCATTACTTTCCTACTCCCACGCCAGCAGCACAGTGTTGCTTATGAGAATGTTCTCATAGCCCCTTCTATTAAAATGGAGGCCATGCGAGGGAGCGAGAAGGGAAGAGCGTGTTCAATATGGCACCTGGGAGCCCAACCCGGGGATGCACAATGTGATGAAAAAATATAAATTTTAATCCCCTCCGTAGTAATATCTGGTGTGGTCCACATGTGGTACTTTTGCCACCATGTATGTATGTATGTAATATAATATAGATTACATACATACATACATTCCACTGATTTGTTCTAACCACTGACTGACTCAATGACTGATATCAATATTCGGTACCTTGTAGAAAGCTGAAATTTGGCGTTCGAATAGACATTAAAGCCGATACACCGGGAAAAATCACACAACCTTCGGAAAACGTCCATAAATGAAAATTTACATTAAAAACCGTAAACACATCCCTTAAAAAAAACCTGAGCTACACAATACCGAAAATTCGGTGAAAAATGAAATGAAAAAGAAAAAAATGAAAAAAAAAAAAAGAAAAATCGAGCGCCATGGGGCTAGACACATGGCATTGGCCTAACCAAATACAGAAACCCCTGTCAGATTCCACCAAACCCCTCGGAGAAGATGTAGCTTGAACTCGATTACCCCCTAAAAAGACATCTTTTTCGGGCGTGGCTCCGCCCACAATGGGCGCAATACGCCCACTCCACGCAGGACACAACTAGATCATGATATCAACCTCCCACCCAAGTTTCATCAAGATCGGATGATATCATCGGGTAGTTATGCTGCGGACAGACAGACACACAGACACACACACAGACAGACGCACACACATGACGAATATTCATGGATTCAATTTATTGGAATCCGTTTCCGGTCCGGTCGTGAGAGGATGCTGGCGTCACTTGCTCGCCGCTTCTCTGACTGGACCATTGTCCGTATCTTGCTTTCCTGGTGGTCGTGGCGGATTTTTGGCCATTGAGTCTGCCCTCTGCACGGTCCCGGCTCTGCTCTGCTGCTCCTGGCTTCACCTGCTCGGCTCCTTCGCTGTTTCCTCGGGCTCACTCTCGTGGGTTGTGCCCATTGTTTGCAGCGGCGGTGGTGGCGGTTTGCCGCCGTGATCTTGATTAGCGGCGGCGGTCGTTTGCCGCTGCATTTGCCACGTTGCCTCCTCAACCTTGGCCTCGTGCTCGTCTCTTCGCTCCTGTCTGCCCTCTGCATGGTCCCGGCTCTGCTCCTGGCTTCACCTGCTCGGCTCCTTTGCTGTTTCCTCGGGCCCACTCCCGTGGGTTGTGACGATTGTTTCGCCTCCTCACCCTTGGCCTCGTGCTCGTCCCTTCGCTCCTGCTGGCATGGCTCTGCGGTACTCCGCCGCAAGGCTTCTCCTGCTTAAAACCCGCTCCACCCCATCATGCATCTCTGCAATCAAATCGAATGGACTCCTGCGTCGACCCAGGTACATTCACCGTGGCTCCGGTCGTAAGTTTGTTTATTTACAATCAGGTCACTCCATCCCCATCCTCTGGTCGGCTCAGCGCACTCCCACTCATCGTCCCAACACACCTGGTCACAACAACGCACAAAATCGCACCTCCTGTCTGCGAACCCTGGCCAAATCACCTGGATTCATACCCGCCGTACAAAACAACATCAAGCTCACCCTGTTCAATACCCGGTCCCTCAACAACAAATGCCTCATCCTGAACGACTACATCCTGGAAAATAAACTGGACTTTCTCTGTCTCACTGAGACCTGGCAACAACCACTGGACTACTACACACTCAACCTCACCACACCCAATGGATATTCTTACATCAATAAACCACGCTCGGAGGGCCGAGGTGGTGGAATTGCCGTTATTCACCGACAAGACATCAAGACCAACCTCATCTCCATCTCATCTGCTCCATCATTTGAACACCTGGCTTTTAAACTCTCTGGTCACACACAGTCGGTCATGGCTGTTGTCTACCGCCCTCCCAAACCACACCCATCATTCCTGTCTGACCTCTCCTACTTTCTGACCCAGCTATGTTCCCTCTCCCCCTCAATCCTCCTCCTTGGTGATTTCAATATCCACATGGACTCCACTGACTCCACGCTAACCACTGACTTCACTGATTTACTCACCTGCTTTAACCTCACTCAACATGTCAACATTCCTACCCATAACCGTGGTCACATTTTGGACCTTGTCTGCTCTACTGGACTAATTTTGCACCATCTCTCTGCCTCCGACCTCACTCTCTCTGACCACCTAGCCATCACTCTGACCATCAACATCCCCACCCCAGCACCAAGGCATTATCGCACTATCAACTTCCGTAAGCTAAACGCTCTTTCACCTACCTCATTCTCATCGACCCTCTCTGAAAAAATGTCCACTTCTCCCTTTGTTGACCTCCACACCCCTTCTGACCTCACTGACTACTACAACCACACTCTCTCCTCCTGCCTTGACCAACTTGCGCCTATAAAAACCAAAACAGTTTCTTTCACCCATTCTGCTCCCTGGTTTACCCCTGAACTCCGCCTGATGAAAACTCGTGCTCGCCAACTTGAAAGACTCCGCAATAAAACAGGTCTCACAGTTCACTTCCAGGCCTACAAGGACCACATACAACACTATAAAGATGCCCTCTCCCGCGCCCGCTCCGCCTACTACTCTCAAATTATCCACTCTGGCTCCGGAAACCCAAAAGCACTCTTCTCTACAATAAACAAACTCCTCAGCCCCCTGAACACCACCACCCAGTCATTCACAATAGACAACTGCATCTCCTTCCTTTCATTCTTCCAACGCAAAATTGAAAACATCTACAACAGCTTGACCACCGCCGCACCCGCTCCCCCTCAAACCACCTGCCCCCCCTTATCCTGCCATCCCCTGTCTCAATTCTCCCCAGTCTCCCCTACTGACCTCTCTGAACTCCTCATCGGAATGAAAACTGCCACCTGCACTCTTGACCCCATCCCCTCCAGCTTTGTCAAGGCCTCCCTTCCTGCTCTCTCTCCACTTATCATTGCAACAATAAACTCCTCCCTGTCTACAGGCATCGTCCCACCATCCCTCAAAATTGCTGCTGTTACCCCCATTCTGAAAAAACCTGGACTAAACCCTGACACCCTAAATAACTTCAGACCCATCTCCAACCTACCCTTTCTGTCAAAGGTTTTGGAACGCGCTGTAGCCACTCAACTCAAACATCACCTCTCTGCCAATAACCTGTATGAAACATTCCAATCCGGATTCCGCTCCAACCACAGTACTGAAACTGCTCTCCTCAAAATCGCCAACGACCTTCTCCTCTCCTCTGACGCTGGCAACCTCAACATTCTCATCCTCCTCGACCTCAGCGCCGCCTTTGACACCATCGATCACACCATCCTCCTCACCCGACTTGAAACCACCTTTAACATTACCGGCACTGCCCTCTCTTGGATTAAATCATACCTCTCTGACAGACGTCAGTTCATCTCCATCAATAACTGCAAATCCCCCACTGCTCCCCTCCCCCAAGGTGTCCCCCAAGGTTCAGTTCTTGGCCCCCTCCTCTTCATCCTTTACCTGTCCCCCCTCGGTCACTTAATCCGCCGTCATGGTCTCCAATTCCACTGCTTCGCCGATGACATCCAGCTTTTCATCTCCACCAAGTCCATCTCCACCGCCACCCACTCTATCCTGACAAACTGCATCACTGAAATAAAATCCTGGCTTCAAATCAACTTCCTCAAACTTAACTGTGATAAATCTGAAATAATCATCATTGGCCCAAAAACGCTCACCAAGTCCACCCATAACTTTGCCCTCAACATCGACGGTTTCCCAGTATCCACCTCCCCTCACATCCGGAATCTTGGCATCATCTTTGACCAAACCCTCTCCTTCGACAAATACACTAAACAGATCACAAAGACAGCCTTCTTTCACCTGAAAAACATCGCCCGTCTCCGTCCATCCCTCTCCTCCGTGGCTGCAGAAACCCTCATCCACGCCTTCATCACTTCCCGTCTGGACTACTGCAATAGCCTCCTTTATGGTTCACCCTCAACAATCACCAATAAACTCCAATACATTCAGAACTCCGCTGCCCGTCTACTCACCCATTCCCGGACCCGTGACCACATCACCCCCGTCCTTTACAAGCTTCACTGGCTCCCCATCTCCCAGAGAATCCAGTACAAAATCCTCCTCTTGACCTACAAAGCCCTCCATAACCTGGCCCCATCCTACCTGGCTGACCTCCTCTCCAGACACACTCCCACCCGCAACCTCCGCTCTGCTGGTACCAACCTCCTGACCCCCCCCATCCGGACCAAATTTAGATCCTGGGGGGACAGGGCCTTCTCCATCGCTGCTCCCACCCTCTGGAACTCACTACCTCACACCATCAGAGACTCCTCCTCACTCACCACATTCAAAACATTACTCAAGACCCACCTGTTCAACACTGCATTCAACATTTAACCCACAGCATCTAACCCCTGACTATCGCCTCTCCTTCTCCCTCCTTTGTGCTTTGAATATTTCCCTATTGATTCTTCTTTTTTTGCAATTGTTTTTATGTTTTGCTATGCATTATGTTTTGCACTCTGTCAAAGCGTCTTTGGGCTTCCTGAAAAGCGCTATATAAAATAAATGCATTATTATTACCTTCGCAAAAGCGGAAGGTTATGTTTTGATCGCTGTGTATTTATTTGTATGTCAGTGTGTGTGTATGTTAATCGCATAACTCAAAAAGTATTCAACCGAATTGCATGAAATTTGGTGGGATGATTGGTTATTATACGGGACACATTTGATTAGATTTTGGGAAACAGATTTGCTCAAATTCTGACTATTTTTAACTCGATCGTATTTCACTCAAAGTTATGAGCGACTGAAGAAGAAGATGTCCATCCAGGACGTCATCACTATAACGCGATCTCCCGCGATCATTTCAACCTCCAAAAAAATTATAATTGCAGATTTGACAATAGATGAGGCATATTAACAAACGAATGAAACAGATTTGCTCAAATTCTGATTTTTAAAAATCGATCGCATTTCACATAAAGTTTCACATCGCATACACTCCCATGCCAAGTACAGAACAGTAGCTGCGGCGAAGGTATGCGCTCTACCGAGTGCCCGGATTCTAGTTATTATTATTATAATATCGTGGTCACTTGATAACTCGTGAACCAAAAACTTGATTGATATCTAGCAGGAGGTCAGTGATGCTTGGCTAATATAATAAAGCTTCCATTTAGATTACTAGGGCATTGCCCGTACTATATCTATATCTAAAATTATATCCCCCCCCCCCTCTATTTACATGAAATGGTTTGGTCCAAAGCGAACGGCTTCCGGAGTTTGGTAAAGAAATCGCCATCGCGTGCACAAACGCGCAGGAAAGCGAATGAATCGCAAATTCGTTTTTATTAGTTTTAAAACATAGTTTAACGCCAACATAGCGCCAACATAGTTTGCAAACGTGAAATAAATGAATACGCTCTCAAATGTGCCATCCGAGGCAGAGTGTGTCCGCCACGTTCGGCACACGCGATAGTTCGCTGCTCTCTGATTGGTTGAATCGTTTTTTGGACATAGCTCGGTAAGTAATTGTCCGATTAATATGAAACCTTGAAAAGGCACATCCTCGGGTCCCCAGCAATATACCTGGCAAGTTAAAAGTATATCGGACCCGTGGTTGTCGAGAAACAGCGGTCACATACAAACAAACGTACAAACGTACAAACAAACAGAGATTACTGGAATTATAGATAGATAGTACCTTCAGAAAGTATTCACATACCTGGACTATCACATTTTGTTGTGTTACATCCTGAATTTAAAATGGATTTAACTTACATTTGTTTTGTTGCTGATCTCCACATAATACCCCATAATGACTCAGTGGATTTATTTTTTTTAGAACTTTTTACTAAGTTATTAAAAATGAAATACAGTAACATCTAATTTACATAAGTATTCAACCAATACAACAACAAAGTCAATACTTCGTAGAAGTGCCTTTGGCAGTGATTACACCTTCGAGTCTTCTTGGGCATGTCGATATCAGCTTTGCACATTTGGATTTGGGGAGTTTCTCCCATTCCTCCTTGCAAATTTGCTTAAACTCTGACAAGTTGGATGGGGAGTGTCGGTGAAGAGCAACCTTCAAATCTTCACACAGATTCTCAATGGGATTCATGTCTGGGATTTGGCTGGGCCTCTCAAGGACTTTCACATGATATCAATGTTATATATATATATAACATTGATGCATTACTGTTTTTATTTGCAACATAAACCAACCTCAATAACAGAGCGACTGACAGACGTAGCCAAGCATGGACTCATGTGAGGCCACACACAAACGAAAGAGCAATTGTTTCATTTGTGTGTGGCCTCTCGTGGGCCAGCGTGCTCTCAACCACATGCTGTATCCCAGTGTGCTCAGTGGTGTCCGTCCTAATCATCAACCTGTAACAACAACGCAGAATGCAACCTGCTAGAAGGGGATCCGGATCGCAAGACGTAAGGACCACCCTGTAGATTATCGAGAAACTGACTTGCGTTAAATTTGACTCGAATAGCTTTTCCATTTTTCTACCCAGAACAACTCAAATGTCTCAGAGTAAGGAATTAAAATGGCACAGAATAATATATTCATAAATAAAAATATTTTTTAGGTGATTTAAAAAATACATTTTCGCTGACCGTGTCACTAAATGACTCTATGTTCAAAAATAATTCAAGTTAAAATAATTTCACACAAAAAGGTTGTTCACTGCAACTCTAACGATATCCTAGAATGTGGGAATACTACCTATTATAAAAATATAATAACCACCTTTAGAGGCCATTTTTCCCGCAAAGCGGGGGTTGGCCTTTTTCGGGAACCGTGGTTGTTGTTGTTTTTCGGTCCCCTTTTTGAAGCAATGTTTTACGGCCGGATGCCCTTCCTGACGCCAACCCTTTTGGCCGCCTTTAACGACAAACAGGGAATTACCAGTGAACTGGTACTCAATTAGCCGACCTCGGAAGGATGACAGGCTGAGTCAACCCCCCTGGCGTTAATTCAGTGATCGACCGGGATTGCGAACCCAGGATTCTAGGATCCTAAGCCGGCACCCTAGCCGCTAGCCCAACACCAGGGTTTACACCAAATTACCTATTGTTACACCAAATTACTCAACTTCAAATATGAGGGTAGATCAAGGCCGATATGTACATTTTATTCTGGAGAATCGAAAAGTACAGGGGAGTTGGTGAAGCTTCACCTTTTTTATTGTATTCCTCTGCTACACATCCACATATTTGTCCAATTGGTTTCGTAGCTCCTTGATGTCATTTGCGTAGAAAACTTTTCGATGGTACGCAGACACTTCCTGAAACCTGTTTTGACATCTTCATCATTTGTAAACCTCACAAGGTTACAAGTATGGGAGATGAGTTAGAACTTCCCTTTGCATCTTCGCTCGAGAAGTGGTGGTTATATTTGCTGCGTGCGAGCAGCGTTGCTGTGTAATAACCTCACCCTGCGACAGCATACCAGGCCTTTGTGTGCATATCATTTGTCTCGTTTCATTGCATAACCAGTGACTATATTACAATGCAATCATAGTTTCCCCTCATTCAAGAAATACCACCTTAATTAAATCATTATGGGCCCAAAAGATTATTTCCTTAAGCTTTCAAGCTGAGGGCTAAAGTTTTAACCTTTTTGGTGGTGGGGTGGCCAAGGCCATTTCCACTCTACGCTAGCTCATTACAAGTGATCTTTCGTGATGAACCCAGGTCTTATCAAGTGTTACAATTTTCTTAAATTAATTAATCTCCTTCCCTCTGATCACATTTCAGGAGCCCTGTTGCAATTTTCCCCATCATGTTGCATTTAGGTCAAACTTGGTCATTTGGTACCCACATTGCACGAACCTTATTCTATTTTATGTAGGAATGAATGATAGGTTCTACACTTCCACCAGTGATACACAATTCCTCTGCAATTGTCTCCAAAATGATCTGTTGTAAAATTATCTGCAGTGACAGCATTTGGTTGTGAGAATGACATTTTCGGCCATTTTTGAAATGACGTATAAATGCTAATGAGGCCTTTTGCGCACGTGCTCTGTATACATTTTCACCAACTCGGTTCTGCTCGCCAGGCACTTTTATCCTGCCGTTACTCGTGCAAAATCTGTAATTTAAATAGTATTTTGAAATTGGCTATTTCAAAATGGTTAACCATAATTGTTGTGTCCCTTATTGCAAGTCGGACTCTTGAAAATATTGGAAATACGAGAAATATCTGTAGGTGAGAGGTGTCGAGTTGCTACCATTTCCTGTAAATACAAGATAGTGGTGACGGTGGATAAAAAACACACAAACTCTTCTACTTATTTTGGCAAAAATGGTTAATTTCTATTTTGGCCTGGGAACTAAACAAACAAAATAATTATAACAGCCTTCACATCTCCCATCCCCTAACCCCCCTGCCCCCCCCCCCCCTCATCTTCCAACTTCATTAATGGTAAATATCATCTTAAAATTTTCTTTGCAACTTACCCTGTGCATTCACAAGCCCCAGATATGATATTCCCATCGCTGTTAAGAAGCACCCAAGCCAGATATGGTGTCTCCCTCAAGGAAGTCTGCCTCGTAGGCCTACATCTCGCTCTCACGTGAATAATAGCTGGCGCAAGTTGAGTGTATTTTCACATCATGAAGATGTACTCAGAGCCATTATGTCCTTGTTGGTAATGATGCACATCATCGTTTTCCCAATTACAGACATCCATTAAATAAATAACTAAGCCTCTCTTGATCACAGGAGGTACAAAATTCAAAGTCCCTTGACTGGTACGGTTTCAAAGTCCCATCTACGATCTTCCAGGCCTTGCACCGGCACTCGTAATCCAGATTTTACAGTGTGAGCAGCTGAAAAATCTCAGCTTTTTGTGATAACTGACAAAGTTCTCCAACTATTTTGTTGTGCAGAGTCACACCCCTTTCTCTCAGGTACTTTTCCAAATATTTTTCGCTTCTTTCAGAAGTTTTCTGAGACATTTTAGGTAACAATCCTTATCTCACACACACGGAAAAAGAAACATTCCCTAATAAACATTACTGCTATCGGGTTATGCACAAGCGCGTCAAGCATTCTGGGGCAGATTACTTCCTTTTGAAAGTCCCCAATTCACGGCCATTTATAAACTCATGACACCATTTAAACACAACCCTGTGAAAGATGTGCATCATCTGTGAATTTGAGCTGGATTGGTGTTCCCCTTCACAATTAACTTGAATGCTCCATATTCACCCCACAGTACTGTGACTGTTGGCAGCCATCTTTGTTTTACCCAGAATGCTTTGACCAGCACGGACGTCAAACTTCCTGTGTATCTCGCTTACAGTCGATATTATAACCGAATAAAGTTTCAACTTTTAACTCTTATTTTTTATGAAATCTAAAACAAGAAGTCCACATCTACTTTAGGAACTCCCCACGCACCCACTCGTTTACTTGTTTGAGAAAGAAAACATTGTTCTAGACTATATGCTTGGCCTTTGAAGGTCACCACTAGTATCAAAGACGCAATGTGTTTTGAAACTACTTTCGGTCACATGTTTGGAATGAAAGGCTGGCACAGGGCAAATTTCGATAACATCCCCCTCGTCGACCCACCCAGAATTAATCGTTTGGCAGATGTACAAAGTATTTCACTCTGATTTCACACCACACTGTTCCAATCTGTTGCATCTTCACAACACAAGCCAAACCATATGATGTTTCTTTGGAAACAAACGTCATTGTTGGCGAGGATTGGGTACACTGTTATTTATTACATTTTTTTTTATCCATGTATATGCGATTTCACCGACACATGCGAATAATTTTGTCCTCGTTTTGCTTATGTAGGTACCGACTTAGCCAAACAGCAGTGCTACCAGAATATATAGAGGTCTATTTGGAATGTTGCCTTTTCATTTGCTCTTTTTTTTCTCCTTGTTTAACATCTGAACCACCTGCCGTGTTATCCGGCAGCATGAAAGCCTTGATTACATAAGCGCGTGTGTCTCCCTGTCACCCCCTTCGATGCCCTGCGTGCTTCCATTGCTCCGCCATGCCATCCTGCTTCAGCACCCACCACCTCGCGCCGGCCTACCATTACTAACACTTGGCAGGCTTCTCCACGGCTGCGTGATGCCCCGCACCAAGGTACTGCATTCTTCCCGCATCCTGCAGCTGCTCTCTTCCTGGCCGCAAATTATGCAGCTTTGCTTCTGTGAATATTACTGCCATCAATACATCATTTCAATTATCTTTTCCATTCTTTTACCCACATTTCCCTTCTCTGTTTAAATTGCTTTGCTTATTGTGTGCTCTTCAAACAATATATTTACATTTTCCATTAATTGTATCTTTCTTTATTGGTTATTTAATTTATAAGAGGGCACTTCAACGTTCACATGGACTTTTGTTTATATTCGAAGCTACACTTGTGTACATAATCACAAGGATGTTCTTTACATTCCTTTTTGAAGAACTCTCCAGCTTTTGGCACATTCTCATCCCATCGCAGTGGAAACTTTCATATGCCTTCTTTGTTGAATTATCTGGGATATGTACGTACCTAGTGAGGTCAAAATTTTTTAATAGCCCCATTTATCAACACCTTACTTACTGCCTCTAAGGTACTCTTGCGGATGTCCTTCACAGCTGGTAATCATCACAATAATGTACATTGCGGTCAATCATCTGTAAATTTCACCGGCTTGATGTTTTTGTTGTTCATAAATCTCAGATTTTTTTGTCAAGGCACAAAAAGGCACCAGGTCGAGGCTTTTGGAAAAGGTAGTGCACTGAATGGATCAGGACGCAATATAAGAAAAGCAACAGTGGAGAGATGGGGGAAGCACCAACAGCAGGGTTGAAGGACAAAATAGAGGGAGACTTGGAAAGACAATGTGTGTGGGTAGAATGAGGGGTAGGAGAGGATGCACGGTGTGGGGAAGATGTATACAGAAGCAAAGAAACAATAAATTTGGAAGGAGGCGGGCCTGGGAGTTGTGGGGAGGGGAGTAATGAGTCTAGAAACTGTCATGGTTTCCTAAAGACTTGGAGGGAAGGATGAGATTGAAGAGAATGTGGAAGTTGAATCCTCAGGTGAGAAAAAAGAGGAACGAATGAATGGTGGTGAGCAATGATTCTAGATTTTGGAGTGTCGCCAGAAGGATGTTGATGGTGGACTGTGTGCACCCTGTAGGAACCTGGGGGACAAGGCACAAAAAGAACAGAGGGTGTAAGACCAGAAAGGAGGTAATAGAAGAAAGAGAGACCACCAACCTGACTGTGATGAGAAAGTGATAGGCCCATAGACTCAGCTTCCTCGCAGGACATTCCAATAATCTTGAAGGCTTTGGTTTCCATGGCATCAAACTGAGCAAAGTGTGAGGCAGGGGCACCACCCCAAAGGGGAGAGCAATACTCCTCCAGCTGTGGATGAAGGCTTGCAGGTGGATAGTTCAGGTATGCCAAGGAAGGTCTTTGTACAATATAAGATGCCCAGTCGGACACTGGCTTTGGAGGCCAACATTGAAATTAGGTTTTTGCCCAAGAAAGTTCATGGCTGATTGTGACACCCAGGAGTTTGGATGACTGAACATCGTCAAGAGTATTGTTTAAAAAAGTAGTTGGGATGGTCTGCCACACGGTGCTTTCAGAGAGAGAGAAAGTGTGTGAGAGAGTGAGAGTGTGAGATTTGTCATATTGAATAGACATATTCCAAATGTTGGATCAATTTGTAATTGTGTCAAGGCCAGCAGCGAGAGAAGAGGCTGCAGCTTTCCTGTCTGAAGGATGAGGGATGTCACAGTGGAGAGTGGTTTCATCACCAAGTAGTAAAAGGGGATTTACTAGAGAGTCAGAGAAATCATTGATTAAGATTAGGAATGTTGTGCTACTCCAACACTGCCTTGTGCTACTCCAAGCTTAAAAGGGAGAAGAGATGAAAGGATTCTGTTGAAGGCCACAACTTGGCTCCAAGATTGGAGGAAGTCAAAAACTCAAGAGTGGAGTTAGCCGTTGACGTCAAGCAGACAGTTTGGAGAGCAAGACGGGATGCCAGATTGTATCAAAAGCTCGAGATATATCTAAAGAGACGGCCGTGATCTGATGTCTGGCATTGAGGGTCTCCATCCATTGTTGTGAGAGTATAAGCAGCATGTCCAAGGTGGAATGGCCTGGTCTGAATCCGAATTGGTGATCTGAGATGAGTTTGTTGGAGAAAAGGAAGGATTTCATATCAACTGTGATAATGGATTATATGATCTTGCTGATGATTGAAAGTAAGCTGATAGGTCTGTAGTTGAGTGGATGAGCTTTTGCACCTTTTTAATGCCCAAAACAATGCAGTTTTGGCTGATTTCCAAGCTGATGGAAGATGACCTAGGACAAATGACAGGATGGAAAGGGCAGAGAGAGGATGTGCAGCAGAGCAGGTTTTTAAGACGAGTTAGCTGATGCCGTCCGGTCCAACAGCAGAGTCAGAGTCGAGGGTTGAAATAAACTTCTCTACCTTCTGAGGTGCAAAAGCCATAGAGTCCAGGAGCAGATCGGTGTGACTGGGTAAAGTTGGTGCAGAGAGCATTGGTTTGGTGACACAAGGTTTGCAAGCAAACACAGAATTGAGGCACTCGGAATTCTCACGTGTGGAGTCGGCTATGGTGCCATTTGAAGACAGGGAAAGGATGGAGGGGGACAATTTGTTGACAAACTGAGACTGCCTTCAGTCAGGTTTCCCTTCCAGGAAGAGAAGGCAATTTGTTTCAGAGCAACTGCCACACTAAAGGATTCATCGTACCATGGGTGAGAGGAACGATATGTGAACTGAAGATGAGATGGAATGAATCTGTGCACAACAGTGTATAGCTTTCTGTGGAAGAATTCCCAGATTCAGTTGACATCAGGAACAGTCAGGGACAGATATCAGGGAAACAAATAAAATATGCGACCAGTCCTGAAGTGATATGGCTGCCTGCTATCCCTGCCAATCAAACAAAATCATTATTTCAATAATGAATTTCATGCTCACGATGACGAGAGGAATTAAAATGAGGAATTTGACGATGATTAATCTTGCGATAATATAATTATTCACCTATTCACACTCTTCATTATCTCACTTGCCACTATTTTGATTTTCAGCACGTGCTTCGGAGCAGGAAACACGTGATTATGGGTATTGATCACTTACAATATAAAGGAAGATTCCCTCTAAGATTGTTAACCTACGTACATTATTCAGCATCTTATTTAAAAAATCATCCAAGTCACGTGGGAAGCATCTTTGTATTTTTCCTTTCATCAATTAAATGATTAATGCGTTTGTATTTCCATTTTCATTTTCTCTTTAAACTAATGAATCATTCTCACAATTATTGGGAATAATATGAATTTTGTATTAATCTTGCGATGATCAATAACCATGAGTCACTGTAATTTTAGTTTTATAATTGTTGTGGAAATCAACCAGATTCACAACGTGTTCCATATGTATGGTTTAATCTCAATCAGATCTGTACATCATCCTGTAAAGTACATCATGCAACACACATGTCAGGATCTAGGCATCATATGAGAAAGATTGAATATATCAGTCAATGCAAGCAAACCTAGAATATAGGCGGGTACGTACCATTCAATTCTACATGGCATTGTATAATGATGTCGCAGGAGTGGCCTCGAGTTGCGGACGTCCGAGGTCTTATAGACACCGCCCAGCGGTTTAAGGGAGCGCCACACCTGGGTTCAACTTTGGTACAATTTCACCACATTCTCCCCACTGTTAGAACTATACTGCCGCTCAGCAGGAAGCGAGTGCGCTTCAGCATTAATGGATTGAGGAAGTCATCATTTTATTATTGGGGTGTTAAAGACATATTTCCCTATAAAGTCAGTCGGTCCATCCATAGCGGTCAGGGTGGCGAAATTACCCTGCCAACACAGGGTCGGAAACTACCGGGTACGACATCCCCAAGCCCTGCCCCCTGCTTCGGAGTAGCCGCTGGAGGCAGGTGTCGGAGGGGCACCTCAGTGCCTTCACTGCTTCAGGCAGGGGTGTATCAGGCGAAGGGAGGGACGGTCACGTGGATCACAATAGTCTAGTCTTACAGCGGGGTCGTCGGCACAGTAGCTAGATAGGATACGTTGTACCTTGGCGAAGAGCGAATGTCCATTCGTCGCAATGCAACACATGTGTAAATCAGTAAGCCTCTTTACAGTAAGCTGTAACCGTAAGTAAGGTTACATGACAGAAGGCCATTACAGTAAGTCTATTGCAGTCTGTACCTGCCTAGGCTCCCAAGGGTACATGATCGATCCATGTTAGGTCCATGTCATGGAATTACAGTAAGCAAGTACAGTAAAGAATTACAGTAAGCTGTAACAGTAAGTAAGATGACATGACAGGAGGCCATTACAGTAAGTCCATTGCAGTCTGTACCTGCCTAGGCTCCCAAGGGTACATGGTCGATCCATGTTAGGTCCATGTCATGGAATTGCCGAGGGAGAGAATCGATCAGAGCCATAACGAGAGTTACTCGACACCGGCAGCGGCCCTGTTGAATCACGAGACTCGAGCGTCCTCTGATGGCAGCTCATACGCATTACAAACTCTTGTTTCGGCATGTGAATCTACCGTTGGCAGCGATCCTTCGCACGAGACACGAGCGGCCTCTGAAGGCTGCCTGGACGACCGGCATGGCTGATTACGACGACGCACAAAACGACCGGAACGCGCCTCCCCAGCGAAGCGTGCAGAACCTCCGCGATGCATACGGCAATCCCGTCCTGCAGTACAGCGCTCGGAGGATCGGAGAAGATCGGCTTTACCGGCTGCCGAGAGAACGTCCCGGATGGATGACAAAAACGACCGAAACGCGCCTCTCCAGCGAAGTGCGCAGAACCTCCGGGATGCATATGGCAATCCTGTCCTGCTGTACAGCGCTCGGAGGATCGGAGAAGATCGGCTATACCGGCTACCGAGAGGATGCCCCGGATGGAAGGATTGTCCCATTCAAAGCGAATTGAATTGTCCCCTTCACAAACCGAGAGAGAGTCCCGGCTGGACAAACCTTGTTTGTCTCAGCGTTGTCCCGGATGGATTGTCTAGATGTCGAGATGATTGTCATGCTAGATGTCCCGGATGGATTGGCCATCCACGGATGTCCGACCGATCCATCCATTCAACGCCTTCATTGCATGGCACGGATCCAGCCGGATCGCGGATGGATCGACCATCCACGGACGCAAAGACTCAGAGACCCAAAGACAGCCATCGCCCCGGATGGACTGTCCATCCATGCTAGATGTCCCGGATGGATTGTCCATCCACGGATGTCCGACCAATCCATCCATTCAACGCCTTCATTGAATGGCTCGGATCGACCATCCATGGACTCAAAGACTCACTCAAAGACACAAAGACATCCATGGACGTCATCCTGGGTCCCCACAAGGGGCGAGGTGGGAGTCGTTATACCGAACGGCATCCGAATCGCGGATGGATTGTCCATCCTGGGTCCCCACAAGGGGCGAGGTGGGAGGCGTTATACCGAACGGCATCCGGATCGCGGATGGATTGCCCAACCTCCTGGGATCCCACCCCCCCCCCCCCCCACCGAGGTTGCAGCGGCGCGCTGCATACCGAAGTCAGACGACCTTCACAGTCTGGGTCAGTCTGAGGCACAGTCAGTCAGGGGCAGAGGGAAAATGGAATCAGACGAGGCGTCTCGCAGTCTCGAAATGTGCGTGGATACGAGCCAAGAGCTCTGTCCGATAAACAACAAGCCCAGAGTCAAGGGCGAGCAGGCAGTACGGTGCCCCCGTTACTTGCGCAGGAGACAAGGGAGTCGGGTGCGACGCTCAATGTCACCATTTCACGAGGTCACCATGTACTCCCTAAACGGCGCGGGCGCGCGACCTTGAGGTAGCGCCGCATTACGTAGTTTACGTCGTTTACGTAAAGGACATTTGGTACGTAGTTTACCAAGGTACATGGAAATGTAAACGAATCCCCGATGATGAGATCGCGTGAAGCACGCAATTACGTTAATGATGCCGTAGAGCAAACGTGTGATTAGTCGGTGACGTCATAAATTGGTTCGGGCGCGTGCGGTTCGTTGGCGAAACCGAAAGTCGTCCTCGGCCTGTCGAGCCAGCGTGGCACGCTGAGACAAGAGGGCGAGCACGCTGGGCCGCAATAATTTGCACGGCCTGAAGTAGCGTCTCGTTCGATGGCTTTCGGGCAGGGTTTGTCCGGGGTTGAAGCGGGGAATAGCGGCAGCAGTGCGGTAGTTATCAACGGTATCTAGCATGATACGATACATCACGCCAACACAAATCACATTTCACAAATCACATTTCACAAATCCCCGAGTGCCGTGAACCCCTTAGAACCCTTTAAGATTGTTTATTAAGGTTATGACAGCGGAAGAAGATGAAAGTTTAGGAAGACCATGCTCGGAGAGTCCCCGAGTGGAGCCAAACGAGCCTCACGCATTGAGGCGAGTCCGGGCAGCGGTGTTCGCCGGCCTCGCTGAGAAGCCATGCGTAGGTGGGATTCCGACCAGCAGCAACGGGGCCACAGAGTAGTGCCAGCGAGGGGAATCGCATGCGCTTCGCGTGAAGAAGGGGTCCATCCAGCGAAGATGCGGCGCGTGCGACTGGCGCGTCGTGCCTAGTGAGGATGCCATCCAGCGATGGTGCAGCGCGTGATTCGTGCGTGAGGAGGTGATTCCGGCGAGCAGCGATAGGAATCGCCGGCCTCGCCGAGTAGGGCCCGCGAAGGGAGCAACGTGCGGCTTCGCGGCGAGGAGGTGATTCCGAGCAGCGATCGGAATCGTCGGCCTCCCAGAGTATTGCACGCGATGGGTGCAGTGCACGATTCGCGCGGAGGAGTTGATTGGCGCGGGCGCGCGACTGGCGCGTCATGCCTAGTGAGGATGCCATCCAGCGATGGTGCAGCGCGTGATTCGTGCGTGAGGAGGTGATTCCGGCGAGCAGCAATAGGAATCGCCGGCCTCACCGAGTAGGGCCCGCGAAGGGAGCGACGTGCGGCTTCGCGGCGAGGAGGTGATTCCGAGCAGCGATCGGAATCGTCGGCCTCCCAGAGTATTGCACGCGATGGGTGCAGTGCACGATTCGCGTGGAGGAGGTGATTCCACCGAGCAGCCGGAGTGAGCCGGCCGTGTGAGGCACAGCGTGATTCCGACGAGCAGTGCACGATTCGCGCGGAGGAGGTGGTTCCACCGAGCAGCGAGGGGATTCGCGTGGAGGAGGTGATTCCACCGAGCAGCCGGAGTGAGCCGGCCGTGTGAGGCACGGTGTGATTCCGACGAGCAGTGCGCGATTCGCGCGGAGGAGGTGGTTCCACCAAGCAGCGAGTGGTCAGGGAGAGCCAGCCGTGTGAGGCACGGCGTGATCCCGACGAGCAGTGCGCGATCCGCGCGGAGGAGGCGATTCCACCGAGCAGCGAGTGGTCGGAGTGTGCCGGCCCGCGTGGAGGAGGCGATTCCACCGAGTAGCGAGTGGTCGGAGTGTGCCGGCCGTGTGGAGGCATGGCCGACATGGGAGTCGTGATCACTCGCGTGGGAATCTCATCTCGGGCCGAGGCACGCAAATCTAGGATGATTCTCTCGGACGGAGCCGTTAGCGTTTCGAGCAACCGAGGCTAGACTCGTACCTTCGGCGCCAAGCGGGTCCGTCGTTCCAACGGGGTTGCGGCCCAGGACATTTCCCAGTGGCCTCCTTCAGCAGGCGCCTTGCCGGAGTCCGTCACGCCTGCTCCGGCGTCCGGGCCCCAGGAGAGCAGTTCGCGCTTTGACGGCGCGGTTCCGCAAAATGCTTGCGCATCCGGTCCCGTCGAGGTAGACCGGCAGCGAGAGTCGTCGGAGCTCTGTGGCTGGAGCTGCCTCGATGGGCCCTCAGCTGGTCATTCTTCTCCGAGGTGGGCCGCGCAGGATCATGGAGAATGTCGGGAAATGCTCGTCTGAGATCAGCGTTCATCCGGCCATCGCCAGACTCGTGTCCTGCCATTCCCGAAGATCTGATTGAGATTAAGTGTTGTGGAAATCAACCAGATTCACAACGTGTTCCATATGTATGGTTTAATCTCAATCAGATCTGTACATCATCCTGTAAAGTACATCATGCAACATACATGTCAGGATCTAGGCATCATATGAGAAAGATTGAATATATCAGTCAATGCAAGCAAACCTAGAATATAGGCAGGTACGTACCATTCAATTCTACATGGCATTGTATAATGATGTCGCAGGAGTGGCCTCGAGTCACGGACGTCCGAGGTCTTATAGACACCGCCCAGCGGTTTAAGGGAGCGCCACACCTGGGTTCAACTTTGGTACAATTTCACCACAATAATCACAATTATTTTTAGTCTCTGCCTAGTATTTATACATGTTTTCATCACACTTTATCTCATACATTGTTCTTACCCCCACCACCTCCTCTCATAATATTATGACTTTCCGAAAACTTAGGATAACAACACAGCTCCACACCTTCCCTGACGTCTTTTCTTTGTGAAATGCAAAGAGATAAATGGAAAAATAAAATACCTCTGACATTTCCTTAAGACTTTTAAACCTCCTCATCCTGAGCGTGAAATTCCTCATTAAAATAATGATTTTGTTTGGTTGGGTCAGTGGTTCGTTCATCGTCTCAAGGACTCACCAGGTGTCAAGGGTAAATGTCATATGTTACAGAAGAGATTGGGGGAGCTCGTGAGAATTCTCCGCTGCATTGTATATTGAACCGCCGGTTGATTAGTTACACTTTCCATCATCATGTGATACAAATTAGTCAAGTGATTATGCCTGATGATTCTCATATTCTCCATTCCATCTGTTAATTCTTGACCTTTTGATTCATGGCAATATATTCATGAACTTTTTGCCATACTCATTCCTACCCATGCTTAATGCTTTATTATCATGCATGCATTTGGTACATTTGTTTTTTATTTCGTTGAAAATGTATTTTTTTTAACACCCCCTTAATTTGTAACTTAATTTTTTTTAATTCAAGAAAATTGAATCCTTCATTTGTAACTTAATTTTTAAAATACAAGAAAATTGTATCCTTTATTTGTAACTTAATTTTTAAAATTCGAGGAAATCGAATCCTTCATTTGCAACTTAATTTTTAAAATTCGAGGAAATTGCATCCTTCATTTGTAACTTAATTTATTAAATTCAAGAAAATTGTATCCTTCATTTGTAACCTAATTTTTAAAATTCGAGGAAATTGCATCCTTCATTTGTAACTTAATTTTTTTAATTCAAGAAAATTGTATCCTTCATTTGTAACCTAATTTTTAAAATTCAAGAGAACTGCATCCTTCATTTGTAACTTAATTTATTCAATTCAAGAAAATTGAATCCTTCATTTGTAACTTAATTTTTAAAATACAAGAAAATTGTATCCTTTATTTGTAACTTAATTTTTAAAATTCAAGAAAATTGCATCCTTCATTTGTAACTTAATTTTTTTAATTCAAGAAAATTGAATCCTTCATTTGTAACTTAATTTTTAAAATACAAGAAAATTGTATCCTTTATTTGTAACTTAATTTTTAAAATTCGAGGAAATCGAATCCTTCATTTGCAACTTAATTTTTAAAATTCGAGGAAATTGCATCCTTTATTTGTAACTTAATTTATTAAATTCAAGAAAATTGTATCCTTCATTTGTAACCTAATTTTTAAAATTCGAGGAAATTGCATCCTTCATTTGTAACTTAATTTTTTTAATTCAAGAAAATTGTATCCTTCATTTGTAACCTAATTTTTAAAATTCAAGAAAACTGCATCCTTCATTTGTAACTTAATTTATTCAATTCAAGAAAATTGAATCCTTCATTTGTAACTTAATTTTTAAAATACAAGAAAATTGAATCCTTCATTTGTAACTTAATTTTTAAAATTCAAGAAAATTGCATCCTTCATTTGTAACTTAATTTTTTTAATTCAAGAAAATTGAATCCTTCATTTGTAACTTAATTTTTAAAATACAAGAAAATTGTATCCTTTACTTGTAACCTAATCTTTAAAATACAAGAAAATTGTATCCTTCATTTGTAACCTAATTTTTAAAATACAAGAAAATTGTATCCTTCATTTGTAACCTAATTTTTTAAATCGAAGAAAAGTGTATCCTTCATTTGTAACCAAATTTTTAAAATCCAACAATATTGTATCCTTCATTTGTAACCTAATTTTTAAAATACAAGAAAATTGTATCCTTCATTTGTAACTTAATTTTTTTAATTCAAGAAAATTGCATCCTTCATTTGTAACTTAATTTTTAAAATTCAAGAAATTTGCATCCTTCAATTCATCCTCATTTTCAAAAAAATTTCAATCGTTTATTGATATGATTTTGTTTGACATGAGTGTTTGTTGATTAATAATGGAACGATTGATGGTTTCATGATAGATTTCAATTTTAACACAGTTGACATAAAGTTAGCTGACAGGATAGCTCAGAGGTAATGCAGTCTGAGTTTGATGCCAAATCCGACGATAAACCGTCATCCTGGTGCTGCCCTGGCAGGTTGTTGCACCAATTGGTGTGCCGGCCTTCAGAGAGACATTAAGTCAGGTGCCCCATCTGCTGACTTTTTCTGGTAAATGTTATTACCAAATTCTTGCCCTAGGTGACCTGTGTAAGGTTGGGTCTCAGCCACGGAGACATTCATGACATGTTGTCGGTGTCCTGCTGCACTCAGTAAAAATCTATGGGTAAAGTAATACATTGTGGAATGTTCAGCATGACATCCTTTTGAATAGTATTTCGTCGGGTTATTTACAAGCCATGGCTTCCTCCTTCCAGTTGCGGTTTCTTGGTGACGGTACATGGGTTTCTCAGCTGCATGAGAACCTGTTCAAAAACTAAGAATACCACACTCGATCTGTCTTTTCTAACTGTTGGCCTTGTTCCCTATACTGTTAATGTTTTGTAAATTTGTTTCTGCATCTTTTTCTCCACAACACCATCTCCATTATCTATTTTGCCTCTCGTTTATTCCCCCCCCTCCCCCTTCATACTTAAATTTATCATGCTTCTCCCTTTATCAACTCAACCACACCTCCCCTGGCCAACCCACTTCCAAAAAAAAAAACTACCAATTATTTAAACAAAAACCAACAAATTCCCCTCACTTATTCTCTCAATATTTTCTTGTTCATCTGAGGCTTTGTGGAACTGCCCCTAACTTCGCCAATTCTTAATCTTCCTACTCACAGGTTAATACACAAAATCTCTTCTTTACTTCCTTTTCAGGACTCAGCTTTTTTTAAATGACATTTTAAAATGTTTCATCTCCCTTCAATAGCCTTTGCCAGTGACTTCCTCCAATTTCTCTTTCCTTCATGGTTCACTCGGAAACCCTTGCCCCATGTCTTGTCATAAGACGAAGTACTGCTCTCCTCCATGCTGTTAGCCACTCTCCTTCAGCTGATTGCAAATTCTGTCTTCATTTGCCTGAACTTGAGATCCAGAAAAGATTTGGGATCCGGCACTACATGTCCTGCCACTTCCTCGATTCTTCATCAGCAATTGGCCAGGTTGCATTGATGCCCACCTTCTCAAATCCTGCTTTGTTACTCTTGCTTCTCCTTTGTCTGCTCTCTTCAGCTGTCCTTCCCACTTAGCGGTCTACCTTCTGCCAGGCAGTTGGATAACATTACTCACCTTGACAAATAGGATGCAAAAATTGAATTGTCTGAAATGCCGGTTAGCAATGAGGAATACTGGACTTGTTAACGACGATTGGCTGCTTGCATCAGCAGATAAAGCAACAATAATTTTTTCCAAACAGGAGTTCAGAAAGCAAAAGTTTACCACTATGAGAAAAAGGTCAGGGTGACATTTAGGATATTACCCTTCATCAGAGCAAATCCATCATCACTACGAACATCGTCTCTCCTCTTTTCAAATAACCGTATCTCTCTCCATCGCTTTGGATTCCATCTTAGTAACAAAACTTTGGACGTGCTGCAGCTTCTCTCTCACTAATGTTTGAAGGCCCTAAATCTCAAACAAAATGTCAGGACTGTCTCCTTGAACACATCTTAGGAATTTGACAGAGTCTGATATCCTGCTCTGCTTGACAAGTTCGCTGCTTGGAGGATACAAGGCTGCATTCAGACCCGACTTCCTCCACTCATGTATTCAACCCGTTGCTAACAATGGAATCCTTTCCTGTCCTCTCCTCTCCCAGTGAAGGCTGGCATGTACCAAAGCTGCATCTTTGGCCCAGTCCTGTTCCCGAGATAAATAAGCAACCTCGCATATGCTTCTGTGTAGAGAGAAGCAAGCAGAGAGCAGTCCGACGATGTGTGTGTGTGTGTGTGTGTGTGTGTGTGTGTGTGTGTGTGTGTGTGTGTGTGTGTGTGTGTGTCCTTTTTCTACGAATTTGGAATTGATTTTAATTCAAGGCTGACAAATGGAATATTCTGGCAAATCTCAGTCTCACCCTGTCACTCCAGAAGAATGGTCAAAGTAACTCAACTACCTATTTCCACAGTTAGCCGCTTAAGAGGTTCAGTCTCTTGAATCTGTATTCGCACATCATCACCTATGACCTTTGTTGGGCTGACCATATAGCAAAGCTTTTTTCCAAAGCCAGCCGAAGACTGGGCATCCTCAGTTATTCAGATCATTCCTTGATAAATCATAACTACTCACAACTTTGAAGGCCTTTTTTCCACAGCTCAATGGAGTACTGCACTCCCCAATTCTCTGGTGCCCCCACTTCACATCTGTCTTTCCTGGATTTTGCAGAATTTAAAGCTCTCAACATTATTGGCATCTCAAGTGATGCGACTGAAGCAGATGGCCTGTTGCTTTAATATTGCAAGCAGGTTGCTGGCTTTTTTTTCTTCCTGTCTTGCTCCCTTTGCTCGTTAGACACTACCCAGCTCCTTCAGGATGCATGCATTCCTGCAATAAAACCCTTCTGGTTAAATCCAGGTTTATCATACACCTCCGCTCTTTTGTTAATGTTTTCTGCCATTTGTGGAACTGCCCATCCGAGGCTGTTCAATACCACTCTTCCTCCAACAATTCAACTTGGTGGTGCACCGTCATCTCAGGTCATCATCAATCTATACCTATGATTTTTTTATACTCTCATTAACCCAACCTAACCTAAGTGTCATACTTTTTTTGTATACAAAGTCGAGGCTCGTGAAAGAGCTAACATTTATCAAACAAACAAATCAAACAAACAAGCAAACAAAGTATATAAAAAGGGGAGCGGTCGACAAGATGGGGAGAGAAGGGGAGGAAGCGCACAAACACAACATTTGAGAGCAGGGACATCGGGAGATGTGTGGGAGTGAGAGGGCCTGGGGGGGGGGGGGCAGGATAGGTATAAAACGCAAGGATACCAAGGACTTCCAGGAAAGAAGTCAGCACCTCAAAAAGTGGATTTGGGGTGAAATTAGCAGGGGTAGAAAAGATCAAGGTTTTGGATTGGGGAAGATAAGAGATGGTGGTGAACAGCCGTTTTAAAGACCTGGAGGGAGGAGTGGGATTGAAGAGAGTGAGGGAGTTTGTTCCAGAGGTGGGAGAAAAGAGGAATGAAGGAGTGAAGGTGAGCAGAGAGTCTTGATTTTGGCAGTTTAACCATAAGAGGGTTGCAGGCAGATCTTGTGCGACCTGTAGGAATATTTGGGGGACAGAGCCCAGAGAGAGCTGGGGGAGCAAGGCCGGAGAGGAGTCGGTAGAAGACGGAAAGACCACCAACCTGCCTGCGGTAAGTGAAAGGCCCTCGGAGATAGCGTCATCGCGGGAGATTCCAATGATTCTGAATGCTTTGGTTTCAACAGCGTGAAGACGAGCTAGGTGTGAGGCAGGAGCACCAGCCCAGAGGGGAGAGCAGTAATCCATTGAGCTGCGGATGAAAGCCTTGTATGTGGTGAGGAGCTCAGGTGTGCCAAGGAAGGACTTCACACGACGGAGGATGCCCAGTCGGCGACTGGCTTTGGAGGCCAGCTTGGACATGTGGTTTTCCCAGGAAAGATCATGGCAGATAGTGAGACCCAAAAGCTTGAGTGACAGAACTTCATGGAGAGGATTATTCAGAAAGTAGATGGGAGCGTTGTCCAGTCGGTCTTTTCGGAGAGACATCGTAAGAGTGTGAGATTTGTCAGGATTGAAAGACATGTTCCACTTGTTTGCCCAGTCTGTGATTTTGTCCAGGTCTGCAGAGAGTGAGGAGGCTGCAGACTGCCGATCTGAGGGATGAGGAATGGAGCGGCAGAGAGTGGAGTCATCAGCAAAGAGATAGAGAGGATTTTCAAGAGAGTCAGAGAGATCATTGATGAAGACCAGAAAAAGCACAGGGCCCAGAACACTGCCTTGGGGAACTCCAGCCTGAACAGGAAGAGGAGATGAGAGAAACCCATTCATGGCCACACGTTGACTACAACTAGAGGGCCTTGTAGCCTGTCTCATTTCCTCCTCTCTCTTCAATCTCTTAATTTGCTGCACCTGCTGCTCTATTGCCCCGCTGTGAATATGTTGCTTATTGTCACTTTACTCCTCACTCTTACATTCACAAAGATTTTGGATATTGAATGAATATGCATATGTACTCGGAGTAAATTTTTGTTTCGGCCAAATAGTTCAATTTTCATCTCATCAGACCACATACTATTTTTTGCCTCATGCTCTCAGAGTCTTTTACGTGCCTTTTTGCAAACTCTTTGTGTTTGCAAACACAAAAAAACAAAACACAAAAAGCAGAGTGCAAACACAACACAAACAAACAAAAAAACTGACACAAAACACAAAGAATCAAAGTTTGTGCAAACACAAACAAACACAAAACTGTTTGTGC
The DNA here is from genome assembly GCF_964187855.1 of Myxine glutinosa. Lineage (NCBI taxonomy): Eukaryota > Metazoa > Chordata > Myxini > Myxiniformes > Myxinidae > Myxine > Myxine glutinosa. Next base: position 45,010,021 of record NC_136264.1, on the reverse strand, counting down.
AAACACAAAAAAACTGACAGTGTTTGCAAACTTTTTGGCAAACAGTGGTGAACTGCCATTAAGGTATCCCATCCAGCTCTCGCTGTACCTTAATGGGAGCGATAATGACTGGTTTATAACCAAAAGGGTTTCAGGTTCACAAGTGTATGCAGGACTCACTGCATTGCCCTGATGAATCCCCAACAAGGGTGAAACCAGGTCGGTAACTGTGAGTTTTGTATGCACTTGTGATAGTATAATGAATTAAGAACTAAATTACGCAGTCAGATGGCTCTCCCCGAGCTTGGCAGGCAAGGCCTATTAATTATATATTATTAATTATAACATTTATTAATTATAACACCTATTAATTATTACACATATATAAGTACGTGGCGGTGACGTCACAGCGTGCGCTCATTAGGTTGGAGAACTGCAATTATATTCTGATATATATATATATACATATATATATCCATACATATATATATATATATATATATACAAAATTATACATATATATATATATATATATATATATATATATATATACATACATACATACATACATCCATACATATATATATATATAGGTCGGGCCCTGCTATTCGCGAGTTCCCGCATATTCGCGGTTGATAAAATGCTTCCTGTCTCTCTATTCGCAGAAACGTGTCCCGCAAATCCGTGGGTTTTTATTTTTCTATTTGCGGCCGTCCTGCAATTCACGGTTTTTCGCGGGCGCAAAAAAAAAATTCATGAGCCGCAATTATAAAACCCATCTTTCACCAGCCATGCACAAAGCAGCTGGACATACGCAAAAAAAACATCTTATACGATCAGCGAGCATGACCTGCTTCTACATTCGCAGTTGATAAAATGCGACCTGTCTCTCTATTCGTAGAAAAGTGTCCCACAAATCCGTGGGTTTTTTTCTATTCGCGGCCGTCCTGTGAATTCGCAGTTTTTCGGGAGCGCAAAAAAAAAAATTCAGGAGCCGCAATTATAAAACCCATCTTTCACCAGCCATGCACAAAGCAGCTGGACATACGCAAAAAAACATCTTATACCAGCAGCGAGCATGACCTGCTTCTACATTCGCGGTTGCTGTGCTTTGCGTTTTCACAGCTTTCACATGATATCCCGCCATTCACACTGTGAACAGCTTAGCATAATATCCTGTCATTCACACTGTGAACAGCTTCACATGATATCCTGTCATTCACACTGTGAACAGCTTCACATGATATTCCACTCGCTGCATAACATGTCATCCCCGCAAGTTACTGTACAGAATGAAAACATTCCACAGTATATGTTAGTGCAATTAGCTGTCTCCCTTTTCCCCATTGAAACAATGTCACGGCATACATTCGCGGGATTTTCATCACATTCACGGATTATCGCAGACATTCGCGGGTTTTGCCTTGCCATTTCTTGGACTTTCATCACATTTGCGGATTATCGCCGATATTCACGGGTTTTGCCGAGCCATTTCTCGGACTTTCATTGACATTTGCGGATTATCGCCGACCTTCACGGAATTTGCATCACCATTTGTGGATACTGACTCGCCATTCGCGGTTTGTTCGTCGATATCACAGATTTTCGTGATTCGGGAACGAATCCCCCATTTTACCATTGAAACAATGCCCCATCATTCACGGTTTCGCAATTCACGGCATTTCCCAGGAGCGTATCCCCCGCGAATAGTGGGGTCCGACTATATATGTATATTGGAGGGGGTACATAATAGTTGTGCTCGAATAGCTTGAAACATTTTCTCTAAATGAGGGATCTATCAAAATAAGTTTTCCTGTGCATTTGCATGACAAGAGGTGTGGCAGAATTGACATAACTGTAAGGTCGGAAAGCGTTATTCTTTTTATCCTCTCTGGAAATCAGGTGAGGCATCACGTGGGGCCAGTGGTACCAGACGGGATATGTTTAGACGTGTTTGCATCAACTGTGTGGCTTTTAACACCTACCCGTGGCCTGCCATGGTGCCGTGCTTTCAGCAGGGCTGCATGATTGCCGTATGAGTTACGAGGCCCGTTAGTTGAGAAAGAACATTTTGGCATGGCCATTGGGGAGGTGATAAAAATGGCCGCACATGGGGGTGGTTTCATTTCAGTCGGTGTGAATTTGTTTGGGGTAGAAGGTAGAGAGTTGAGCTGGTCCATTTACAAGGACTACATCCTGTTGAAGTCAGGGCGATGAGTAAGGCCATTTGCACGTGCTATCTGTCAGCATCTGCATCTGGTGGCATCTGCTCTCCTGCATCTGGCGGCATCCCGCACAAGCCTTTTTGCTTTCCCAGTGACCTGTCCCTTTTCTGATATACGTATATACATATATATATATATATATATATATAATATATATATATATATATATATATATATATATATATATATATATATATATTGTATATGTACAGTCATGTGAAAAAGTGAGTACACCCCATGTAAAGTTTTGACTTTTTCAATATATTTCAATATACAGCTATTTGATCTTCATTTCAACAATATTGATAGATAAATGTGATATAATGTTAAAAAAATACCTTGAAACATTTACATTTTGTAGTCCATTGGATAATTTAAATAAACATAAATGCAAATTTCGCATGTGGAAAAAGTAAGTACACCCTGACATTTATCACTACTTCAAATACCTAAAATTACAATCAGTGCACCAGCTCAGGTGCAAATGATGAGAACATCATTAGAGAGGATCTTGGAGGAACCTGTCTTATTTAAACCTCAGGCATTTAGTTTGGTTTGCTCTTTGTTGTTGAAGTGTGCGTCGTCATCATGCCTAGATCAAAAGAGCTCTCTGAGGCCTTCAGAAAGAAGGTTATAGATGCCTACGAGTCTGGGAAGGGATTTTAAAAGATCTCCAAACAATTTGAAATCAATCATTCAACTGTCCAGAAGATAATCTACAAGTGGAGAAGATTCCAAACAACTGCCAACTTGTTCAAGCCAGGCCGCCCCACCAAGTTCAGCCCGAGAGCAGACCAAAAGATGCTGCAAGAAGTCTCTAGGAACCCCAGAATGTCATCACGGGACCTACAGGTTGCTCTTGCCACTGTTGATGTCAAAGTGCACGAGTCTACCATGAGAAAGAGGCTGCACAAATTTGATCTACTTGTAAGGTGTGCCAGGTGGAAACCTTTGCTGTCCAGAAAGAACATCAGGGCAAGACTAAAGTTTGCCAATGAACACCTCGGCAAAGACCAGCACTTCTGGAACAATGTGCTCTGAACAGATGAGTCAAAGGTAGAGCTATTTGGCTACAGTACCAGAAGACATGTTTGGCGAAAACCAAAGACAGCATTTGACCACAAGAACCTAATACCAACTGTAAAACATGGTGGTGGAAATATTATGGTTTGGGGCAGCTTTGCTGCATCAGGGCCTGGGCAGCTCACCATCATATAATCCACTATTAATTCTTCATTGTACCAGAGGGTGCTTGAGGATAATGTGAGGCCATCTGTCGGAGAGTTGAAGCTCAACCGAAGGTGGACCTTGCAACATGACAATGACCCTAAACATACCAGAAAATCCATCAAGGAATGGCTGAAAAGAAAGAAATGGAGCGTTCTGGAATGGCCAAGTCAAAGCCCGGATCTAAATCCCATCGAGATGTTGTGGGGGGATTTCAAACGAGCTGTGCATGCAAGAAACCCCTCAAACATCGCACAGCTGAAAGAATTCTGCATGAAGGAGTGGGAAAAAATTTCTCCCAGTCGATGTCAGAGACTGGAAGACGGTTATAAGAAACGCCTACTTGAGGTTGTTTCTGCCAAAGGGGGCAATACCACCTATTAGAGCCAAGGGTGTACTTACTTTTTGCACATGCGAAATTTGCATTTATGTTTATTGAAATTATACAATGGACTACAAAATGTAAATGTTTCATGATATTTGTTATATTATATCACCTTTATCTATCAATATTGTTGAAATGAAGATCAAATAGCTGTATGTTGAAATATGTTGAAAAAGTCAAAACTTTACATGGGATGTACTTACTTTTTCACGTGGCTGTATATGCCACCAAAATGACAAAATTTTCCACTTCAGGTACTTTATATTATAATGATCGTGGTTGCTTCCCTTCTTCCTCCAGTAATCTGCTTCCAGAAAGATAAGTTTTCCAGGTTATATCACAATATTTTCTCGGTTTTCTAGGTTATGCCCCCACATCTCCCCTTTCCTCATCTCTTTTTTTTTGTTAGTTTGGTTAGTTTGCTTCTTTTCTGTTTCATCCCTGCTTCCCCCCTTCCCCTTCTTGTTTTGTTTAATTCAGCTTGTGTGCAGCTTCTTCACCCTAATGTGTCCTTCTCCCCCTCCCATTGAGATCTCACTCTCACTTTGACTCTGCTACTGGTGTTTCTCCCTTTCCATTTTGATCCCTTCCATTCTGCTCTCACTCTTTCACGAGCCTCGATCATGTATACAAAAAAAGAAAAAAGGACTATGTTGTTTAAGGGCAGGCTATGCCTTGGCCGATTATGATTCCATCCTAACCTCTCATGTTTCTTATACCACAGCACCTTCACAAGTCCCGATTATCCACCATATGAGCTCCACCATGAACTCCATTAAGCTCTCTTGGCCCCAACCTGAGCAGCCCAACGGGATTATCTTGGACTATGAAGTACGCTACGTGGAGAAGGTAGGCCATCTGCCACAGTGTTTTGAACACATGGCGAGGTATGGGGCATAAGTGCGTGCATAGGGATTGGTGGAATAGGGGTAGTTGAGGTGTATCGTCCAAAGGACTGCTTACTCAAAATGTCAGTGCCATTGATTACTACACATAAGAGACGGTTTTTTAATTATTTTAATTTGATGTAAAGGTTTACAACCACTCTCGTGTTGGACAACAGCAACCTCACATGTAGCAGAAATTTTGCCAAAATATTTGTACAGTACATACAGCATAATTTATATGTATATATATATATACTCGAATACATATTATCTTCCGGCATGTATGTGTGTGTGTATATATATATATATGGAGCATAAGTATATATATATATTATGGCTGTCCAGCTTTGCCCACCCCACTTTGCATATACCCCGCCCACTTTGCATGTAAGGGGATGTTGAGATGATTTTATCACTCTTGAGGAAGATTAACGGAGGCGTGTGGCTTCACATGTTGTTAATCGAAACGTTGAGTCATTGTTTGTTCAATTAAAGGTTGGAGATCTTACCATGGAGTCATTTGGATTTACTCCCAACCGCAAATCTTTGCATATATATATAGACATATATATGTCTACCTCGTCATGTCTACCTCGCTCTAGCAGGGAAAATGGCCTTAAAATGCCTGTTGTTGTTGTTGTGTATATGTATAAATGTATATATATATATATATATATATATATATATATATATATAAAACATCGGAAGAAATTAAATAAGTCGTGGAAGTAGCTTCAGGTCGGTCAATCTTTAATTTTCAGACAAGCTTTCGACCAACAGGTCTTCTTATTAGTCCTCCTTGAGTTCTACGAAAATCTCGAGGAGGACAAAGAAGAAGGCAGACCTGTTGGTTGAAAGCTTGTCTGAAAATTAAAGATAGACCGATCCTCTTGAAGCTACGTCCACTACTTATTCAATTTCTTCCGATTATTTATTTAATGCAAATTAGGCACCCTGCTCATATTGTGGAGTTTCTGCAATTTCTCACAGTTATATATGTATATGTATATATATGTATATATATATTTATATATGTACTATATACATATATATACATACATACAGATATACGCATGTCTATGATTGAAAAAAGTGGGAGGAGCTTCAACCATAACTACTATTACTAATCCGCATACCCATCTGGTACAAGGGAAATGTGCAGTTCGAGCAGGAATTTGGAATTTGGCTATCATGGTGCCGGGCGATTGTTCCCCCACTCTTCGCTAAGGACACCGAGGGGTCATAGGTTTCACCACTTTCTCAGTCTGCAACTTGAAACAATATTGACAACTTGAACAACCTTTACTAATTGCACTTCTTAATCAATCCAAAGTTTTTATTTTCATGCAAAATTTTGTCAACTTCGATTTGTATTTAAAATATTAACATAGAGGCCTAAACACGTGAAGTGCTAACCAATATCATGGAAAATGGGAATTAAATAAACCCATGCCAATATACTTTGCATTGAGTAATTATTTCCACTCAACTACTCCAATTCTTGTTGATGTCTGACAAGATGGTGCAGAGATAACACATTTGCATTGGAGATGTCTAGACTGGGTTCCATTGCCGACACGACTAGACTGTTGCATTGGTTGGTGTATTGCAGGCAGTGCGCTGAATCACAAAGTGCACCTCCCCTTGGATAGACAATAAGCCCGAGGACCCGTCTGCTAGCAGTAGATGGTGGATGTTAAATGTTCCGGCAACCTGGACATGTTGCATTTTGCTTCCCAAATCACCAGTCAAATGTCAGGTTCAACCAGCCGGTTTGTGAAATACCTGTCCCAACCTTCTGCCTCAGCCGCGGTATGATTAACTTGTGCCTTGAGGTACATACAGGTAGTATCGGTAGTCGTCTTCAAATCCTCAATTAAATAAATAACTATGGGCATTTATGGATGTCGTGGCAGCAAGGTGTCGGGGTTAAGGCGAGTGGAATGAGATGCGTTTCATGCGCACGCTTGTCCTGCTCCCGACGTTATTTACACACCTTAAGTCATCTATTTGTCATCGCTCCTTCACTCAAAAGTTCACGCAAAAGTGCGGCTCTTCCTTTGAAAGCATTTGTTGAGGAAAAAAAAGGTTTGATTGGCGAGGTGGAAAATTTGTAATTTTCTTTAAATTTTCACCAAACTCGCTCACACCGTTGGCAAAGTTTCACAGAGCTGGAGTCCAAAATTGAACCAGATTTCACTCGAACCTTTGACTGTACATTTGTAAAAGATAAAACTTTCCTTCGCCAAACTTTCCTGATTGTAAAAACGTGCTTTTCTTGGCTTTTCAAACGTATGTTCCTTTTTGTGGTTTTGAGCAAAAACGTTATGGGGTCAAGCACACTTTATGTACTTTTTGAACACTTACTTCACAAGTTCACATATTCACAATATCTAATGGGTTAGCCTTGAGATACTCGTATTGTACAAGCATGTTTCTTGCAGGTAAAAAGGGCCACATGCATAATTTAATTTATAATAGTTAGCACATACCATGTGGAACATAAAATATGAACAACTAATTTAAAACTTGAAGAATGAATAGGTGCAGGAGGGGGGATTTAACAAAGGACAAATCATGCAATCATGTGAAATGAAGAAAACTTCCTTGGATAATGCACAATAGGTAGTGTTGGCCAGGTTTGTCGGAACAATGAAGGATGCAGCGGAAGCACACCTACCTATGAGCTGTCTCGTCTGGGTTTGATTCCCGATCCAACTATAAACTGTCAGATTGGTTATTCACGGGAAGGGCATCACAAAATGTGCCATCCCTCAGATGGATGTTCAGCTGGTTGTTCTGTCTGCAAGCATTAGTTTATGGACGTTGAAGATCCCACGGTGGCTTTCATGAAAATTAGGTGATTTATCACCAGCACCCTGAACAAATTTCAAATTCCTTCCAAAATCAGCTCCAGTCAAACATCAGGCCTGGTTAGCCTACTCATAGCAGACTGGATCCAGATCCTGCCTATCAGTGGGATACAAAACTTTTTTTTTACATTTCCTCAACAAATTGATGTTAAAACAAGAAATTATGGCGATCTGAGTGAGTGAGTGAGTGAGTGAGTGTCATATGGCGGAGAGAGGGGCAGAGCTTGGCTTACGACTCGGCCCTGCGTGTTCGAAGGTGAATTATTTGTCGGGAATCGAACCAATTGCATTCAACGATTTATATTCCGTATGTAGAATGGAAATCAATACACAAATACTATAAAAAATTCCCTACAGCTTTAAACTTCAATCTTCTCGATTTCTCACGAAAGTCCAACCCAATTTTGTCCAGGTGACCCAACTTGCCAATGATATAGATGCTAAAATTCTGGAAACTGAGCCACTATTAGATGAATTACGATGTCACTTGTGGATTGTCAGTAAAAAAAACCCAGCTGGCTCATTAACTACATTTGGGAGCAGGCAATGCCACACGATCTGGTCTATTCACACATTTTGTTTGACTCATAGTGCACTCTGGACCAGAATACTGCAGAAACTGCAAAACTGCAGAATATAACAACTAAAATGTGTTACAAGAATGGGCACCCATCTGGAATAAAGACATATTTCCATCCCGATTGACTCAATCTTGGAGGTAATGTGATTTGGGCTGCAGAGAGAAAAAGTTATCAATCATATCTTCATTTCAGTCCATTATATTTTCAGAATGTTCTCACAAATTTCCACGATGTACATGTCACTTAAAAAAAATCAAGTTGGGGCAAAGGGGAGCAAGGAAGCTAAGGGTGTGCAGGAGTCGGGGATAAGTATTCATGGCAGCAACATCTGAATTGCCCAGCGTCCTCTGAAACTCATGGAAATGTCGATTGCATCTTGCCAGCTCTCACGCTTCAGAAATGTAATGCAAAGGCCATCCTCATTTACTGCAAGAGGGGTTGCAGAGATGCTGAGCTGGCTAATGGACTCAAGATGACTTTGAGAAGCTCACGGTTGCTTATCGGGTCCCCAGATGACAGGAGAGTCATTATTTCTGCACACATGGTTTGAAAACTGCTCATGAATATGTATTGCCGTCACATAAAAGTATCTGCAAATGTCCAGGATGATTTGAAGTGTGAGTGTAAACCACAGTATTTGCCAAACATTGACGCAAGCCATTCCAAAATCGTTTTCCAGTTTCGATTTGCTAAAACGGTTGTTTTGCACCGACGATGCTCTTGAAATCGGCAAGAAAGATGCCTTCTCTGTTTGAGGATTTCCGGAGCAGAAATATGCAATGGAATTGTGTGTGCAGGTCAGGCAGGGCCTGCTGACACACCACCCAACGTAAGTGTATTGTGAAGAGAGGTTTTACGGCATCGCTCAGGAAATTTGAAGTCCGTTGCTTTTTGTATTCTTCTGGAAAAAAAATTCCTGGCACACGAGCAGGCCCAAGCGGATAAGAAATGTTGCATGGAAAACTAGCAGGGGTTGATTAATTAGGCGTGTGCGGTATTAACATTTACATACAAAGAGGGTTGTAATGCATTGCCAGAAGGGTACTCTATTAGAATCAACCATGCCTGCTTAATCCAGTGCAAGCCGTGCACGTGCGAGCTGCGCAACCAATCTGCTGAGGCCTTGATATGGAGATCCTGTTTGATGTATATATATGTGTGTGTATATAAATATATATATATATATATATATATATATATATATATATATACAGATATGCAGATATCGTGATATAGATACATATATATATATATATATACACACATATATATATATATATATATATATATATATATATATATATATATATACATACATATATATATATATATATATATATATATATATATATATATATATATATATATATATATATATTGTTACAGACGTGGCTTGGATGTTATTTACCGAGCGGTTTATTGGTATGACCACGTCTGCACAAGTTACCCGATTGTGCCCGAACGTTGACTAGTCGCGCTATGCTGGCTCAATAAGAAAAAGAAGACACCCGGCTGGATTACAATCACACAATACGACACCAGGGGTTCAGTTCTCAAGACCTCCGGAGGAGGTTATATTAAGGCGGAAAAGGTTAGATTACAGGGGCTAGAGGTATATTACAGGAAGACAGGCACTTAGACACACTCTTATATTAACCCCGGACAGACGACAGACACACGGGACAAAATGCTGACTCACACGGGGATTGATGGCAAGGAAAGGCAGGCAGTCGATGGCTCAAGGTGCACTCTTGGCTCAAGGCAGAATCGACTCGGTCCGGTCCAGAGATGCGGGGAGGTATCGTCGCGCTGGGGGTGGCGGTGGCTTCTCTCTCCAGTCTCCAAGCTGAGGCGCATCTGACGTCACATCCGGCGCGGGGCCGCGTATATCCGGCGGGGAGTGACACGCCCTCGGCTCGTTAGCTCCGCCTCGTGGAATCGGCACGTTGCTTCTCATTGGGTGCGTGCGGGGGGGTTACTGGCTCCGCCCCTGACGAGGAGCTGACAGCCAGCCCCTTCGGGGTAACCCCGTGGAGCGCATGGTCTGGAGCTAATCGAGCCGGTGTGAGGACGCATCCTCCCCCGCTCCGCCGCCATCTCCTCTGTTGTTGTTGTAATTGTTGGTGTAGTTGTTGTTATTGTTGTTGTTTGGGGAAGAAGATGGGAGGAGGTATGGGAAAGGTCCTAAACTCACTACTGATGCCATATAATCACATTCTGGTGCAACGAAGAGTCATAATTAATGGAGACGAGGCCTTAACTGACATAGAATAAGAATAACTAGGAAGATGTCCGAAAGTTGTCTACGTGTGGTGCGGTGGACCTGGGCACGACATTTAATGGGGGAATAAGGGGAAGGTCGGCTCTACTGATTGTTATTTACATGCAATGGGACTAGGGAATGGGGGATCGGGGAAAGTTGGGGAGTATTGGAGAAAATAGGGGAATATTTACAAGCGGATATGGAGGCCAAATTCCATATTCGCAACATTGCACCCTTCTCTACCCTCGGGGCGTCCCGACCCGATAAATTTTTACCTACTTTAGTGTGGCACGCAATGTAGTTCCCTCTACTATTAACTCTACCCTGAGTGCGACAGTTTTACAGATATTCACAAATGAGTAAATATGTCCCCCTGCGACGTTGCACCCTTCTCCTCACAGAAACACACCCACAGGATAACCGAATCCGGAAAGAATTCGCAAACTAAACATACAGCCGGTAGGGAGCATTATTTACAAGACTATGCTGCTATTTACACTACGATCCAGGACCTGTTTTTGGAGGAACACATGCAGATGTTATGCATAGAGAGAGAGCGCGCTTGCCAACATCGATACACCAACCCACGAGTGCTCTGTGGCCGACGGCCTTTAATAACGTGCAGAGCACCCTTTCCCAGCATCAAAAGCACCACCCCACCACACAGTCAGCACCATCCGGTGCAGTCACCATTGTTCATTGGTATAAAAATAAATTCGACAACCCCTAACCCTGCAGGTGTCTCTTGCTCTTCTTGTGGTGCACTTGGTGGTGTTAACTATTAGTGGTTCACCTGTATGGCATAGGTGCCACGTTGATCCATAGGTCCATCCCCGGGTGGTGCTTGGCCGCAAACGAACTGCGGTCCATTGTGGGTGGCCACAAACATTGCGGTCCATATGGTGTACCGATCCAGGCAGCGAACAGCGAAAGTGCAGGCCCACAACTGCGCAGCCAGCACCTCTCTCTCCTCTCTCTCTACCCCAAAGCCAGATCCTCGGAGGTGGGAGACAAAAGAAGAAACAAGTGAGTAAGGTGGTAAGGGCGCAAAAGTGCACGCAATGTAAGGTGATGCACACTGGGGGCACATGGGAACCAGGTGAGACAGGTACGTTCCTATCGTACGCCCCCCCCCCACCAGGTAACCTACATGGCCCCTCCCTTACCCCTTACTGTATCCACACAACACAACACTACCCATAAACATCTACTTTACAAATCAACAAACATCCCTACTGTCTTCCCCGTTCCTCCCATATACCAAATTCGTCTTCTCTCCCTCCTAACCAATCAAATTTGCCATTTTCAACTCTCATCAAAATTTGCCATCTCCAACTGCACATCAAAATTTGCCATCACCAATTCATCATCAGTCCCTCCTAAGGAGGGAGAGATGGAATCACCCCAATGTCTCATCCACGTCGTGATGCGTCTCACAAATCCACACAGCGATTCATCTCCTGCAACAAAACAAAGAAAACACAGGTGTGGAGTCATCATCATCACCACAGGTAAGTGGCTGCGTATGGTGCGACAGGTTCATCAATCCTAACTATTTCCTAAATGACTTTAACAACTTTACACTACCCGGGGTCTTTCTCCGGCCAAACCATTGGCCCTCTTACACTATGGGTTCTAAAAACCAATTCCCATTGGCCAAACTGTGGTGCTCTTCAATTTGGGGTCTCACTCCCCCGATTCATCTCCCGGTGCCCTCGTACAATTTCTGGGCTGTGGCGTGTACCTCTCCCAGTGGGTCTACCCACCTGCACACCTCCACCACTGCAGTTGCCTCCGAGCTTACCTGCTCCTTACCCTAACCTAACTACCTGGGGAAGGCCCTCTGGCTCTCTCCCCACTCCGTGCCCTCTCTGGCACTGGGCTGCCCGATCCACACCCGGGATCCTCAGGCACCCACTCACAACTACCGGCTCCCAGAGCCCACCTGCGGCCTCACCTGGCCGACATCCTCACAGTGGTGGAGTGCCCAACCAACTACACACACTAACAGGCTACACGCCCAGCCATTTCCACCACACTAATGCACCCATTCACAACACCATTCTGCAACCGCACCACAAATGCCAATATCCAACCACAATTTACCTGCACCCTCTACCTAACACTTACACTACCCGCCCCGGGTACTCGTGAAAGGGGTCCACTCTTCCCCCATCCACACCTTCGCACCATGCACACCACTCCGTACCACTTACTCCAACTCTCTCCACACACCTGTACCTGCACACCTGTGCTCTCACACCTGGTGCCACCTGCACCCTTCTCTCCCCAAGCGCATTCGCGCTGATCCACACACTCATTACTCATACACTGCTCCACACACCTGTCCAGTTGCACACCTGTGCAATCACACCTGTTCAATTCTCACAAACACGGCATCATCTCAGCTAACTACTCCCTTCTGAAACTTGCGCTTCCCAGTCGTCCCTTTAAACTATTGCGCTCCCTCGTCATTATCATCCATACTAATCTACCTGCGTCCCCACTACAGGTATCAGTCACTAACTAACCTTAACGTTACCTAAGGTCATCTTCTCTAGATCCCTACACACAATATCCTAACCCACCCGGGCTAGTTTTCACTGCCATACACCCCATAAGCTATTGCTCCTTTGCCCCACCTTGTGAGGGATGGTGGATTTGCCATCCCACCACATCGGGGGTCTCTCACTACCAATTTTGCACATCAAATTTCAACAAATCAAAAATTTGCCAATCACTACCCATCATCTGCCAATCACTACTGCCAATCCCTTGCCAATCATCAAATTTTGTTTTTCTCTAATTTTGGGTCCAAAACACTAACCTCATCACCCAGTCTACTCACTACTACCTCTCGGTGCGCCAATCCCTGTCCAAAGCCCGGCTTCGTAAAGCCAAGCAATGGATGCTGGTTGTTTTGTGCCAGCGGGTGGATGCGTCCGGCATTCGGGGCAGGGACGGGGGCTTACCCGGGCCGAGATCCCACGCATCACCTCGGCGTGGAGCCATCCAATGTCCCGATCTCGACCTGCCGGCACGTCTCAACAAAACGTGGTCGCCATAACGACCCTTCCTATCGGGCTGCCAGCTCCGCCTAGTGGAGCCTGGACGCGGCCGTTCAAAGCGAGGCCCGGCACGGATCGCGCACGGCGGTCCTTTCGAACCCGCCGTGGCTCGGATCCCCGCTGGTTCTCGCGGCACGCGAAACCCGGCACGCACCGAGGGCCCGCTTCGGCTAAAAGTCGACCTAACCTTTAACCCGGTCACCGTCGATGCTTCACCTGCTTGCTTACACCCCGCAGCCCGTTCCTTGCTCACACCTCCAGCCGTTTCCATGCTCCTTGTACCGTTCCTTACACACCCAGGCACACCCATTCCACTCACAGCCTTGGTCACACACCTGACCACCGAACACTTTGGCACACATCCGTTGGTAGCACACCACACCAACACACCTCTTCGCGCCCCCTCCTCTGTGACAATCACAGGTGTGCCCTCATTCGCACACCCATCCACGTGCCTCACCACCAACTCCAGCGTGCATTCCCACTCACGCTCTACCATTCCAGGTGTGCATCCTTCCATCCCAGGTGTACATCCTCGCTCACCTGTCACAACTAACTCACGCTCCATGTCACTCTCACTACTTTCACCTCCATTCCTGACAGCGCACTCACCCTTACTCTTGACAGCGCACTCTTTCCCCATGCACCTGTCCGTCACACACCTTTCTCGCGCACACTCTCCCGTTACACCCTCTGTAACACTCACCACAGGTGGACACTCTTCCTTACTTCTGACAGCGCACTCTTTCCTCATGCACCTGTCGGTCACACCCCTTTCTCGCGCACACTCTCCCGTTACACCCTCTGTAACACTCACCACAGGTGGACACTCTTCCTTACTTCTGACAGCGCACTCTTTCCTCATGCACCTGTCGGTCACACCCCTTTCTCGCGCACACTCTCCCGTTACACCCTCTGTAACACTCACCACAGGTGGACACTCTTCCTTACTTCTGACAGCGCACTCCTTCCTCATGCACCTGTCCGTCACACACCTTTCTCGCGCACACTCCTGCGCACACTCTCCCGTCACACCCTCTGTAACACTTACCACACCGCGCTTCCATGTGCTCCCTCGCACACGCGCTACGACCGACTCACTCTCGCCAGCACCCTCACTACTCCTTGGTACACACTTTTTCCTCACACACCCCAGAGTCGGACTTTCTTGCACACCTCCTCTTTCGCACACCAGACCTGTCGCACACTTCACCCACGGCCTCTCACGAACACCCGGGTCCATCTCGACCCCCAAGCTTCTTAAATCCCCTGGCGCATCATACGCACGACCATATTGGTCACCACTTACACCGGGTCCTCTTCCTCTTCGCTTCTCCTCCATCACCTGCGAATCCCTCATCCGGTTAATGAGCACATCATCACGATCCGAACACAGACTTTGGACCAATTCTTTTATCTCCTCTTTTATCTCTTTCTTATCCCCTCTCCGTCGCTTCTTAATTTCGCTCATCCCTTCTTCCACTTCTTCTAATTTGTGCTTCACCTCTTTTATTCCCCGGTACGTCTCCTCAAGCTCATCCTCTAAGGCTACCTTGACCGTTTCCAGGTGCGTCCTCACCTGCCGGTCCTTCGTCTCCATTACCTCTATCACCTCGTCCAACCTCGTTGTCAGTCCCTCACGTACCATCTGACATTCCCTCTTTGTCGCTATCAAGTCGTTTTTTATGTCGTTTTGTGTCGCTTTTAAACCTCCTAATACTGCAGTGTTCCTTTGAACCTGCTCCGTTAGTCCTTTTTGTCCCTCCGTCAGCTGTTCCACCTCCTGCGTCAGGTCCTCTATGCCCCCTTGTAACTTTACAGTCCCCTTTCTCACCTCCTTCTCCATGTGCTCCTCACAGTGCCTCACCTCCTCGCGCACTCCTCCGACCTCCTCACTCACTCCTCTTCTGATCTCCTCTCCCATCACTTGCATCTCCTGCCCAGATGCCACCCTCATCTGCTCCATTTCCTCCCTGTGAGCATCCAGTTTGGTTTCTACCCCCATTCTGACCCCCTCTATCTGCTGCTCCATTTGTTTAACTTCCCTTTCCGCTTGGTCCCTCATGTCCCTCAATTTGCCTTCCATACTGTTTTCTAACCCTATTAACCCATTTCTCACCTCTTTTATCCCGTTGTCTAACCCCTCAAAATTATTGTCTAACTTCCCAAATTTCTTGTCTAATCCCTTAAAATTATTGTCTAACTTCCCAATTTTCTTGTCTAACTCCTCAAAATTATTGTCTAACTTCCCAATTTTCTTGTCTAACTCCTCAAAATTATTGTCTAACTTCTCACCGGTACCCCTCATTTGGCCCTCTAATCGCCCACTATCAACCCTCATTTGCTCACCCAATCGCTCAATCTGGCTTCCCATACTCATCTGTACAGCTGCCTGTAGCTGCGCAATGAGGGCCTGCATGTCAATCGGCTGCATGTTAAAGCCCGCTGATACAGCCGGCTCGGCTACCGCACGCTCGTGCGAGGCGCCTTTTTGCGCGCCCGCTACTTCGTGCGTGACGGCGCTATTTTGCGAACCTGCCGCCCTCACTGCTTCGCTCTCCTCTTGTCCCTCAATTTGGTCCTGGATCGACCCTACCTCACTCTCCTTTACCGGACCCCAGCCGTCTTGATCCGCCATAGCGCGACTTGCAAAATTCGAGTTTCGTAAAACAAAACAAATTTCGGCCGCTCCAAATTTTGACCAAATTTTTTTTTTCCTCTATTCGTTTTTTTTCTTCAAAATTTGGTCGGGCCTCGAATCTCACTCCCGACACCAATTGTTACAGACGTGGCTTGGATGTTATTTACCGAGCGGTTTATTGGTATGACCACGTCTGCACAAGTTACCCGATTGTGCCCGAACGTTGACTAGTCGCGCTATGCTGGCTCAATAAGAAAAAGAAGACACCCGGCTGGATTACAATCACACAATACGACACCAGGGGTTCAGTTCTCAAGACCTCCGGAGGAGGTTATATTAAGGCGGAAAAGGTTAGATTACAGGGGCTAGAGGTATATTACAGGAAGACAGGCACTTAGACACACTCTTATATTAACCCCGGACAGACGACAGACACACGGGACAAAATGCTGACTCACACGGGGATTGATGGCAAGGAAAGGCAGGCAGTCGATGGCTCAAGGTGCACTCTTGGCTCAAGGCAGAATCGACTCGGTCCGGTCCAGAGATGCGGGGAGGTATCGTCGCGCTGGGGGTGGCGGTGGCTTCTCTCTCCAGTCTCCAAGCTGAGGCGCATCTGACGTCACATCCGGCGCGGGGCCGCGTATATCCGGCGGGGAGTGACACGCCCTCGGCTCGTTAGCTCCGCCTCGTGGAATCGGCACGTTGCTTCTCATTGGGTGCGTGCGGGGGGGTTACTGGCTCCGCCCCTGACGAGGAGCTGACAGCCAGCCCCTTCGGGGTAACCCCGTGGAGCGCATGGTCTGGAGCTAATCGAGCCGGTGTGAGGACGCATCCTCCCCCGCTCCGCCGCCATCTCCTCTGTTGTTGTTGTAATTGTTGGTGTAGTTGTTGTTATTGTTGTTGTTTGGGGAAGAAGATGGGAGGAGGTATGGGAAAGGTCCTAAACTCACTACTGATGCCATATAATCACATTCTGGTGCAACGAAGAGTCATAATTAATGGAGACGAGGCCTTAACTGACATAGAATAAGAATAACTAGGAAGATGTCCGAAAGTTGTCTACGTGTGGTGCGGTGGACCTGGGCACGACATTTAATGGGGGAATAAGGGGAAGGTCGGCTCTACTGATTGTTATTTACATGCAATGGGACTAGGGAATGGGGGATCGGGGAAAGTTGGGGAGTATTGGAGAAAATAGGGGAATATTTACAAGCGGATATGGAGGCCAAATTCCATATTCGCAACAATATATATATATATATATATATATATATATATATATATGTATATATATATATATATATATATATATATATATATATACACACAGTCACGTGAAAAAGTAATTACACCCCATGTAAAGTTTTGACTTTTTCAACATATTTCAACATACAGCTATTTGATCTTCCTTTCATCAATATTGATACATAAAGGTGATATAATAAAACAAATATCATGAAACATTTACATTTTGTAGTCCATTGTATAATTTAGATAAACATAAATGCAAATTTTGCACGTGGAAAATGTAAGTACACCGCTACATTTATCACTACTTCAAATACCTAAAATTAGAATCAGGTGCACCAGCTCAGGTGCAAATGATTAGAACATCGTTGGAGAGGATCTTGGAGGAACCTGTCTTATTTAAACCTCAGACATTTAGTTTGGTTTGCTCTTTGTTGTTGAAGTGTGCGGCGTCACCATGCCTATATCAAAAGAGCTCTCTCAGGCCTTCAAAAAAAAGGTTGTAGATGCCTACGAGTCTGGGAAGGGATTTAAAAAGATCTCCAAACAATTTCAAATCAATCATTCGACTGTCCGGAAGGTCATCTACAAGTGAAGATTCCAAACAACTGCCAATTTGTTCAGGCCAGGCCGCCCCAGCAAGTTCAGCCCGAGAACAGACCGCAAGATGGTGAAAGAAGTCTCTAAGAACCCCAGAATGTCATCACAGGACCTACAGGTAGCTCTTGCCATTGTTGATGTCAAAGTGCATGAGTCTACCATTAGATAGAGGCTGCACAAATTTGATCTACATGGGAGGTGTGCCACGAGGAAACCTTTTCTGTCCAGAAAGAACATCAGGGCAAGACTAAAGTTTGCCAATGAACACCGAGGCAAAGACCAGCACTTCTGGCACAATGTGCTCTGGACAGATGAGTCAAAGGTAGAGCTATTTGGCCACAGTACCAGAAGACATGTTTGTTGAAAACCAAAGACAGCATTTGACCACAAGAACCTGATCCTAACTGTAAAGCAAGGTGGTGGAAATGTTATGGTTTGGGGCAGCTTTGCTGCATCAGGGCCTGGGCAGCTCACCATCATAGAATCCACTATGAATTCTTCATTGTACCAGAGGGTGCTTGAGGATAATGTGATGCCATCTGTCGGAAAGTTGAAGCTCAACCAAAGGTGGACCTTGCAACATGACAATGACCCTAAACATACCAGTAAATCCACCAAGGAATGGCTGAAAAGAAAGAAATGGAGGGTTTTGGAATGGCCAAGTCAATGCCCGGATCTAAATCCCATCGAGATGTTGTGGGAGGATTTGAAACGAGCTGTGCATGCAAGAAACCCCTCAAACATCGCACAGCTGAAAGAATTATGCATGGAGGAGTGGGCAAAAATTTCTCCCAGTCGATGTCAGAGACTGGTAGACAGTTATAAGATACGCCTACTTGAGGTTGTTTCTGCCAAAGGGGGCAATACCACCTATTAGAGACTAGGGTGTACTTACTTTTTCCACATGCGAAATTTGCATTCATGTTTATTTAATTTATACAATGGACTACAAAATGTAAATATTCCATGATATTTGTTATATTATATCACCTTTATCTATCAATATTGTTAAAATGAAGATCAAATAGCTGTACATTGAAATATGTTGAAAAAGTCAAAACTTTACATGGAGTGTCCTTACTTTTTCACATGACTGTATATATATGTATGTCTGTATGTATGTATGTATGTATGTATATATATATATGTATGTATATATATATATATATATATATATATATATATGGATGTATGTATATATATATATATATATATATATATATATATATATATATATATATATATATATATATATATACAGTGGAACCTTGACTTACGAGTTTAATTCGTTCTGTGACCGAGCTCGTAACTCAAATTGCTCGTTTCTCAAATCAAATTTCCCCATTAAAATGCATTGAAATGCTATTAATCCGTTCCAGCCCGCCAAAAACCACACCAATTTTTTTTTAAATATACAGTATATATAAAAATATCTCGCGCTTTATATTTCACCTGTATGCAGCATACAAGTTGGCAGGATGGCCTGGACTGGAGGTACGCACACTTGACTCTAAAGTCTAAACTGTCCAGCCTGGGTTTGAATCCCGACCCAGCTATAACCTGTCATGTCGGTGTTTCACAGGCAGGGTGATTCATCAATGTGTGTACCGCTAAACTGGGCGCCCCGTTTGCGTCCCATTAGTTGTTGGATGTTAAGGATCTCACCGTGTTTTCCACAAAGAGAAGGCGAGCTATCGCCGGCACTCTGAACAAGTTTTTCGGGTGACACCGTCACAATTTCGGTCTTCGAGGCCGGCCGATAGGCACAGTGTGACCGGAAGGGACGAGGTTCTCCTGACCACGTGGCCCTTGACTTGGTTTGTCCGCACAATGTGGGCACTTTCAGGATGAACTTTAGCCGGGGAGCATTTGGGCGCCCCAGTCTGATACTGCCGCCCTCGTCGACAACACGCACACCTCGCTCATGTTTTTCGACGATTGCGTGTTTTATATCCAAGCACATCATCCTCTTCTTCTTCTCAGTACCGTGTTTTCCACAAAGAGAAGGCGAGCTATCGCCGGCACTCTGAACAAGTTGACGGCAGAGATACTGTACTTGCACGGCAAGATAACCACGTGACCAGAACCCACCTGGTGGCGTAAACTCAAAATAACCAACATGCGAAAACAAAAATGCAGCGCTATACGACAGAGATACTGTACTTGCACGGCAAGATAACCACGTGACCGGGTGGCGAAAGCTCGTAACTCAGATCTCGGCTCGCATCTCAAAGCAATAAACCGCCCGAGCGACGGCTCGTATCTCGATAAACTCGTAAGTTGGGGCACTCGTAAGTCAAGGTTCCACTGTATATATATATATATATATATATATATATATATAATATATATATATATATATATATATACTGTATATATATATATATATATATATATGTATATATATATATATATATATATATATATATATATATATATATATATATATATATATATATATATATATATATATATATATACATACATGTATATAACCCCCGCTCTAGCAGGGAACATGGCCTTAAAATGCATGTTGTGTGTTGTTGTATACATGTATAGATATATACATATATATACACATGTATATATATATATATATATATATATATATATATATATATATATATATATATATATATATATATATATATATATATATATACAATTATACATGTATATTGTTACGGTTTCGTCACTTCCATTGTTGTGGTTTTCATCCACTGTGAACATTTTTTGTTGCATGTACTATTATTGTTGTCGTTTAAAGGAAATAGAGATTACTATTTTCAAAACGTAAAAAAGTAAATGTTTTAAATGAAACCGGAACCGGACGACGACGAAGAGGAAGAGGAGAGAGGAAAAAAAAACAAGCCGGAGCGAGTGAGTCGGACAAGAAGCCGAGCTGCTTCAAGGTCCTGAGCGAACGTTGGCGAACGAGAGTCACGATTGAACTTTGGGTTCCCCAGGAAAGGGATTCCTGCAACAGAGTTGTTATCACTGTGACAGATAAACCTGCGTGACAGGTTTTGCGGTCGATTCTGAAGAGAATCGTTGGAGCGCCGTTACGCCACCAGAACAGGCCGTCGGCTATTTTACCTCGCGCAGGATTTGTGCATTGCTCAAGGTTTTTCACTTCGCTTCAACCATTCTCACCGCATCCAGACGTTAATTTGGTGTGTGTGTGTGTAACATGGCTTTTGAGTGGGAAATCTGCGGTTTGCCGATTGAGGGCCGTCAAACGTCCATACCTGAAGGTGTGATTTCCCCGTCGCTTCTCGAGGACACCTTCGCCCATCTTTGGCAGTGTAACTGCCAACCCAACGGGATTCTGGTCTCGATACGACATCGTACAGACGATCACTGGAGTGGATCGACTTTGGCGTGAAGCCGGAACCAACTTTGGCTTGAAGCTGGGAAAGAGACATTGGGGATGTTCTTTTCGCTCACTTGTAGCACAGTGAGTTATATATTACGAAACTGATGGTACCATCATATGAATGATATATATTGATTGTACTTTTGATGAATATTGTTACTGTACCGTTATTCTTGCGTGACGTTAATACAATACTTGTTTGTTGGTAAGAATTGTTGTGGTTTCACCATTGATCCTTGACACACAGAATAACACATCTTTCTGCCATGACTCCTCTCGGGGCTCGGAGGTACACCGTGACCGGGGTTTGGGGAGGAGCACGTAACAATATATATATATATAGATATATGAAAGAGTGAAGCTTGCTGAATTCAATCACCACTTGGATCATCAACCTGGAACCGTCCGTCATCAAGGTTTTGATCCTTCAATTGCAGAATCCCTTTTGACAGCGGGTCTTCAACCTCAGTTGCGTCCGAAGGTCATCCAAAACCCAATCAGAGAGAGAAATAGATAGAGACAGAGATGACAGACAGCCGTTGTTTTATTTGGCATCTGCAGTTGTTTTGAATACTTCCCAAGCTTTGTGAGCCATTCGATGTTGGTCTTTAACTGCGTTGGCCCTTGTCATCACATTGAATGAAGTTTTTAGCTTGTCATGTGCATTCATTTAGTAACAACACAAAGCAAGAACCAAATGCTGTTCTGGCCCTTGGCTTTAATACAAAACGTAACATCACTTGACTATTTCATTGCACGCTTCCTTCCAGAGCACTGCAACATCAGCTTCACTGGAACCATACTGGATAGTTTTGATGAAACATCGTTTATTTTTCTTTGTAGCCACACATAAGAGCCTATTTTAGATAGGAACATATCAGAACAGAAATGTTTGTATTGCACAGTATAAATTGAACTATTTGAACATTTTACAGCTTAAGGTTCAGGCAAGCTATATATTTTCTTTGTCTCACATAAGTCAGAGGTTGCTGCTGTCAATTATTGCGTCAATTGAGGAGTGTTCTTTCACTGCAAATATCCAAACGAGGTTTGTCTCACCAGCCATCAACAAAGACGACGCATCAGAAATGGGTCATAATGGCCAAGTAACATGATCATTTCACCAAGTAAAAATGAACTATAACCACTTTGACATATCTGACCAAGTATTACATCATCGTAACCCTCCTTATGGTCACTGAGATAATGAAAAGCATATTGTAACCTGAAAGTTTGTTTTATTGAACTCAGCAATGACCTCAACTAACTGTTAACCTTGATTTTGTTTTAGTTTTAGATTGTGATGATGTCATCACAGAGCACATGCTTAGATTGTATTTCTCATGAGCAAGATCTGGACTTGTATGTCAGATAACCATAGGACTATTTTACTACTGTGACTGCTGTAATCACGACGTAACAACAAAATAGGTACACGATAAAACAATTTAGTAGGAAGAATAACCTGTCCTGGCTTTGTTTACTTGCTCATCATGGGACTGTGCTCGGTACCTCTGCCACAGAAGGTGGATGAAGGTTATGTTTTCACCCTGGTTTGTCTGTCTGTCTGTCTGTATGTCTGTTTGTCTGTCTGTGAACATTATACCTCAAAAAGTTGTGGACGGATTCGGACATGATTTGGTGAACCTGTTGCATGTGCGACAAGGGCGAAGTGATTAGATTTTCATGAAGTTTCGGATCCGGATACTAGACTTTTTAAAGTGATTTTTCACCATTGCGCCAAAAAATACATATCGCATGATTTCTCAAAAAGTTGTGGATGCGTTATTACATAACTTGGTGGATGGGTTGGGTGGGTGACAACTGACAAGAACAAGCCGATTAGATTTTGGTTCAGGTCTGAATTCAGATCCGGTCTATCAGTGGGATACAAAACGTAAACTGTTCAGCCTGTCGGAGGTATGCGCTCTACCGAGCGCCATTCTGGTTTATTACCTCCACTACCGAAGGTGGATGCAGGTTATGTTTTCACCCCAGTCTGTCTGTTTGTCTGTTTGTGAACATGTTATCTCAAAAAGTTGTGGACAGATTCAAACGAAATTTGGTGGAGAGGTAGCATATGTGACAAGCCCGAAATGATTAGATGTTGGTAAAGATCCGGAAACAGATGTGGATCTGAGAATTTTTAAAGTGATTCTTCACCATTGATGGACGTATAAAGAATGGCCAACTTATGTCAAATCTAAGTGGATGAGTTGGGTAGGTGACAAGAACAAGCCAATTAGATTTTGGTTCAGGTCCAGATACAGATCTGGCCAATCAGTAGATACAAAACGTAAACTGTTCAGCCTAGCAGAGGTATGCGCTCTACCGAGTGCCAATCTAGTTTTGTACATTGTATGATTCGGTGCAATTGGTCCATCAAGATAATGCACTAAGCTTTCGAGTTGCATAGTTTGGGTTCGACTTCTGAAGAGACTATATACTGTCTGATTGGTGCTTCCCAGGTGTACATAAAGATCGCGCAATGTCTTTTGTGAAGAGTATACGAGCCATCGCAGTACCCTGAACAAATTACAAATTCCTGCTGTAACATAGAGGGGACAATGACCTCATCAATGACCAATGACCTCTCCACTCAAGTGGAAAACCCTTTGTTTCCTCATGGACATCTATGTTACTTCATCACATGCAACAGGATTTCATGGCATCAGTTAATTTGGCGGCCCACAACATCGCACATTTGCCTAAAATATAGTTATTCCAGCAGCACTCTGATAGCACAACAACAATTCATACAATCTCAGCTTCAAATCTACGCACCAATAAGACATCAACAAATTCATCCACTAAAAGCCATGTAAACATCAACATTGACCTCTTCACAACATTGATAAATCTAAACTTCCATTTTGAGAACGAGGCAAAACTACTACTACTACTACTACTACTACTACTACTACTACTACTACTACTACTACGAATCCACATGCCCAGCTAAGGGGCGTAGCGACCCCCTTGAGGGATTGACCCTTTTGTACTTTGTTCCATTGGGACAGTGGTCCACGAGGTTAGGGCAGGAATTTTAACTTTGTTTATGGTGATGGCAATTGCTCACCTACTCTTCGCGAAGGACACCGTCAGATCTTCACTGTCCACCAACTGATGCTGGCAGATGAGATGCCCACTTAACGTCCATCCCAGAGAAGGCAGACACATTGATGATTCACCCTGCCTATGAAACACCATTGTGACAGTTCATAGCTGGGCCGAGATTCAAATTCACGATAGACTGATTTGAGGTGAATGTGCATACCTGTAGGCCATCCTGCCGGCCTTAGACGTAAAACAGGGTCAGCAATATCTCAACATCAAAAACCTGGTGCATATGAACAAATAATAACATTCACTATTCACGATTTGCCATTTCACCGCGGCGTCACACTGCTGGTACACGTGAAGATTTGTGAACCTTCCATTTTGCTGCAATCTTGTCTGCCCACACGTTTTTCTCTTTCTTTGTTTTGCTTGTTGGGAGGTTTGTGTCTCATCATCTCATGCTTTAAGGGAAGTTTACCTCCTCTCAACAAAAGGGCATTCAAATTCTGCCATAAGGCATGAAAGTAACAACAACAGCAACAGCGCCATGGTCACGCTCGGCCTCCATTTGTTCTGTGCTCATGTAAAAGCTTTTCAAAATACATAAAGCGGGCGACAATGTAGCAGAAATTTGCTATGCTTCGACATGTTCAAATTTTTCTTTCTGTCTATAATGCCAGATGCATTTTGCGTCTGGGTCCTTGTCTGTGTGCCGGTGCTTTGAATCATCTTCCTGCCATGTGGTTAGCTGTGTAACCTCAAGTCCTCGGGAGTGCCAGCACATGTGCATACGACACAGGCACAACGGGCCAAATGTCCTTGTGATATCTCGACGCCTTGTGACGTACACCCACTCGTTTTGTTAGTAGTTTGTCTCTAAAACATTTCACCAACTCAGTGGTGTAATGGTTAGAGCGTCTGCTCTGAGTCGGGGAGGCATTCATTAAATACAAAAGAACAGGTCTATAGTCCGACACATCTGAAGAGGAGGAATCATTGAGTAGTAAAGAAAATAACTCAGCAGTTCCAGTAGCAGAGAGTGTCTATCTCGGAGGTGAGAAAAGGCTTATAAGAGATCCATGTAGGAAGTGATGAAACGGCTCAGAAAACTAAGAGCAGATAAGCGTGGTATTAGCGGATAATTTTATAACCCTACGCTAGTGTGGCAGGGCCTTGGACATGGTTAGTAACATGCAAAAGGGGTTTGAGATGCCCCACCGCACTAACGTATGGTAAAGAAAGGATCCAAATAAAAATGTGGGAATCGAACTACCTGTTAGCTTGACTTCAGTCGTGGTTGACTTCAGTTGTGGGCAAGGTGTTGGGTCTGTTAATTAAAGAATGGATACGGAACCGTTTGAATGTAGTCGGCATGGATTTACCAAAGGAGATCTGGGTTAACTAATTTATTGGAGTTCTATGAAGCAGTTTCTGAATGGGCGGGCAAAAGAAGTGTAGCGAATGTAATTTATCTCGATTTTCAGAAGATATTTGATAAGGTACCAGATCAGAGGTTGTTGGCTAAGGTAAGGGCATGTGGTGTCGCTGGTCGAGTATCTAATTGTAATGGAAACTTACTTAGTGATAGGAAGGAAAGATTGGCCGTGAGTCGGAGGATGTCTTGCTGGGAGGATGTATGTTGTGGGGGTACCTCAGGGGCCAATACTAGGACCATTATTATTCATCATTTACATCAATGATATGGATTGTGGGTTAAGAGTCGGCTTTTCAAATTTGCAGATGATACCAAGTTTGAAGGTAATGTAGATAGCAGAGAGGGTGGTGATCAGTTTCAGAAGAGTCTAAATATTTTCATCGATTGGGAAAAATATTGGCAGATGCAATTTAACATAGGAATTTAACATATTTAACATAGGAATTTAACATAACATAACATAACATAGGAACAATTTAACATAGGAATTTAACATATTTAACATAGGAATTTAACATAACATAACATAACATAGGAACAATTTAACATAGGAATGCTCGGGATGGGTAACAATAATGGAAAAAGGAATTACAATTACATGATGTAAGGGGCAATTCTGGGGCAGATCACTCAGGAGAAGGGTCTTCGGTGTGGTAATAGATACGGGGGGTAAGGAGACAGGGCAGTACCAGGCAGCTATAGGTAAAGCTAACAAGGTTTTAGATTGTATTCGTCATCACATCTAAGGAAGGACATATCTTTACAATTGAATGAAAGAGCTTTATCATTTAGTCATTTCTTTGCATGTTTGACTGGCCTCACGATGTCGGAGTGTGGTGTCCTCTTGGCTCGGCAGTTGTAGAACCATCGAGGGAAAGGTAACTTCGGTTAAGGCATTCCATCCCATGTTAAAGGTTTAATGTTATTTCCCTCTCCCTGCCCGCCACAAATTGCTCCGACATGATGCTTCGTTAACCACCTCTCTCTCTCTCTCTCTCTCTCTCTCTCTCTCTCTCTCTCTCTCTCTCTCTCTCTCTCTCTCTCTCTCTCTCTCTCTTTCTCTTCTCTTTCTCTTTCTCTTTCTCTTTCTCTTTCTCTTTCTCTTTCTCTTTCCCTGTTCCAGGACCAGGCGGAGACCAACTCGTCGGTGATAAACAGTCGCACAAACACCGTGGTGGTGCGCGGGCTCAAAGCCGCCACCATTTACGTGTTCAAAGTGCGAGCTCGCACCGAGGCTGGTCTGGGAAGATTCAGCAGTGGCATGATGTTTCAAACGCGCACCAAGGGTGAGAACGTGCATCAGCCTGGATGTTTTCCTTCGGCCCGTTAACTTGATACAGCATGTGCAGCACAAAAAAGGGATTTTTTATTTGCATCCAGAAATGGGAGCCAATTAGACATTTATGTCGAGCTGACTTCCCGAGAAGATTTACAAACCCTTTTTGGGAGGGGGGGACACGTTTTTACCGCCAATCTGGAAGTCGTCAATACCGATAAAACTGTCGACTGTGCGTTGCCTTCACCTATTGCTGCTTCCCGTGCCGTCGACATTTGCATATTGGGTCATGTGGCCAGTGGCCATAAAAATGCACTTAGAAGGCCTTTTACATGATTTAATGCTCCAACTTTATCCTTGTCCTTGTGAGGATAGAGTTTATTTTGTGTTAGAAGGAGGCAGAACTAAGGTAAGGGAGTTGTGGAGGTTTGTTGGGAGGGAGAAGAATGGGAGATTGCATGATTGAATTGTGATGGGAGAGTGGAGGGGGGTGCTGAGTTGCTGGTGGAATTTGGTTTGGGATATTTTTTTATCGGTAGAAGAGCTTCCCTTCAATGCAGCATGAGAGTTCATCCAGATTGGTTTGAGGCAGTCCAATGGTTGTGGACACCTGCCGCATCGTCCCAGAGGTTTTGCAGGAATTGAATTGTGAGTTCAAATCAGAGGTTTTGGTTAGGCCTTTAAAAATATAAATACAAGAAATCATTGCACTTGACTCACAGTATTGCTCCATCGTCACGAAATGGAAAAGGTAAACACCTTTTGGAAGAGAAAAACGTGAGCCGACGCGGATCGAGGAACGTTTTGAAGCCATGAGCCCTTTAATATGCTGCGCGGACATTTGGAAGCACTTTTTATATATAAACATGAAGCTTGACACCATTTTGAGCTAAAATAAGGGAGTTTGGAAAAGGATTGGATGAAATGGAGGGAGCAATGCCCACGAGTGCCAATCCACGCGTCTGTCCGTTTTTTTTAATTGCCCTTCTTTTTCTCATTCCTTTCCAATTCTTTCATCAATATTAATGTTTCTGGAGCCGAAGTTTCTGGCACTTACCTTTCTCTCAGGCATTTTCAATTCACGTTTCAACAGCAGATTTTTGCTCGCTTCCTCTTAAAGGTCATCTGTAGGGCAAGCCGCCAGAGATCCTGGCCGGTGCGAGGTTGAAAGGGAACAGGAAACAAAAGGTAATGGAAGCCCAATCGCAGGTACTCAGTGTACGCCTATCTTCTTAATTACGCGGAGCCCGTTCTCAACTTGCACTGCCTGGATAAGCGCCAGTACTAAAGTCTTCGCTAAATGCTGGAGATTGTGTTACCGGCCTGACATTGTGCAAGAAATTGTCCGCTTTTGAGCTCAACCGCCTGGCTCGGAGCCATCGTCGGTGGAGACAGAGCCACGGGGAGTTTTGAGGGGAGAAAGCGCGTGCAAAAGCTAACTTTGTATTTCGAGAAAGCTCGGTTTTGGTTATTTCTGGATTGTCCTGTTTGCTGTTGCTGTCTGAACCCATTACTCATGACTCGATGACGAGATCCCAAGTTCAAATGCCATTTGCCATATTGATTTGTCCATTCCCTTTGAGTATTAATGTCCTTTCGAATTGATGTGAGGTCACTAATGTCTCCTAATGTCCTCCTGCTTCATGTACGTCCACCTCCATGTGTCTCACATGACTGTAAGAATAAGAAAAACTATGTATGTGAATGTAATTGACATTTAATCATTACCTCCGCCACCGAAGGTGGATGGAGGTTATGTTTTCATCACGGTCTGCCTGTCTGTGCACTGGATATCTCAAAAAGTTTTGGTTGGATTTGGACGAAATTTGGCAGAGATGTAGCGTATGTGATAAGGACGAAATGGTTAGATTTTGGTGAAGATCCGGATTCGGATCCGGCTACTAGAATTTTTAAAGTGATTCTTCACCTTTGGGAGATAGGGCCAAAAACGATACATAGCGGGATATCTCAAAACGTTGTGGATGGATTTGGACGAAACTTGGTGGACAGCTTGCGTGTCTGACAAGGAAGAATCGATTTGATTTTTGTGAAGATCTGAATATGGATTCGGATATGAGAATTATTTGATTTTTTACGTGATTCTTCACCATTGAAAGATAGGGCCAAAAAGCGATGTATGACATGATATTTATAAAAGTTATGGACGAGTTATGACTAAACTTGGTGGATGTGTTTGTTAGACGACAAGAACAAGCCGATTAGATTTTGGTTCAGGTCCGAATCCAGATCTGGCCTATCAGTGGGATGGAAAACATAAACTGTTAAGCCTGGTGGAGGTATGCGCCCTGCCGAGTGCTGTTCTAGTTTTAATTGTAATTTTAGCTGCAATTGTAAGTCTATATAAACTGACTTTGATCCTATATATCAAAGTTGCTAAAGACTGATGGGGATGCTGTGTTCCCATTCACAGAGGGGGTTAGTACTCTACGTGAACAGATCCCGTTGATCGCCGGATCCGCCGCAGCTGGAGTCGTCTTTATCGTCGTGGTTGCAGTGATCGTCATAGTGTGCAGCAGGTAAAGGTTTTTTTGAACCCCTGCGGGGTATCGGCAGCACCTCGTGATCGATCAATTGTGAACGTCTTTTAAAATGTCACTTTTCTTGTTTGTCCCAGTTTAAGGTCCTTGGTGCTCGGTAGGCCTTGCAAAGGCGCAAAGGGAATGGAGAAAATGTAACATTCGGCTGCGTCGTCGACCTGAGATGCGATGAAGCTAATGGGCAAAACAATTTGAAAAACGTTTTGAAGAAGAAGCACACAACTGGAGGTGTTAATTGCGTTGCGTTGTGAGCCTCTGAGCTGACTTCCTGCATATGAAACCTGGTGGAATCGAATCCCACGGAAACCTCTGACCTCGTGGCGTCGGGAGTGGGGATCCACATTGAGGGTCAAGTGCTTAGAGTGGACATTTTAAAAGCAGGCAACCCATCTCCTTTGTGGACTTGGAGACCCCATGGCATATTTTATGAAGATTAGGCCGTTGGGCCTGTAGCATGGACAAATTCCAAACCTCACGTGTGGGTCAAAGTTGGAGTTGATCGCATTAACTCATTACATCTGTGCAACCACAATGGCGGCCCCACGAGCCTCCACGAATGGTGATACTCCAACCGGGGATCAGATCAGATCTATTAGATTCATGCCTATTCATGGAAGTTTCGATTATTGTCCCTAATCATAATTTCCCTCAATGTAGTAAAATAACAAATGTTTCTTTTGTGCATTTTCTAGCAATGTGTGCCATCCTCCAAGTTTGTTGTTGATTTTTTGGGTGTAACTGAGGCCCATTTTGACTCCAATTCCAGGAGGCGTTATGAAAGAGGAGATCCAGAGTACACCGACAAGCTGCAGCATTACAGCAGCGGGCACGGTAAGCAATGCGGACGAGCTTGTGCGCAATGCAGGTGTACCTGTGAAGCACGGCATCAGAGTTCAGTGTGCCCATTTGGCATTTCCAGCCTGTCGTGACAAAACTTTACTATCATAGCAATGGAAGTCTCATACGGAGATGTGTTCACCTGTTTGTCATTTTAATACAACATTCTCTAGTCTGCGCAATACGAGGGGCCTTCAAAATGTTCCCGGAACGAGATGCCCCAAACTAGTCAAAGAAACGCCAACATTTTTAATTTATCACTATGTATGTGTTGATGATAAGAAATTACATATTTTATGGTTGACGACTGGTTGTTAAGCTTTTTAAAATTATCGTGATAACTGTGTCTCTCTTCAGTGAATGGATCACTCATTATCCACTCAGCCACTCACTCATTCATGTGCTGCTTATTCCCTCCCTCTGAGGTTTCTATTTCAAACTGGCGGACAGCTGATATATACGTCACGTGACACGTGCTGTACTGAAAAGGCTTCATAAATATGGAATTATGTAGCTTGCTACGTATAAGTTTTTTTTAAAGTGTGATCTTTAACCCTGTAGTTTATCTCATTTTTCTCTCTAATTCTTTCTCCATGTCATCTGTGTTCTTACACATTTTGCTTTCACTCTACCTTCGTATGCCATCTTTGCCTTTGAGTGCTCAATATGAATGGGCAGGTCTTCATGCACATTATAAATCCCATAGAGCATTGGAAAACTGAGTGAACATATTCATTATTAAGGCTTATGAAACCTGAGTGGCGTCAAATCAGCGGGTCAAATGTGGAACCTCAAATTTGAATGACAAGTACACCCACTCACTATGGGAGCGGAAAAAGGGTCATTCCTCTTTGGGGTATATAGATTACAGTCTATCTATGGTCGGATCTCAAGAACATTGGGTGTGTGTTCATTTACCAAGTTTGTTGTGGAGAGATCGCCAAGTGGTTTAAGCATTTTAGCAAGCACTCCATTCAAAACCGTTAAGGAACGGCTGCTTGGTAAAGGAGCACAACCCGAGCTTGTCCCTTTCAGTTTCACATCAAACAGCAGGAGCGAATTTCAAAAGTTCGCAACGAAAAATGCCACGGTAGCGGCAGAAAGCGCCATGTTATTAACCCAACATTTGTGGGATATATAGAGTACCATAGATCTTCACTCAGTTCTGTAAGTAAAGCTTACTTCACAGATGTCGAGATTCCTCCAAATTTCTTCATTTAGTGTTATAAAGAGCAATAGCGACCGTTTAAAAAGCTAAGCATATGTGTTTGTGTTTTATAATATTTTTACTTCCTGTAGAAGCCGTTGCTCCCATGGAAACGCCATTATAACTATAAACTATTTATAAACGTTATCACTGCAGGAAAAACGCCTTGGGAAAGTGGGACATTATTAGTATTAATATTGTTTTGTAATAACATTAACAATTTGCGATTATCATTAATTTTTTTATTAAAAGCGTTTTTGGAAAAACGCCACGATAAACTTCTTCTTTGAACAAACGCCACGATAAAGCTAATTTAACATTGATATACACCTCAACACGCAATGCCATTGACGGCAAAGGTGGGGAAAACCCGCTCAGGGGAGAAAGCCCCCTTGGGGAGGGGGGCAAATGAATGCGCTACAACCTTCATTATGTAACCCTTCGTCATCCTGCCAAGTTTGGTTGAGATTAGATAAGTAACGATGGAATGTATTGGCCTCAAACATTCATCAGACAGTCGGACAGACACCAAATGACGTATTCTAGTATGATGCCATGTTGGAGCAAGACTTTGGACTTTGTGCTCCGTTTATGAAATAATGCCCATGATGCCCGGTTCACACCTCTAACCGATCCTGCATAAAGGGTGCACACTCCTCCTACTGTGACCTTTCAGCGTGTAATGAGCGGTACATGGCCGGCACCGCAGTTGGCTCATTTCCCGCACGATCGCACGGGCCGACGCGCTCACGCTGGTGCATCATGGATGTTTGTACGACGCTTGCATGGCCTGGCCCAGGCCACATCGGATTATGTGAATTAAGCGATGCCATTGTTTATCGCAGTCACGTAGCACTGTAGAGCGGTGTGGATTAAGGCATGGCTTCGCCGGATTGGCGTTATAGTGTGCATGATCGTAGATGGTGGGCACCTTGCCTTTTGATCAATGACAACAATGGGATGCCAGATTTTCCATGCTCAGTTGCCATAAGCAACAGATACTGTAGCTTTCTTTTTGTTTTTATCCATATGCTTGACTTCCAGTTGACTTTAAGCATTGTATTTATAGCTCATCAGTTGTGTATTTAGCACGGTGCATCTTGTACCACTGCAAAGGTGTCCGTTAACAACGTTGCTTCGCTGGTTAACGGTCAAAGCGTGGCCCCAGCTCCAGCACAAACTCAAAGCACTGTGTGTTGGCTGCAGGCTGGGTTTGCTGATACAAATAGCCACACGAATTGCATTAACTCACATCTAGCCACAAAAATATTTCACATCATTTCATAATAATTATATTCCTGCACTCATTCAAAAAATTGTCCTCCGCCCTCCCCCCTCCCCTCCCCCCCCTACCCCTCCCCCCTCCCCTCCCCCCCTACCCCTCCCCCCTCCCCTCCCCCATACCCCTCCCCTCCTACCCCGCCCCTCCCCTCCTACCCCTCCCCTCTCCCCCTCCCACCCCTCCCCCCTCCCCCTCCCACCCCTCCCCCTCCCCCCTTACCCCTCCACCTCACCCCCTCCTCCCTCCCCCTCCCAATCCCCCTCCCCCATCCCCCTCCACCCTCCCACTCCCCCTCCCCCCTCCCCCCTCACCCTCCCCATCCCCCCCCCTCTTCTCCCCTCTCCCCCTCCCCCTCCCCCTCTTCTCACCTCTCCCTCTTCTCCCCTCACCCCCTCTTCTCCCCTCCCCCCCCGTTCCCCTCCCCTCCCCTCCGCCCTCCCCTCCCCCGCCCGGCAATGCCGGGTACTTCTGTTCGTCATTTCATAATAATTATATTCCTGCACACATTCAAAAATTGTCATGTGCCTATTTTTAAATGATAAAATCCACCTTTCGTTTCATGTTATCGATGGAGTTTTTGCTCGGTATTTTACTTGCTGCTAGAAGTTTACCAAATAGCAAAACTACCCTTTGTATCCCTCACCCATCAGGTCACAAGATTTACATCGATCCTTTTACATACGAAGACCCAAACGAAGCAGTGCGTGAGTTCGCGAAGGAAATCGACGTTTCAGGTGTCAAAATCGAACAGGTTATCGGTGCAGGTGAGTGTCTGGTGGCCCTCTTATCTGATTAACTGTCGTGCCATTTCCCTCTCCTGTACATTGTACAAATACAGTGTGTAAATTATCTGTACAGTGTCGGCACTCTACTTACTGTGTTATACTACGTACTGTTACGTGGTCCTCCCGGTAACTACCTGGTCTTGGTGACCCCCGGACCGTGGGAGGGACCCCGCCAGAAAGATATATGGTTTATACGCTTTCGTAACGCAATCAATATGAACTCCGGTCAAGAAGAAACCCCACACCAAGGATCCGGAATAATCAATAATATATTCACTGAGCAATCAACAACCATCAACCATGCACAATCAATATTACAACCATGTGAACTCATCTACACAAACTCTAAGATGGCCATCTTAATCTTATACATTCCTCACGTGAGCCCCACTCCTGACTCCCTCCGTGGTCAATGTCTCTCCTCTCCGCACACGGGCGGTTGAACGAGCCCCGGGCGGACGTGCTCTAAACGTGCCGTCTCGGACTGGGGCCGCGGCTGCAGCGCACCTCCTTGCCAAGCCACGGGGCAAACCCAGCGCGGCGTCCAACGGGCGCGAGGCCCCAAGGGCGACCCTTACGCGTCCTTGTAGATGGGCAAAAACCCAGCGCGGCTTCCGACGCGAGCGAGGCCCAACGTGCGGACCCGTACGCGTCTTTGTAGACGGGGCAAAACCCAGCGCGGCTTCCGACGCGAGCGAGGCCCAACGTGCGGACCCGTACGCGTCTTTGTAGACGGGGCAAACTGTCCCGGACGCTTGGTTTCGTGCACGAACTCACGGTGACTGGACGTGTCAAAAGGTATTTACCGCCCAGGTAACTCCTCTCGCCAGACGTTTCGCAACGGCGCGTTTTCCGCGCAGCGTAAGGTCGATTCCACCTTCTCGTCGTCGCGGGGCGAGGAAGTAGAAGCCCCGTCCTTTTCTCTCCTCGTGTCTTTTCTTCTTCCGTTTCCGGCCACTTCCGTTTCCGGCCACTGGTTCCGAAGGGCTCCTGACCCTCCAACCACAACAACTACACAACAACTTAATATACTACACACGGAAGCAAAGACCTGCATGGTACTTCACATACATTCACATAAATATGTAACACTCCCCCCCTTCAAGAAAGAAAGTTTGAACCCAGCGAAAACTTTCTTTGCCGGCCAATTTGGAGAAACAAACCAGATAACTCAACCCCCCCACATTATCAGTTCCCCCCGGGCACAGTTATCACTTAAAAATAAAGCCAGTTAAGCCACTCGATAGCACTTTTCCGGGAGGCCAAGCCGAGTATTCACTACATGGATGCCTTTAGGAACGCGGAGTTCACGGTTAGTCCGTGCAGGAAAGTTCTCTACATGGGCGCCTTGAGGAACGTGGAGTTCACGGTTAGTCCGTGCAGGAAAGTTCTCTACATGGGCGCCTTGAGGAACGTGGAGTTCACGGTTAGTCCGTGCAGGAAAGTTCACTACATGGACGCCTTTAGGAACGGCGTTCACGGTTAATTCGTGTAGGAATCTTGGCTCGGCGGCTCCGCCGCCTTCAGTGCTTCAACTTCTCAGAACGTCCCTAATAATTAGGGTGGGACCACTGGTCCCTGTAGTCCCCTGAATACCGGTCTTCTTCTCGGCCACTACTTTGCCCATTCTTCCTTCGGGAGCGGCCGTAACTCAGGGAGCCTCCATAATAATATTGACTGCGGCCACCACCAAAACTACCGCCCAGTTGTCCTCTCCTGTAGACCTCTCGACGCCTACGAAATGCCTTCCCTACTGTTATGGTCCGACCCTCCAAATCCTTGCCATTCCAATTCTTCTCTGCCTCTCTGGCGTCTTTTGTGCTGGCAAACGTGACAAAGCCGAACCCTCTTGACTGTTGCGTTTCCCAGTCTCTTACCAACCGCACTTCCACCAGCGGCCCATATCTGTTGAAGACAGAGGTCAGAACTTCTTCCTCTGTTTTGAAGTTCAGTCCCCCTACAAATAACTTGGCACTTTTGTCACCATCCCGAGCTGGTGTGGTGTTATTTTCCCTGCTGGGCTCTTTATCAACCCTCAGGTTACCATAAACTTGACCCCCGGCCAAATCATTCCCGAGAACCACAGATACACCCTCTACAGGAAACGTGGCTTGTAAACCGACGGTGACCGGTCCTGACACCAAATCGGACTCCAACTGGATGACCTGAAGGGGAGCACTAACACCGCCCCCGATCCCCTGTAAACGAACACTATCCCCCGTTGCCGTCTCCTCGGACCATGGCAAAATGCCTTCAAGCATTAAAGATTGATGGGCCCCTGTGTCTCTCAATATCCTAACCGGTCTCCGGTTAGTCGAGGCTCCATCCAGTGACACAAACCCCTCGGAAATAAATGGTTGGTAACCCTCTTGATGGCGATTTCTTACGCTAGCCATCGCATTCGGAGTTGTAATAGTCGGACTCCGCTCTGGGTTGTCCCTTTTCATGAGGTAACAACTGGACATCAAGTGTCCAGGTTTTTTGCAAAACGCGCAAGTAGGCCCGGAGGAAAAACTCGGGGTCTGCCTCGGGCCCCCCGAACTATAAGTTTGTCTTGGGCCCGCATCCCTCTGATTTCGAACCGGTGGGGTATCATAGTTGTCCCCATAATC
Organism: Myxine glutinosa; assembly: GCF_964187855.1. Lineage (NCBI taxonomy): Eukaryota > Metazoa > Chordata > Myxini > Myxiniformes > Myxinidae > Myxine > Myxine glutinosa. The sequence continues at coordinate 44,973,613 of NC_136264.1, read as the reverse complement.
ATCTCGAGGCCGCCGCCATGTATGGTCGTTCTCCGCACCTGCTGTTCCCCACCTCCCCTGCGGAGATCTAGGCGAGGAGCTAGGTTCGTGGACCCCTATTCGGTGGGTTAAGGCATAATCATCTGCCATGGTGGCTGCGTCCCACAACTTTGGTACCTTCTTTTCCTGCAGGTACACTTTGATGTCCTCGTGGACACACTGCTGGAATTCCTCCACCAGGATCAAGTCCCGCAATGTCTCGAAGTCTTTCCCGACTCCTTTTGACTCACACCACCGATCAAACATGTTTTCTTTCACTCTGGCAAACTCCACATGGGTCTCACTCTCCCTCTTCCTGGCATTCCTGAATTTTTGCCTGTAAGCTTCCGGAACCAACTCATAGGCCTTGAGGATGTGCTTCTTCAGTACCTCATAATCTGCACATTGGTCCATTGGTAGCGCCGAATAAATTTCCTGAGCTTTCCCCACCAGCACACTTTGTACGAGTATGGTCCAGGCCTCCTCCGGCCAGTTTAATTGTCGAGCCACTTTCTCAAAGTGTGGGAAGAATTTCGCGACTTCCTTTTCACTGAACGGTGGAACCAGCCTCACATGTCTGCCCACATCCCAGGTTTTCTGGTTAGGTGTCGACCCCGTCAGCAAGGGTGGTGCCTCTCCCCGTTCTCTCATTAACTCCAGCTCCTTGAATTTGATTTCTTGCTGAAGCTGCATGTCCCGTTCCTTTAATTCCCTTTCCGCTTTTCTCTCCTCTGCTTCGAGGTCCCTTGCAGCTCTCCTTTCCTCTGCTTGTTCCTTTTCTCTTCTTTCCTGGAGTTCTCTTTCCACTCTCCTTTCCTCTGCTTGTTTCTCTTCTCTCCTCTCCTCTGCTTTCCTTTCTTCTTCTGCTCTTTCCTTTTCTGCTTTCCTTTCTTCTTCTGCTCTTTCCTTTTCTGCTTTCCTTTCTTCTTCTGCTCTTTCCTTTTCTGCTTTCCTTTCTTCTTCTGCTCTTTCTTTTTCTGCTTTCCTTTCTTCTTCTGCTCTTTCCTTTTCTGCTTTCCTTTCTTCTTCTGCTCTTTCCTTTTCTGCTTTCCTTTCTTCTTCTTTGATCCGTTCCTGGCTCCGTAATTGCAACTCCAGTTTCCGGAGCTCCACGTCTTCTGGTTCTTCGGGTAGCCACTCCCAGGCTAACTCGTCCCATGTTCCTAATCCCACCATAGATTGTATCACCGTGGCCTGCAACTCTGCCTTCCTCAAATTAGTTCGGACCTCCAAGTTAAAATGTTTGGCCAATTTCAAGAGATCCGACTTTAGCAATGCTCGGAACTGTGCCTCACTCGGGGTTACCCCAAAGTTCTGTGCCACAAACGCCATGGTGCCTATCGTTAACACCTGTTAACCTTCACCCCAAGACTTTCCCCAATTTCTCAAAAAAAAATATTACCAATTAATAATTAATTAATAAATTTTAATTACCAAAAATATTATTATTTTATTATTTTATACACTTTTAGATCCCGGACGTAGACCCAATTGCGAAACCGCAAATCGTAATTTGGACGAGCCCCCAATTCTGTTACGTGGTCCTCCCGGTAACTACCTGGTCTTGGTGACCCCCGGACCGTGGGAGGGACCCCGCCAGAAAGATATATGGTTTATACGCTTTCGTAACGCAATCAATATGAACTCCGGTCAAGAAGAAACCCCACACCAAGGATCCGGAATAATCAATAATATATTCACTGAGCAATCAACAACCATCAACCATGCACAATCAAGATTACAACCATGTGAACTCATCTACACAAACTCTAAGATGGCCATCTTAATCTTATACATTCCTCACGTGAGCCCCACTCCTGACTCCCTCCGTGGTCAATGTCTCTCCTCTCCGCACACGGGCGGTTGAACGAGCCCCGGGCGGACGTGCTCTAAACGTGCCGTCTCGGACTGGGGCCGCGGCTGCAGCGCACCTCCTTGCCAAGCCACGGGGCAAACCCAGCGCGGCGTCCAACGGGCGCGAGGCCCCAAGGGCGACCCTTACGCGTCCTTGTAGATGGGCAAAAACCCAGCGCGGCTTCCGACGCGAGCGAGGCCCAACGTGCGGACCCGTACGCGTCTTTGTAGACGGGGCAAAACCCAGCGCGGCTTCCGACGCGAGCGAGGCCCAACGTGCGGACCCGTACGCGTCTTTGTAGACGGGGCAAACTGTCCCGGACGCTTGGTTTCGTGCACGAACTCACGGTGACTGGACGTGTCAAAAGGTATTTACCGCCCAGGTAACTCCTCTCGCCAGACGTTTCGCAACGGCGCGTTTTCCGCGCAGCGTAAGGTCGATTCCACCTTCTCGTCGTCGCGGGGCGAGGAAGTAGAAGCCCCGTCCTTTTCTCTCCTCGTGTCTTTTCTTCTTCCGTTTCCGGCCACTTCCGTTTCCGGCCACTGGTTCCGAAGGGCTCCTGACCCTCCAACCACAACAACTACACAACAACTTAATATACTACACACGGAAGCAAAGACCTGCATGGTACTTCACATACATTCACATAAATATGTAACAGTACTCTGCATTATACTGTACTTCCATTGTTCATTATGCATGCCCTGTACTGCTCTGGTACTGTACATTGAACATACTGTATATTCTGCACTGTCCTGGCACTGTACTTTTAAGTATGCTGTATAGCTTGCACGGTGTTGGTACTGTACTTTCAAAGTACTGCATATTCTACCCTGTGCCTGCATTGTCATGATGAGAGTTGATCCTCACATAATGAACGATGTTGCAGTTCGCGTGTCACAGATTTTTTCTTATTGATTTTCTTTTGCATACAGAATCGAGGCTCATGTGAGAGCTAACGCATTGAACATGAAAACATGCACAGACACATAAAACATGCAATGAAGGGAGCGGGAGACAAGAGGGGGAGAGAGAGGGAAGCACACAAGCACAACAGAAGAGAACAGGGACGCTGGTAGATCTGTGGAAGGGGGAGGGCTGGGGGAGGAGGGAGGGGTACATGGTACAAAGCAAATGAACACTACTAGCAATTTCAGGAAAGAAATTGGGGATTTAAAGAGGCGGATTTGGGGTGTTTTAACATGGGTAGAAAAGATCAAGGTTTTGGATGGGGGAAGATAAGAGATGGTGGTGAACAGCTGTTTTAAAAACCAGGAGGGAGGAGTGGGATTGAAGGGAGTGGGGGAGTTTGTTCCAGAGGCGGGAGAAAAGAGGAATGAAGGAGTGAAGGTGAGCAGAGAGATTTTGGCAGTTTAACCAGAAGAGGGTTGCTGGCAGATCTTGTGTGTCCTGCAGGAATATTTGGGGGACAGAGCACAGACAGAGCAGGGGGAGAAAGGCCGGAGAGGAGTCGGTAGAAGACGGAAAGACCACCAACCTGCCTGCGGTGAGAGAGAGGAAGACCCTCAGAATCAGCTTCATCACGGGAGATTCCAATGATTCTGAATGCTTTGATTTCAACCATGTGAAGCCGATACAGGTCACATTGACCTCAAAGTCACCACAATGTTGAGAATAATAAGGACATTGACTGAAGGAACTATAAGATTGAACAGCCTGTCACATAAGCAGTCAAAGGGTGTAGGGGGCGAGGGCGATGGACAGTCGGCCATTGGCTTTGCCACCTGTCGTAGATGAGGATCACGTTAAATGATTTCCCACAATGCTTTGTGCCTGGAGGTTGTAATTACAACTTGCCCTGTAGAAAAACACCGGATAAGTAGCCATTAATAGATTAACTTGTTTTGCAGTTGGAGGTTGAGAGAAGATGTGTGCAAATGGGGGAAGGAGGCAATTTAAAAATCACAAATGGGAAATGCATTGAGGAACGAAATTCCTAAAAGAGCGTAAATTGAACGGAAGCACGACGGTGAACGCAGATGCAGAAGCAGAGCCAGAAGCACTGCAGATGATTGGTCAAAATAATTGATTAAAAACAAACTGCAAAGAGTACTTGTAAAATAAAATGATTATGAGGAATGCACTTTTTCCAAGCAAAAGTGAGGACAAAGTCAGTGAGAAGCTTTCAGCGGAGTTTATTAGCGTGAGGTCGATATAACGGCACCTGCTTCCGCTACACTCAAAGCCTCACGCAGTCCATGCAATGTCCAACAATGTCGAACGGCCCAAAAACATGAATAACGAGAACGGCACTCAGTAGAGAGCATACGTACATCCGCCTGGTTGGCCATATCACTCAATGGTGAAGAATCACTTAAAAAATTGTACTAGCTGGATCCTGATCTGGATCTTCACCAACATTGAATCGAATCGTCCTTGTCAGACACCCAACCGGTCCACCATGTTTCGTCCAAATCCGCCCAAAACTTTTTGAGATAACCTGCTATAATGTTGGTTTAAGCCCGATCACTCAATGGTGAAGAATCACTTAAAAATTAAATATTTCTCATATCTGAATCCATATTCAGATCTTCACCAAAATCGAAACGATTCTCCCTTGGCACACACACAACCTCTCCACCAAGTTTCGTCCAAATCCGTCCATAACGTTTTGAGATATCCTGCTATGTATCGTTTTTGGCCCTATCTCCCAATGGTGAAGAATGACATATAAAAATTAAATAATTGTCATATCTGAATCCATATTCAGATCTTCACCAAAATCTAATCGATTCTCCCTTGGCACAAACGCAACCTCTCCACAAAGTTTCGTTCAAATCCGTCCATAACGTTTTGAGATATCCTGCTATGTATCGTTTTTGGCCCTATCTCCCAATGGTGAAGAATGACATATAAAAATTAAATATTTCTCATATCTGAATCCATATTCAGATCTTCACCAAAATCGAAACGATTCTCCCTTGGCACACACACAACCTCTCCACCAAGTTTCGTCCAAATCCGTCCATAACGTTTTGAGATATCCTGCTATGTATCGTTTTTGGCCCTATCTCCCAATGGTGAAGAATGACATATAAAAATTAAATAATTGTCATATCCGAATCCATATTCAGATCTTCACCAAAATCGAATCGATTCTCCCTTGGCACAAACGCAACCTCTCCACAAAGTTTCGTTCAAATCCGTCCATAACGTTTTGAGATATCCTGCTATGTATCGTTTTTGGCCCTATCTCCCAATGGTGAAGAATGACATATAAAAATTAAATAATTGTCATATCCGAATCCATATTCAGATCTTCACCAAAATCGAATCGATTCTCCCTTAGCACACACACAACCTCTCCACCAAGTTTCGTCCAAATCCGTCCATAACCTTTTGAGATATCCTGCTATGTATAGTTTTTGGCCCTATCTCCCAATGGTGAAGAATCACTTAAAAATTATAATATCCGAATCCATACTCAGATATTCACCAAAATCGAATCGATTCTCCCTTGGCACACACACAACCTCTCCACCAAGTTTCGTCCAAATCCGTCCATAACCTTTTGAGATATCCTGCTATGTATCGTTTTTGGCCCTATCTCCCAATGGTGAAGAATCCTTTTAAAAATTCTACTAGCCGGATCCGAATCTGGATCTTCACAAAAATCTAACTATTTCGTCCTTGTCATGTACACTACATGTCTGCCAAATTTCGTCCGAATCCGTCCACAACTTTCTGAGATATCTTGTTTACAAACAAACGGAAAAAACGGACAGACAGAGGTGAAAACATAACCTCCGTCCACCTTTAGGTAGCAGAGGTAATTACAGTTATAGTCCCCGAGGAAGGAGAATAAGCATAGGGAAGACTCATCTGTACTTAAAGGCAGGAGTTAAACATTTTCAGCACTCAGTAATGGGATGCCAGGGTCATTTGGAGAGATTTGGAAGACTTGGGCACAAATACGTGCCATTAACTGGAGACAGCAATGAGGATGCTTGCTTTCCAGAGACAGACACTTACCAGCCTAAATGTTGGCAAAAGTATTCGATGAGAACTCCGGTTGTCCATAATCAACGTTTAATGAGGATATTTCCGAAGGAATTTTCGAATTGAGTGTTTAAGGCTGTCCGTGTTCCGGGTAAATCCAGGTAATGATGTTACCGCCTTTTTGACCGGAATGTTGCTGGGATTGAGATGGTTTGCTAATTATATGTAATGATGAAATGGTTTAACGGGTTAGTTGAGTAACACCGTCACGTTCGGTGTTCGAAACGTCACGTCCGTCACAGTTCTGATGCTCGACAGAAAAAGTTTGCTCATTTCATTTTCAATGAATTGCTTTGGTCGTATTTTTTTTAAAAGAAATAGATGTGTGATCAATGTAATCATGATTGCGTGATGATTTTTTTCCTGTTACATTCTGATGTTTTGGGGTTTTTTGTTTGACGCCACTGTAATTGGTCTATCATTAGTCACCTTTGAGCTGCTAACCTTGGTTTACATACCAACCCAGCTACAAACTGTCTTACTTGTGTTCCACATGCAGGCCGAGGCATCAAGGTGTGTGCCGTCCATCGGAAGGACGTTACCCCCGAGGACCCGTCTGCCAGCGCTGGTGGTTCGTGGACGTTAAAGATCCCATGGTGTCTTTCACAAAGAGTAGGCAAGTTATTGCCGGCACCCTGAACAATTTAAAAATTCCTGCCACAGTCGAACATCTGCCCAGTCTGGCCGGTTCCAGAACGAATTGAGCCAGAATATATCCCCCCCCCCCCCCCCTCGGCCGCTACCACAAGGTTTGATTAATTGGGGACATTAAAGAAGAAGATTCCGACTGCCATTATTTTGAGGGCGCAACGACATACTAGGCACAGCGGTTGTGTTAGTAGTAGACGCAAATGACATTCAGAGGTTATTTTCTGGACCAACTTCACTAAGCAGTAATATAATAACAACAGGGCCGTTATGTAGTAGTTTCAGGCAATTGTGACATTTAATAAAGACGTGTAGATTTCTATCTGCAAGGATTTGGTGTAAGCCTCTTTGTGAAGCCCCAAATTTGGAACAGATGCTTGCATACGATTAGCAAAATAGAAAATTAAAAGCACACTCGGAAAGTTACACACACTTAGTTTAAACGACGAGCTTCCAGCTCCGTTGCGGCATGCTTTAATAATTGGCATCATGTATGCTTTGATGCGCTCCGAGCATGTTTATTGCAACTGTAATGTCTGCTTTGTGGTCCTCGTATCAAAAACGAAATATTCCACCAAACGTACCACTCCACCATCGGTGTGTGCCGGTGTAGGTCGCACCTTTCTTACGGAAATTTTCTCCTTGGAAATAAAACATCGCCGACTTAGCGTCACACATCCACTCAGGATTCAGAATTATTTTTTAAAACAATTTTTCTGCAAAGAAAGCTGAATTTAAAAAAAAAAAAAAAATTTCCGTGAAGAAACCTGGCATGTAGGGAAAGCTTAAAACGCTTTCAAAAATATAAGATGCATTATTGAATCCCAATACATATTTTTGGTTTGGTTATGGTTATAGAAAATTCCAAGCACTGAATTTATATCTTCTGTTCGCACTGACATTATCCTTGATAAGTTTGAAAGTTTAGTTTATAAACACAAGATCGATGCACATGGAAGGCGAGGTAACGCAGGGTAAAAAGGCAATTCATTGACAGCGGCGCCACAGTTGGACGCAACAGGCAGGGCAGTAATCAACCGTAAAAGAGTAGTGAGAGCGTGAGAGAGAGAGAGGGGGAGAGAGAGAGAGAGAGAGAGAGAGAAGAGAGAAGAGAGAAGAGAGAAAAGAGAAGGAAAAGAGGACAGCAAACTGAAAGTAAGAGGGTTGGATTATGTGTGGTTAATAAGCATAGAAAATATCATGGGGTTGGATGGGGGGTGGGGTGGCATGAGATAGTGGTCCACTGTTTGCTAGAAGCCTTGGAGGAAGGAATGCGATTGGATTGTTTATTTATATATATATACTAAGTCGAGGCTCATGTAAGAGCAACACCTAAAATGCTAAGGCATAAACAGAAAACTCATAAAACGTATAATAAAGGGGGTGGGAGACAAGAGGGAGAGAGAGAGGGAAGCACATCAACAGTAGAGGACAGGGACATCGAGAGATCTGTGGAAGGGAGAGGGCTTTGGGGGGGGGGGGGGGAGGGGAGGATAAATCAAATGGACACTACTAGGAGGTTCATGAAAGAAAAACGGAATTTGAAAAAGGTGGATTTGGGGTGTTTTAACAGGGGTAGAAAATATCAAGTTTTGGATGGGTGAATATAAGCGATGGTGTTGAACAGCTGTTTTGAAGACCTGGAGGGAGGAGTGGGACTGAAGAGAGTGTGGGAGTTTGTTCTAGAGGCGGGAGAAAAGAGGAATGAAAGAGTGTTGGTGAGCAGAGTCTTGATTTTGGCAGTTTCACCAGAAGAGCGTTGCTGGTAGATATTGTGTATCCTGCAGGAATTTTTCGGGGACAAAGCACAGACGGAGCAGGGGGAGCTCGGCCGGAGACGAGTCGGTAGAAGACAGAAACCAAACAGACACAAAAAATTGTCTCCGGAAAACGATTCAACAAACAGGAAAAAAGAGGAAAAATATTGTTGAGTGGTGCAGTGAGTCCGAATTTTGCGAGTTGAAGCATGCATGTGTGGTGTACTGGAAGAGTGCATGCATTCTAGAGGAGTTGGAGAGGGTTGGAAGGCCGAGAGGGCAGTGGGAGCTAAACCGGAGGCGAGGCGGTGAAAAACAGAGGCCACCGACCTGTCTGCAATGCGAGAGCAAGAGGCATTGTGCTTCGCCCTCATCACAGGAGATACCAATTCGTTAAAGAGCTTATGATTTTACAGAATCTAGGAGAGACGCATATGTTGCTGGGGTACTACCCCATAGGGGAGAGCAGTTCTGTCATCGGCAAAGCCTTGTAGGCTGTGACGTGTTCTGATTTTTCAAGCAATGACTTGAAACGACAGAAGATGCCTAGTCTGCGGTTGGCTTCTGCGGCTGATAATGAAGAAGGCCCCATGCTGAGCATTTGTAGGTGATGACATATAACTAGTGTCCAGAACTGATCGTGTCGGTGCACAGGACACTGGAACCGTCGTGAGGATTCCCATGAATTAAAGAGACTCGTACGCCAAACCTCTTAACGGCATAACATGTTTCCCCAACATGAACACACTTTTAAACTCTCTGCTTATTGATATTCAGACACCAACCGCATTTCATATAGCTAAACAGTATATTGTTTTGAATGTTTATATTCATTCAAATTGATGGCATCCTCCAATTTTGTTTGGTTTACCAATGTCGAGAATGCTGCGACTTCCAGGCTCAAATGAAACTTGAACATTGGCACCACTCTCGCCCAATTCCACAGGGGAGTTTGGGGAGGTATGCAGCGGTCGTCTCAAGCTGCCTGGAAAGCGTGAGATGAGCGTCGCTATCAAAACGCTGAAGGCCGGTTACACGGATAGGCAGCGGAGGGACTTTCTGAGTGAGGCAAGCATCATGGGCCAGTTCGACCATCCCAATGTCATCCATCTGGAAGGCGTCGTGACCAAAAGCCGGCCCGTCATGATTATCACCGAATACATGGAGAATGGATCGCTTGACTCGTTTCTTCGGGTATGTGTGTTCCCCCATTTAAACGTTGGATCAACACAGTAAATGAGAATTTAATCTGGGATTCCAGCATTACAAGCAAAGGGCTGTGATGGGAACAACAAAGAGGTCAACCGAGTGATGCACAGAAAAATAATTGTACATATTATTTTTCTTTTATAACAATAATGATAACACTAAAAGATGTCAGCTGTAACAGTTATCATTGTTGTTACTTTAGTTATTTACAGTGAAAATCATATTCCTTCCTGTTGCTGTGATCGGTTGTCTATCCGATGATTGTTGTAATTGTGGGTCTGATGAGTCCTCGCTCTTGTGTTCCCGCAGCAAAACGACGGGCAGTTCACAGTGATCCAGCTTGTTGGAATGCTGCGTGGCATTGCAGCTGGAATGAAGTACTTGGCGGATATGAGCTACGTGCATCGAGATCTCGCTGCCAGAAACATCTTGGTGAACAGTAATCTTGTGTGTAAAGTGTCCGACTTTGGCCTGTCTCGTTTCCTCGAGGAGGACACTTCCGACCCGACGTACACCAGTGCCATGGTACGCTGCTGTGCTTCTTCGTTGTGCTTGAATCATGCAATGTATGTGAACATCAATTTCCTGCATAGTGTGTTGCTAGTGTTATTGATAGTGTGGTTCTCTCATGGTGTGACACTTATAACTTACAGGGGGTGTGTGTGTTTGTATGTGTGTGTGTGTGTGTGTGTGTGTGTGTGTGTGTGTGTGTGTGTGTGTGTGTGTGTGTGTGTGTTTGTATGTGTACTTACAGCATTACTCAACATTTTTGCACTCAGGAGTGCAGTAGCGCAGTTACTAGGGAGCGCAGTGGAACAAATAGTAAGGAATGACTAGGGGATGCAGTGAAGCAGCTACAAGGGGGTGCAGTGGAGCAGTTAGTAGGGGATTACTTGGGGTACAGTGGAGCAGTTACTTGGGGATTACTTGGGGTACAGTGAAGGAGTTACTTGGGGATGCAGTGAAGCAGCTACAAGGGGGTGCAGTGCAGCAGTTACTTGGGGATTACTTAGGGTACAGTGAAGCAGTTACTTGGGGATTACTTGGGGTACAGTGAAGCAGTTACTTGGGGATTACTTGGGGTACAGTGAAGCAGTTACTAGGGGATGCAGTGGAGCAGCTACAAGGGGGTGCAGTGGAGCAGTTAGTTGGGGATTACTTGGGGTACAGTGGAGCAATTACTTGGAGATGTAGTGGAGCAGTTACTTGGGGATTACTAGGGGTGCAGTGAAGTAGTTACTAGGGGATGCAGTGGAACAATTATTAGGGGATGCAGTGGAGCAGTTACTTGGGGATTACTTGGGGTGCAGTGAGGTAGTTACTAGGGGATGCAGTGGAACAATTATTAGGGGATGCAGTGGAGCAGTTATTAGGGGCCGCTTTGGAGCAGTTAGTAGAGGATTACTTGGGGATGCAGTGGAGCAGTTATGACGGGATGCAGTGAAGCAGTTACTAGGGGATTACTTGGGGTACACTGGAGCAGTTATTAGGGGGCGCATTGGAGCAGTTAGTAGGGGATTACTAGGGTATGCAGTGGAGCAGTTACTTGGGGATGCATTGGAGCAGTGTGTGTGTGTGTGTTTGTGTGTGTGTGTGTACACGTGCTCAGTGTTTGTTTGCCTGTTTTATTCTTTTTTTTCATTCCCATTTTGCTCATAATTACCAAGTCGTTTTCTGGATTTTATTTTAACTTTTAGTCGAGTTTCTTTTTTTCCCCATATTTGTCCTCCCACTGGAATTGTGTTTAGTTTTCATCACTTAGTTTAGGCCCAGCATGCTATCGGTCTCATTTGCTGCCAATATGGATGACGTGCTTTATTTTGCGTTGCTAGGCCAAGATGTCTCCTTGCCTTGTTTCCTCCTCTTTTCACATATGTTGGTGGTTAATCTGGATTCTGTCACTCGCCCGTCTTTCAAAGTAGCAGCTTAGAGGCGACACGTAAGGTTTCATGAGGTTTTGGCAGGCAGAGACTGCATTTAAACAGTTTAAAGGGTGTAATCATCCATCCTTAGATAGAGTCTGTCCTTCCAGCTCACAGCATTACTCAACATTTACCAATTCTACATTGGCCACAAATTATTGCCTTTTGGCTGCTTGTCTTGTCCACAGAACATCTACGCACACAGCCTTATAAGCACAAATGTAGTCATAACTTCGTACCTTATGAATGAGAGATACTTTTATGTGAGTACGAGTTAATAAAGCCATAAAAATAAATAAAGCTAGAAACCATTGTTTGGTAGAATCTTATTTTCCTTTTCCGACACCACGCTCTTCTTCTTTATTTCCCCTCAACCTCATTGTTCTCAAACTCCCTCTTCTTCTTCCTCTCGTACTGTTTCTTCTCTTTCCATTGGTGTCTTTGTATCAATCGCTTTTGTAATTGGGTTACCAAACTTGAATTTACCCGATTGTTGTTTTGCTCATTTTGTTTGAATGCTCTTTGACTTGTGCAAATATTCATGTTAATAAGTACATCTTTTTGGGGCTTATTATTCCCATCTTTTGGTCTATTTGTTTGAATTCTGTTTTTACATCCCCTTTTTTGTTTGACTTTGTGTTTGATTTTGTGGTTTTAATTCAATCACGGGCATGGCGGATGATTTGGCTGGCAAAGCATTGACATTTGTTCCCAAACAAAGATCTTCTGTGACTTTTAAAACTTTTCATTATATCAGTATGTTTGATTTTTAGAACATATATAAATGTTTTATTTATTGTACTTTTTATCAAGGCCCCTTAGTACACCTCCTCATTGAACTTTTGCCTTTGCTGGTGTCTTGGAAAATTTTGAGGATCTCATCTCCTTCGTATAACTTCTTGATGCCCTTTGTTAGACCCACTGAAATGGGACCCTCCATATATTGCAATTTTAGACACTCCTCCAGAAATGCTTCATCCTGCTGGGCCAAAGACCCCACCCCGCTTTCCTGCAAAAATAATGGAATGCTTTATGAAACACACACACAGTGGGAATATGCTTTTTTATATTCAACATGGATAATTAAGTGTTGTTATTGATATGAAAAGGTTTATGTTCACATCATCAAAGGTAGGCTTTGTGTTTGCGAAGCGAGAACTAAAGCCCAATGTGAGAGTAAGATCTGGAATAAGGAGGAAGATCTATAACTCAAACTGCTTGCCTTGGTTACCCATACATAAGATTACAGAAAAAAAAAAACAAAGTATTTCAAAATGCTGAAAGGAGTTATGTAATGCATGCTTAGACACCCGCGACCCCCACGCGATGTGCAATAACACTCGTTCATGTCCAACCACCCACTCACCCCCTCCCTTTGCATTACGTAATATATGGGCAATGGTAATGCTTGGGTGTGGCTCATCTGTCTTAAATATTTGATTTTGGGGGAACGTGAAAGCAGAGAAAATTCTTTCCTTGCCACGGTAAAATGCAGACCATGTCGCACTGTCGCAGCCTTGCGGAGTATGTCTGAACGGTTTGCTGTGCTGTCCTTCAGTGTGATTATAGCTTGCACCTAGAGTCCAGATGAGGTGGTGCTGGGTCAGTGAGTGAGGCAATGAAAGTGAAAAACAGCCTCTTCTGCAATCCCCCTGCTTCGAGCTGTTTGAATCGGGCCCAGAATCCATCGCCGAGTTTGATATCACGTGGATAGAAGCAGAGGGTTTATTTATTACAGTAATTTCTTTTTTTATTATTGCCCCTTCCTCCTTACGGTTCCCTCGCATGCCGTGGATGTCTGGTTATGGATGCTGTTGGGACTGTTATCTGCTTGAGGAAACAATGATCACAGACAGTGAAGCAGGATGTTCGAGTGTATTGTAATAAGTACACAAGCAGTGAACTGGGCAGTTTCAACATCGCATGAAACAAATGACCTGGCAAAGTGCAAATAACATAGAAGTACGATTCTTGGATTATTTTGTTGCTTTTGTTGAAAATCTCATGAAAGGGTAGCTGATGGGAAGTTTTGACAGGCATGTTGCTCTTTATACAACAACAACAACAACATGCATTTTTAAGGCCATTTTCCCTGCCAGAGCGGGGGTTAGCCTTGCGGTCCCCATGACAATCTTCTCCATTTTGCCCTATTTTCTGCATCTCTCCTTGTTAACCCCCTTTCCCGCATTTATTCTTCAACCACCTATAGCCAAGTCTTTCTCGGTCTTCCCCATCCTCTACTTCCTTCTACATTCATTTCCATCACTCATCTCAACCAGTCACTTTCATCCTTCCTCAACACATAACCAAACCGTCTCAACCTGTTTCTCTTCACAGCATCAATCACAGGCTCTATTCCCATCATCTTTCGCAATTCATCATTTGTCTTCCTCTCAACGATACTCCACACATCCACCGAACCATTCGCATTTCCAGCCTTCGTTGCTGCTCTATGTTCATTACCCATGTCTCGCTCCCATAAATCATAACACTTCTCACACATGCAGCATTCACCTTTCCCTTCAGCTTCAACGACACTCCCCTCCTCATCAGCACGTCACTCAGTTCCCAAAACTTCTTCCATGCACATCTCACTCTAGCAACCGTTGCCGAGTCTGATTCACCTTCTCCATTCAGCATGTCTCCGAGGTAGCAAAATGCTTTCACACCTTCCAGCTTCACTCCATCTCCAAGATCCAACTCAACATTTCCTCCATCTGCAGCTCCCTCTGTGCACACCTTACACTTGAATGTAGCTGCCACACTGGTTAATGACCCTCTCAAACCACTACAATTTTGAAGAACCCACTCAGCGCACATTGTACATTGAATGGAGTTCACTCCGACACCCTTCCTGCACACAGTACACGGCCACCTCCCTGTTCTTTCCACCTCACCACATGCTTTACCACTTGCCATCACCTTCGTCTTTCCGATATTCACCATCAGACATTTTGCCTCCATACATTCCTTCCACTTTTTCATCTTCTCCTTCAGTCCAGCCATACTCTCCCCAATCAACACCAGATCATCTGCATACAACAACTCCCACGGTAAACCTTCCTTTACATTCTGAGCCAGCACCTCCATCACAGCTACAAATAGTAGTGGATTTAGTACTGGCCCCTGATGCACTCCCACCTTCACCTCAAACTCACCACTGTTCCCGTCCTTCGTCCTTACAGCTGTGCGCGCTCTTTTGTACATTGCCATCAATAGTAGTGGATTTAGTACTGACCCCTGATGCACTCCCACCTTCACCTCAAACTCACCACTGTTCCCGTCCTTCGTCCTTACAGCTGTGCGTGCTCTTTTGTACATTGCCATCACTACTCTGATCAACCATTCGTCCACTCCTAACTTCCTCAATGCCCATGTCACTACTTCACGTGGAACCCTATTAAATGCTTTCTCCAGATCAACAAACCCAAGAAACAACTTCTTCCTCTTCTCATATACTGCTCCTGCAACTGACTTACAATAAAAAGCGCGTCTCTTCCTGGCATAAATCCAAACTGCATTTTTTCGATCTTCACTTTGTTCCTTATCCTCTTCTCCAACACCCTTTCCAATACCTTCATTCCATGCTCTAATAACTTTATCGCTCTATATGATATCATGCTCTTTATGCACGCATTATTCATTGTTAAGTGGCACGATGAATTCTACATACAAAACACACTTAGATTGTTATCCCTGCTGACAACAATGTTCTCTTCAGGGTGGTAAGATTCCCATCCGATGGACGGCGCCGGAGGCGATTCAGTACCGCAAGTTCACCACAGCAAGTGATGTGTGGAGCTATGGCATCGTAATGTGGGAGGTGATGTCTTACGGGGAACGGCCCTACTGGGACATGAGCAACCAGGATGTGAGTTACTGTACTTGTCCTTATCTTCGCCTTACTTGGACTCTCTACATCTGACAACTATTTCATCATAACTCCTCATGCCAATTGCATAATTCATATTAAACCAGAAATATGAATCCTAAGCCATTTAGGTTCGGTCTTCCTGGCCCGGACTGATCTTTCTCGAATTCATAGCCTCGGTTTCCATCTCCTCTGAATTTGACCCAGTGATCCCAGCTTCCCTTCCTGTTTGTGTGCTGCTCCGCAGCCCTCATATAATCTCTTAATTAAAGTCTGCTCAGGTTTCCCATGCCCCAGGGGCACATTGTGTTTGGGAACAAAGGTAGCCCGTCCTCTGGCCCCGACCGGCAATGCCTGCCTAACTGGCAAGAAACAAAGCGCGGGAAATGAGAGGGCCAACGAGGGAGTGATGGTGCTGTGGTAGCTATAATTTGGCAAAGAATAGCACAAAATTTGTCAAATGATGAATGTGCAAAGAATTTCAGCAAATGCCCGAGGGTTGCATGTTTGTTCTTTTGATTCTTCTTCTTCTTGATGTAGCATTGGCAGAGGAGGAATGGGATTTACCCAATCATTTTATTTTTCCAATCTAAATGCTTTATTTTTGCTCGTTTGAGATTGCAAACCACTTTATAGTAAAACATGAAGCGTAAACTTTCAAATTAACTTGGTGAAGAGTGCAAGAATAATACAATGGTTCAGAGTTCATTTATAGATTTATCAAAACAATTGATGCCCTGACTATTTATTCAACAAAAGAAATGGTTGGTATTGGGAGGATATTGAAAATTGAAGTCACCACCAACAGGCACAGCTGCCTCGTAAGCAAGGCCCAGATTCGATGTTTTAACCACTGAGTGGTCGTAATGTCAGACCTGATCCTTGCCTGCTTGACAGCTACTTGATAGTTGGTGGTGCCTCCAGTTTTGTTTTGGTTCCTACATTTCATTCATTTGGTGGTTGCTTCACTATTGGTTGTAGAGGAAGGTGTAGTACAGAGTTAGATCATTCACATGGAAAGAAACTCTGCTTGTGGAGCTGACATGTCATTTATCTTGATCAGCACTAAAAATCAGTGGGTCGGAGGAAAGGCAGGGGACACCAATTTTTGAGGAGCAAGAGACTGTAAAAGTCACAAATCCAGGCACGGAATTGCCAACTCCCTACTTGTAACCCTTACCTCTGCCACAGCACATGGCGCATGATGTGCCCATAACTTCTCATTAAGTGTGGGCCTTGTGAGGCCCCTCCAATGCACAGCCAGTCCACATCCTAAATTGACCTCTGCAATGCCATAAAAAATTTAACACATGGAAGAGCAGCTTGATTTAATAAAAAATTCCCTACCTTACCTTTTTCTGCTTTGGCACCATTTAATTACCGCTGGCTTTGTGTGATCTTCTTCTTCTTCACCTCACACTTTCTTCGTTAGTTTGCTTACTGAACGCATGATGATCATCAATTCTGAATTTGCACTTGAAGATTTTTGTGTTGATATTTTCATATTTACTGTTCTTCTTCATTTTCTTCTTTGCAACCTGCACCGTATCCTTCGGTAGCTTTGGCTCGTATGAGAGGATGTTGAATTTGTGCATGGCCTTGGCAAACTTGATCATTTTTTTCCTTCATATTTCAGCTTGTTATCATATGTCCTGCCAATCATTCCAATTGTAGGAGGTTTGAAGAGTCTTCCTAACATCCATGCCCTAATGCTGATGTTGTATTGTTTCCAAGAGAAGTAAATAAAAATTCACAAGTCCGAAATTCTATTGGTTCTTCTTGATTCCCCGAGCTACAGAAATCAACCTTGCATGATAAATCACTCTTGGCTTCAACTAATGGTTATTAATTGGAATCTAATTTGCATCTCGATGCAAAAAATATTCCCTAATCACATTCTTGTCAGTTTTTGTGTATTTTAAATTTGTCGCACACGGCCGCACTCCACTCAGCCATTCATCTTGGAGAGGATCATTTTTTTCCTCCCTGCATTCATAACTGGGGAATATTTAATAGTTAAGACAAGGTGTCGTACCTGCTCAATAGTTACAGCAATATCCGATGCACCATGGTAACACAATGGTGCAATCAGGAAATCAAAGGGGGTTCTCTTAATCTGCTTCCTTGAAAATGTGGAATTTGGAAGCAGATTTCTACAAATCTTCATTTGGAGTATTTCCTGAGAATTGTGGATTTTATGTTATACTAGTAAATTCAGTTGGCTGGGGAGTATTGGCTCCCTTCCTCAAACGGCAGTAGTTCTATTTGTTCCGCAACACAAGGACCATGGGTACACATCAGACGCATCTCCTCGGACCCTTTACTTTGGCAACGTCGACAGAGTTGTCATATTTAGCACTCGCTTCGACATCTGCTCTCTCTTCTCTTTATTATAAAAAGCTTCAACATGCCAGCATTTTTCACCATTGAAGGGTGATGCTTTATTGATATTCCGCCTTTCATCTTACGTTTTCCTTTGTCAATACATCTGCCAAGCTGTCGGCTTGTGTTAACACAACCTGCTCTCCAGCTTCCATGGTGATTCACCCTCTGGCCTTTCACACCTTTCTTGACAGTCAGAAATTTCATCTTGACTACATTAACCCATGACATTTCCACTCCTTGTGTAGTGCTTTCAAAACCATCATGATGAAAACTCATGGAATTCGTTTTGCTGTGGTTATTATTGTTATTGATTTATTATTATTTATTACACACAATTGCTGAGTAATCAAATGCTCACTTACCTGCTCTGATTGTCCTATTCATCCATGTGGATTCAAATCTGTTGATTGAAATGAAAAAGTTACAGCAGAACAGCCAATTGGTGTGTTCTCTATAGTGTGAACCAATCGGAACAATACATTCGAGGACCCAATCAATGGCTCCCATTTCTGATATAAAGTCGATTAACTTAAACACACACCCGACCAATCAGAACCTTATTCTCAAAAACCAATCAAGAGCTACCTTGTCCGTTCCTTTCGTGGTAGAAATTATTGGTGAGATTACCCCAAGATAAAAGTCTCAAGGCTCTGTGTTCAGGCTGACACTTCCTGAGGTTGTTTTCATCATGGGCTAAGAAAAACCACATTTGTTGTCTTCTGCATGAGTAATAAAAAGAACACAGGTCTAATGGAACACCATGTGGATTATAAACATCATAATTTACATGTATGTTGTGTCGGTGAGGGAGATTTGAAGTGTCAGAGCTCATAAGGTGTTCCTCATATTTGAGGGTGAGATTTAGGTCACCGGTTGAGTGGGTCTTCTTTTCCACCGCACTCTGGCAGGTAATCAACGCCATTGAGCAGGACTATCGGCTCCCTGCTCCAATGGACTGCCCGGCTGCTCTGCACCAGCTAATGCTCGATTCCTGGCAGAAGGAGCGTGCGGAGCGGCCCAAGTTTGGGCAGATTGTCAATACGCTGGACAAGCTCATCCGCACACCAGCCAGCCTTAAAACTGTGGCTTGCGTCACCCCCGGGTAAGCCGCCCCTACACCTTGCATTACGACGGCTTAATAATTGCATACATCTGTTGCGTTCCGTTCAAATCTCTTTGGAAATTTGAACCTTTGATACTCTGTGTCCAATTGTGCATCTTGCAAGATAAATCTTTAACACAATGCAAATTTATGACTTGAGGGTCTCCTCCATACATGGTTTAATTGATTGCATTTTATTAAACTCTTTGTTGCAATGATTTTGTTTTTTCGCAGGGATATTTTGGATATTTCAGGTATAGCTAGGCTTTGCCAAGAGTTCACCGTATTTCACAATGAGAATGTTCAATGACATTATAATTGTGAAAGGGCTGACTATGGCGATTATTTAATTTGTTTCCAACACAATAAGATGATAATCATTCAGATTACTTCGTTCTTAACTGAAAGGACTATTTAATTTAGCCACCTAAACCTTTCACACCGATCATAGATTATCCAGTTTAAAACAAATCTATCTGCAATGATACCAATATCAACATCAGTGCCACATTTCAATGAGAATCTCCAAACGACGCGACTTCCCGAGCAGAACAGGTCGGACTGATAGATGGTCGATAACCCTGCAAATAGACATTCATTCTCGTGCCCTTTTCCTCATACAAAAAGCTGATTGTATCTGCCTTTTGGAGGTTAGCTGCAGGTTTTGCGATTATCACCATAATGAAGTAACTGGAGCCTGTGCAGATGGATCTCTCGATAGGGAGCCGTGTGAACGGTCAGGCCGCACCACTGATTGAAAACCTCTACCATGCATGGGCATAATGGCCGCCTTCAGTACGCATTACAAGCAGGGAACATTACCTAATGAACCGCCCGGTTGTGTAATACAAAGACATATTCATTTTTAAACAATATCGGATGGCATGGGTGATCGTTTCCTCTTTCTTCCATTGCTTATTGACTGTTGAACATGACAAATCGCCTCCATTCAATGCCTTGATCAAATGAAGTAATCCCACTTATTTTGACTTTTTTCTTTTCCAACTTGATCATTTATTGGCCCTGACCTCAGAATCTCTCAGCCTTTGCTCGACCGAACCCTCCCGGATGTCACGAGCTTTGCGACAGTGGACGAGTGGCTGGACGCCATAAAGATGGGTCGCTACAAGGAAAACTTTGCCAACGCTGGATTCAGCTCCTTTGATGTCGTGTCTCGCATGACGGCGGAGTGAGTTCCTAAAACCAAATTTGGTCCTGTTTTTGATTATTTCACTCTTAAACCTGATGAAAAACAGGTCGTTTCTTGTTTTGATTAAGCATAAATTTGATTAGAAGATTTTTTAAAATATCTGTGTCATTGTATATGTAGTGAGAGACATAAGGAGCCTAGGAATAGAAATGTAAACTGAAATAACAATGGAGATTTATTATTATTATTATTATTATTGAAGTTCGCCCTTAACAAGTTGGAAAGCCACTATTTTGTAAAGAGATGCAAAGAAAAAGAAGAAGATGAAAAACTGGCAAAACCTTCACCTCGTCCTGAACCAGGAAACCTCTTCACAGGATCCACTGTCCGGGCGGGGGTAACTAAGCCAAGAAGAAAAATAAGTTTTCCTTCCCCCATGGACCCAATACATTTGCAATACAATACAGTTATCTTCTTGAGGAAACAGACACAAAATAAACCCCTATTATGATTAATTGTATTTGAAACAAATTTATAAAAAATAATAGTGAAAATAATAAAATAATAAAATTTTAAATCCTTTCAATTATCTTATGTATTTTTGTCTCTTATGGGATTCATTTTAGGAGAGGTAGGGATGAAATCAGTGATGAAAGTGACAGTGGAGACTTGCTCACACAGGCATTAAAGCTTTTCGAAAAGCTGTACAACATTGTGTTGTAGGGTGGAAAATTGACAGAATGAAGCTGAAAAGAACAGTTGGACAAAGGATATCTTCTCTTCAGATGCAATAGGAAGGTCACAAATAAGCAATGGAGATTTGTGAGAGTAGAGAAGCTCATGGGAAGGAATGGGAGAATAAATTAGGTGGTGATGGGCTGCCATGTTGAAAGATTGCAGGGTTAAGAATGAGATGACAGACTCAGCGAGCTGAGTCCACAGACATGAAAAGAGTGCGACAAAGGAGCGGAGGTGAATTGAAAGCTAAAAAGTTGGGGAAATCCAAGAAGTTCCAAAGACAGCACCTCTTTCAGAAGGTGACCAAGGAATTAGACGAGGTAATTTGCTACACACCTTTATGAAGAGACTTGGTGAGGGAGAAGACTTTTCATCATTGAATGATATATTCCAGGTCACAGGCATGGATTTATTTTGGAAAGGGGAGGTGGGAGGGCATACAAGAAAGCAGCCATAGCTTGACTCGATGATGGATTAACAATTATTTATCACAGGGTAGAATAATCCTCAAGATTTCCATCGAAAGTGATCATGGAAATCTGCCAATCATGAAAAGGCGGAATATCGGAAAAAAAAAAAATTGGGAAAAATCTGTCAACCAATTTAGTAGGCCCTGAATCAGATTCATTCTCAACTTTTAAATCACTCAAATCACGTGCCTTCTCAGCTTTCAATGCTGTTGGAAACTACCATCGAATCGTGTATGCAATTTTCACAATTTCACAATTGACATTCACAATTTTCCATGATGAAGACATTCCTCTGGTATGGTCCCACTAAAGGCCATATACAGTGGAACACCCAGGGTAGACACACAGGTTTTGAGGATCGGGTCACTAATATAATCAGGGCCAGTTACAAAAACAGTGTCAAGGTTGAAGAGATACGATTCCATGTTTGGGAGAGCAAAGCTTGGTTGTTGCTTGAAGCAGCTAGTCAGGTACCTGGGCCTCTTCAGCAAATATATATATATATATATATATCTCTCTCTCAGAAACACTGCTTCATCATCAGTATTGACTAGCCTTGATGGTGTAATGGTCAGAGCATCCACTCTGAGTCTGGGAGGTTGGCGGTTCGACTTCGGGCACATTCATATCAAAGACTTTAAAAATAGGATGTGCTGCTTCCTTGCTTGACGTTCAGCTTTTAAATAGGATAGAGTACGGATAAACAACCATTGTTGGTCATAATAGCACATGTTTTTATTGGCCAAATGGCCTCCCTCCAGTGTCAACGTTCATTGTAAGAGAACTCATATCGTTGTTATTATTGTGTCCTGGATCTGCTATGCGAAGGGACAGGTGAAGAGTTTCCACCAGGCTTAGGAAGCTGGGGAGTGGTCAGAAAGGTCTGAACTCAGATGAGCTTGGAATTGAGCTGTGGCTCACCTGATGAGAGACGAGCATTCTTGCATGCTTTATTAAGTGATTGGAGAATCCCATAAGTAGGAGTAAAAAAAAGCAAGATGCTTTTTAACAATTGGCTCACAACATAATTCAGTAAATCAAGGGCATTACTTTGGAAGCCAGCTGCAGGTATGAACGGATTACATTGATGGAGATAAGTTTGTTATGTTGAATTTTCTGTCTGGCAATCAAACCAAATTGAAAATAATTCCAGAAGGGAAACTTACTGTTTTTAAGGGTGTCATAAAGGACACAAACCAGCCTAGTGTTGGCTTAGCGGTTAGGGTGCAGGCTTGGGGTCCTAGGATCCTGAGTTTCAATCCCGGTCGATCGCTGAATTAACACCAGGGGGGTTGACTCAGCCTGTCATCCTTCCGAGGTCGGCAAATTGAGTACCAGCTTGCTGGGATGAATGATCCTGGTGTGTACCCCGATTTAGAATAGGTACCCCGATTTAGTATAGGTACCCCGATTTAGAATAGGTACCCCGAATGATCCCAGTAGGTATCCCGATTTAGAATAGGTACACCGTATCCCTGCACATCGTAAGAGGCGATTAAAAGTTGGCTTCAGGAAGGGAATCCGGCCATAAAAACATTGCCTCAAACAGGGAACCATGATTGTCATGGGGCCCACAAGGCTAACCCCCGCTCTAGCAGGGAAAAATGGCCTTAAAACGATCATTCATAAACGACACAAACCACAGGCATGAATAACTAATATGACGTATTAAATAAGGTGGTGTAAAAAATGCTGCAACATCAGCAGAAAAATTCTGAAAAAAATTCCACAACCTTTAAAATCTTTATTTTATTTCAATTGACTAATATACAGTCACGAGAAAAAGTAAGTACACCCCATCTAAAGTTTTGACTTTTTCAACATATTTCAACATACAGCTATTTGATCTTCATTTAAACAATATTGATAGATAAAGGTGATATAATAGAACAAATATCATGAAACATTTACATTTTGTAGTCTATTGTACAATTTAAATAAACATAAATGCAAATTTCACATGTGGAGAAAGCAAGTACACCCTTGGCTCTAATAGGTGGTATTGCCCCCTTTGGCAGAAACAACCTCAAGTAGGCGTTTCTTATAACTGTCTACCAGTCTCTAACATCGACTGGGAGAAAATTCTGTCCACTCCTCCATGCAGAATTCTTTCAGCTGTGCGATGTTTGGGGGGTTTCTTGCATGCACAGCTCGTTTCAAATCCCCCCACAACATCTCGATGGGATTTAGATCCGGGCTTTGACTTGGCCATTCCAGAACCCTCCATTTCTTTCTTTTCAGCCATTCCTTGGTGGATTTACTGGTATGTTTAGGGTCATCGTCATGTTGCAAGGTTCACCTTCGGTTGAGCTTCAACTTTCCGACAGATGGCCTCACATTATCCTCAAGCACCCTCTGGTACAATGAAGAATTTATAGTGGATTATATGATGGTGAGCTCCCCAGGCCCTGATGCAGCAAAGCTGCCCCAAACCATAATTTTCCACCACCATGCTTTACAGTTGGTATCAGGTTCTTGTGGTCAAATGCTGACTTTGTTTTTCGCCAAACATGTCTTCTGGTACTGTGGCCAAATAGCTCCACCTTTGACTCATCTGTCCAGAGCACATTGTTCCAAAAGTGCTGGTCTTTGCCGAGGTGTTCATTGGCAAACTTTAGTCTTGCCCTGATGTTCTTTCTGGACAGAAAAGGTTTCCTCCTGGCACACCTCCCATGTAGATCAAATTTGTGCAGCCTCTTTCTAATGGTAGACTCGTGCACTTTGACATCAACAGTGGCAAGAGCTACCTGTAGGTCCCGTGATGACATTCCGGGGGGCTTCGAGACTTCTTTCAGCATCTTGCGGTCTGCTCTCGGGCTGAACTTGCTGGGGCGGCCTGGCCTGAACAAGTTGGCAGTTGTTTGGAATCTTCTCCACTTGTAGATGATCTTCTGGACAGTCGAATGATTGATTTCAAATTGTTTGGAGATCTTTTTAAATCCCTTCCCAGACTCGTAGGCATCTATAACCTTCTTTCTGAAGGCCTCAGAGAGTTCTTTTGATCTAGGCATGGTGACGCCGCACACTTCAACAACAAAGGGCAAACCAAACTAAATGTCTGAGGTTTATATAAGACAGGTTCCTCCAAGATCCTCTCTAACGATGTTTTAATCATTTGCACCTGAGCTGGTGCACCTGCTTCTAATTTAAGGTATTTGAAGGAGTGATAAATGTAGGGGTGTACTTACTTTTTCCACATGCGAAATGTGCAATTATGTTTATTTAAATTATACAATGGACTACAAAATGTAAATGTTTCATGATATTTGTTATATTATATCACCTTTATCTATCAATATTGTTGAAATGAAGATCAAATAGCTGTATGTTGAAATATGTTGAAAAAGTCAAAACTTTACATGGGGTGTACTTACTTTTTCACATGACTGTACTTGGACATTCTCGAACAAAAATCTCCTTTTTGGCACTTTCAAACCCTTCTGTAGTTGGACAAAATATCAGGGCATTTTATGTCATCACGACCAATCAAATTTGCCACTCGCAGACCCCGCCATGTTCTTATTTCAATGTGTTCTATTAACTCTCCAGTTATTATTTTTGTTTGTTGAAAGTATTTTTGATTTTTTAACATCATTTTTATTGTTGGTATTAACTCTTGTTTATTTTTTTTGCTTTCATTTACCTTCACCACAGGGACATTCTCAGGATTGGGGTTACATTAGCTGGACATCAGAAAAAGATTTTGAACAGCATACAAACGATGCGTGTACAGATGAACCAGATTCAGACGGTGCAAGTTTGAAGGATGCTCAGCAGAAAACGCAGCCATTGGGAATAACTTTCCTGGACCCTGCTGCTTGTTGATCTTAAACTAAAGGACCTCTTCTTTGAAGCAACTTACAAAGGGGGTGGATTTTTGTCTGTCCCCTTTGCGTTGTTAGTTCGGTGTTTTTCTTATCAGTGCCGAAATTACCGGATGGTTGTTGAAGGATATTCACGCTGTGCTCTACGAAATGCCAAAATTCCAAAGTAGGCTGAACTTTGCTCAGGACATTTTCTGTTTGAACGTTCCAACACGTCGAGGAGAACACACAGTCCTGCGTTCTCACAAAGCACTCATGAAACTGTGGATTTTTAAGAGTTGATTGTGCACCTGATGCCTGTTGTGGTGAAGGAGGAAACAATAATAATAATAAACAGCCTGCGGAACAGTGATGAGCTGTGAAGAAGAGGAATGCGAGACTTTACGTAACACTTCCGGGCCTGAGATTGTTGGCTGCAGGAGAATGAAAGAAACTTGAAAAATAGGATTTTTCAAAGACATCAGCATCGGTGCAAATGTGTTTTGTCTGTCACCTCTGCAAGGGTGAGAGCATTGTATCAGCAAAGGAGAAGATATATGACACCTATGATCCTTAAATCTTAATCTCTGCAGCTATATTGCGTTTAGAATCACTTACCTGTGTGTAAATGAGACTTATGAGCCCGTGGTCATAAACAATAAACATCTTTCGTTAAAACCTCTCGAAATGCTCTTTTCTTTAAAAAAAACCTTTGCTGGATACAATGTTCTCATTATTTTGCAGATCGTTTGAAGTTGTTTTCGGGTTTAATGTTCCGGGCAAGCGGATAGTTCAAATGTGGTACTGCTAAACTTAGCGTGGCTTTTAAAGTATTGGCTTAAGCATTCGTTTGTTCAAAAAGAACGTGGTGCTGAATGTACGTTCCATACCTTTTGTATCTGGATGAGTTGAGATTGAAATCAAATGCCATGGGTATTAAATTGTAGCCGATTGTGAGGTTGATTTTGCCGAATTTTTGCTCTGTTGTCTTCATGTTGAAGAACCGTTAAATTTTTTTTTTTTAATTGAAAAAGTTTGTATTGATACATCAACAGTCGGTTCCAAACAGTTTATTAATCGAGGCTCAACATCGTCCGACGGACATTGTTTTAAAGTGATTACTTTCTTTCTGAGTAAATTAAGAGTAGTTGCAAGGCATCTACATTATTTTTCTTTTTTATGTAAATGCGATACATGTTGCATTGAGAGTTTCTTGAATTTTATTTTTATTGCTCATTTTTTTTTGTCTGGAGCAGTGGGAGAGGAATTGGGTCGGGTGAGATTATTCGCATACTTTAATCTTCAAGATAACTGCCAGTGTGCTTAAACTTGGTTACACCTGGGGAAATTGAGTTTAACGAGGTAGTGTGGAATGGAAATTCTTGTCGGAAAGATTCTGACAGATTGTGCGCGTCTCGCTTTCATGAAAGCGAACACACTTTTGAACAAGAAATCCATGTTTTTAGAGAACACAATTATTATTTGATCACATCGTTCTTGATACGTTTATTGGTTTGGTTTATGAACGTGCAAGGATGGTGTTTAGCATCTGATGAACCCAAGCTTGTACAGGTGACACAGAACTGCACCATTTGATGCGTCTACTGAGGGAAGTCTTACATCTTTTTCGAGCCACTTTAGGAATTCAGATTTTGTATATTCAGTCCCAACTATTGGATTTCTAATTACCATTTTACTTCGATTGGGTTGCTTGATGAAACCTCAAAAAAAAAAGTAGAAATCTGCAATACTTTCATTGGTTACTGAGCTGTGTAGAACTGAGGCCTGAACATAGATAGAAGACTAGTTTTATATAAATAAAATAAGAGTAGTTTAGTATTTAATTTATTCCTTGTCCAGAGCTGACAATTATGTAGATAGACTTTTTTCCACATTGTGAACTTCGCACTCTTTTGCAATATCATTTCCGCCCTAACATTTGGTATGTTGGAGAGTATGCTAAAAGTGTTTGACAAACAGTAGAAAATGTGACAAATGCTAGTAAAACATGGTTAATTTACCATTTTGTTATGATGTAGCAACACTAAAAATTGACTAATACTTTGCGTGCATTTGAAATAGCACTTGATTTTTTGTTTATGATACAGATGATAAAGTTAAAAAATGTTTCCCCCACGTTTCAAAATTAAAACATGATCGATTGTTCATTTGACAAAAAGCATGCGTCGGGTCGCTGAAGCTTCATTTCAATATGAACTTTTTTGTTTATATTCTCTTTGTTTACTTTTTGACCATTCAAAAGCTGTTTGCTGTACTTACAGCACCTAAGTGACCGCATTTCTGTGCATGTTTTGAAGAGTCTTGGTGTCAAATCTTGTACAATATGTACATTTAGCTTTCCGCTGTTATTGTAATGTTAGCCTGTCGTTTGTAGGGCATGGCGTGCCATGTGGAATTATCTGTGCTAATCACAAAACGGAGTAAAGCACACGGCATTTTGTGTTTAGAAGTTAGTTTATTGCACTGTCTTCCACATGTGACAGGCTTTGTTGTGCGCAACCGGTCGCTGCGTCTGCGCATGCACCATCTCGCGTCACTTCCTGTCCAAAAAAGGTTTCCGTGTACTTGCTGTATTTAAAATGCTGCTTTTTTCGTTCATAGACATATTAAAAGCTTTCAGACAAAGTAGTTTCTGTCAAATTTATCGTGGTTTTTTTCATTTGCAAAACTATGTTTTACAACTTTATATGTTTAATATGACGCTACTGCAAAGCCGCAATGAGCCGGAGAAGCCAAAGCCTCCATTGAACTTTTTCGCAATTGTTTATGCATACTTCCGCATCCGCAAGATGGCGGCCTCCATGGAGCGATTTGTTGCGTCAAAGCTTCGAAATTCTCAAAGGATCCAGCAAAATCTGGCTTTTCAACATAATACGCGTTCATTCACAACACCGGCTTCGCCGGCTATTATTTTGAATGAATTTTTGGCTTGAACATGTTTTGTAAAGTGACAACAATGTTGGTCAATAATTATGGGGAAAACCAAGATTATGGTCACATGTACTGTAGAACAGAGGAGTATCGTTAAGTTATTTATGAAGTAGAACATAAAGCCAGCTCACATTCACTGGAGATTGTCTGTACGATTTGGCAATGCATGGTTTTCCTGTAGTTTAGTTTAAATGCCGTGATTCCCAAAATGGCTGTGAATTGGTGACTTGCTGCATCAAGCATGCATCCAACTACTGTTGCCTCACCAAATAATGAAAGTGTTCAATAGAGAATTGCCAGATTCTGAGAAATTAAATTACAGTAGAATTGTATCAGTGTTGGAAGTCTGGAACCGATAATTAATTCTCATTTTAAATTTAATAAGGTGCAAGAGATGAAAGATAGTGCAAGACAAGAAAAGAGGTGGAAGAACACCAAAGGATCACTGTCCTGTCTGCGATGACAAAGTGATATAGGCCCAAAGATTGAGCTTCATCGTGGGAGGTTCCAATAATCTTGAATGCCTTAGTTTCCATGATGTCAAGCTGAGCAAGGTGTGAGGCAGGGGTGCCAGTCCAAAGGGGAGAGCAGTATTCCATCAAGCTGCAGATGAAGGCCTTGTCGGTAGATAAGAGTTTAGCACGATGGAGGCTTTTTTGTATACATAGTTGAGGCACGTGGAAGAGCCAGTACACTGAATGGACCAGGGAGTAACAGACACAAAAAAACAGGATGCAAAAGGAGCAGTAGATGAAAGGGGGTGGGAGGGACACCAACAGCAGAGTTGAAGGCCACGATAGAGGAAGACTTGGAGAAACAACGGGTGTGGGGAGGCCAAATTTGAAATGTGGTTTGCCCAAGAATTATCATGGCTGAAAGTGAGACCCAAGAGTTTTAGTGACTGATCTTCATCGAGAGGGTTGTTTAAAAAGTAGGTGGGAGGGTTTGCCATAAAGTCCTTTCGGAACGAGAGTGAGTGAGTGAGTGGGATTTCTCTGGAAAGACATTCCAAGTGTTGACCAGCTTGTGATTTTGTCAAGGTCTGAAGAGAGGGAAGAGGCTGCTGCTTATCTATCTGAAGGATGGGAAATGTCACGGCAGACAGTATAGTCATCAGCAAAGAGATAAAGATGATTTGCCGTAGAGCCCAATTACTCCGTTTATGAATATTAGGAATAGGATGATGCCGAGAACACTGCATTAGAGCACTACAGCCTTGGCAGGGAGAGGATATGAAAGGATTCCATGGAGAGCCACACTTTGACGATGAGAGTGGACGAAGTCAGCAACCAAATAGTGGAGCTGCCCTTGAATATGACATCGGCAGAAAGTTTGGGCAGCAAGGTGGGATGGCACCTTGCTGTCCAAACCTTCGAGATATGTCCAGAGAGATGGCCCTGATCTCATGTTTGACATTCAGGGCCTCCATACATTGTTGTGAGAGTATAAGCAGCATGTCCAAGGTGGAGTGACCAGGTCTCAATCCAAATTGATGACATGAGATGAGATTATTGGAGAAAAGGAATTATTTTATGTCAACTGCGATGATGGATTAAATGACCTTACTGATGATTGGAAGTAAGCTAATACGTCTGTAGTTTAGGGCATCATTTGTTTCACCTTCTTATGCAATGTGATGATGTTGGCTGATTTCCCAGCAGATGGAAGATGACCTAGAGCAAATGACAGGGTGAAAAGGGCAGAGAGAGAGGAAGTGCAAGAGCAGCAAGCAAGGTTTTAGGAAATTTGAGCTGATGCTGTTCGGTCCAGTTGAAAAATCCGAATTGAGGGTTGACAGAAACCTCTGAACCTTCTCAGGTGCAAAACACACAGAGTCCAGGAGCAGTTAGGTGTGACTGGGAAGGGTATGTACAGGGAGTGAGGGGTTCGGGACACAAGACGTTGAAGCAAACAGGGGAAGAAGGCTTACTGATAGGATGTAGGGATGTGGAAAGGAGCAAGGAGAGGGTGCACGGTTGGGGGAAGCTGGGGCCTGGGGGGGGGGCAGTTTTTGAGGAGGGGGAAAGTTGGGAGGAGGAACATGGGGGAAGCTGAGAGGGAGAAGGATGAGGTGGGAGTTGAGAGGAACAGAGGACGAGGTGGAGCAAATTAGGGAGCGGAGAGAAACTGGTAGGGTAGGAGAGAACTGGTAGGAGAGAGTGCGATCAGTCATCCACATGTGCCAATTCCTGAACCGGTAGTCCAACCCGGAAGTTTTGTCCTGTTGTACGTCATGATCCATTCAGTGTATTAGTTCTTCCAAGACCCGCGACTATATAAACAAAAATGATGAAAGAGAGAAATTAAGAGTAACAAAGAGAGGAAATATGAACGAAAATAAAAGAAAAAGCAAGAATTAGAATGAATAAAGAGAAATGTAATGTGAAAAATCTGGGAAAAAGTAGTATTCATTTTGGACTACGCTGTTGCTTATGACTCGCCAATAGCAATAAGTGATGAAATCGGTCCAGCGGCTGAAGGGAGCATGGAGCATTGGGTTTCTCTTGGATGTGCTTGTGAATGCCCGCAATTGTGGAGGTATCCGGATCAGGCTTGAAAGAGCAAAGGACTTATGTCATTTGGATAATCGATGACCCCATTGGCGCATTTGCCGTCCTAGTTGTATTTGGGGCAGTTTTGAAGAGCACTTGCAATGAGGTTTTATTTAATAGCTGGGTGATTAGTGGAGAGCTGTATAACTGAACCTGCATAATGTTTGTAATGTGGGAAATGGATGCGGAGAATGTGTAGAAAAGGAAAAAAAACAATATATATACTATAAGAGGAACTATAAGATACTATAAGAGGACTATAAGGAGGTATATACATACAGGTATATATATATCTATATATATCTATACATATCTATATACTATACTATACAGGTATATATATCTATACTAAAAGAGGTAGATATATATACTATAAGAGATATATATACTATAAGAGTGTGTGGTTTATTATTTTTTTTGTCGCCATTTTTTTCAGAGATGGCTGAACGGATCTTTGTCATACTTTCAGGTGTTTGTCAGTGAGTGCAGAGTGTTTTAGACAAAACAGGACCCAAAGGCTGCAACTGGACATGACGACATCAGCCCACGGGTCCTAAAATCCTGCTCTGCCGCTCTTTCACTCCCTCTCTCTGTTCTCTTCACCCTCTCTTTTGCCCAAGGTCATCAGCCATCAGCTTGGAAATCAGCAAACATCACCGCTTTACACAAGAAATGTGCAAAAACAGATCCTTGCAACTACAGACCAATCAGCCTTCTCCCAATTATCAGCAAGGTCATGGAATCCATCATTGCTTCAGATATTAAATCTTTCCTCTTCTCCAATGGCTTGATCTCTGATCATCAATTTGGTTTCAGACCTGGTCACTCTACTCTGGACATGCTGCTTCTGCTTTCTCAAAAATGGATGGAGGTCCTCAACGCCAAACAGGATATTAGAGCTGTCTCCCTTGACATATCATGTGCCTTCGATAGGGTCTGGCACCCTGCTCTGCTCAACAAACTCTCCTCCTATGGTAACCAGGGAAATCTCCACGCATGGCTTGCGGACTTACTCTCCAGTCGCAGTCAATGTGTGGCCCTGAATGGGTTTCTCTCATCTCACCTTCTTGTTCAAGCTGGAGTTCCCCAAGGCAGTGTTCTGGGCCCTGTGCTTTTTCTGGTCTTCATCAATGATCTCTCTGACTCTCTTGAAAATCCTCTCTATCTCTTTGCTGATGACTCCACTCTCTGCCGCTCCATTCATCATCCCTCACATCGGCAATCTGCAGCCTCCTTACTCTCTGCAGAAATGGACAAAATCACAGACTGGTCAAACAAGTGTAACATGTCTTTCAATCCTGAGAAATCTCACACTCTCACTATGTCTCTCCGAAAAGACCGACTGGACAACCCTCCCATCCACTTTCTGAACAATCCTCTCCAAGAAGTTCTGTCACTCAAGCATTTGGGTCTCACTATCTGCCATGATCTTTCCTGGGAAAACCACATTTCAAATCTTGCCTCCAAAGCCAGTCGCCGACTGGGCATCCTCCGTCATGCGAAGTCCTTCCTTGGCACACCTGAGCTCCTCACCACATACAAGGCTTTCATCCGCAGGTCAATGGAATACTGTTCTCCCTTCTGGGCCTGTGCTCCTGCCTCACACCTAGCTCGGCTTCATGGTGTTGAAACCAAAGCTTTCAGAATCATTGGAATCTCCCGCAATGAAGCTAACTCCGAGGGCCTCTCACTTACTCACCGCGGGCAAGTTGGTGGTCTTTCTGTCTTCAACCGACTCCTCTCCGGCCTTGCTCCCCCAGTTCTATCTGGGCTCTGTCCCCCAAATATTCCTACAGGTCGCACAAAATCCGCCTGCAACCCTCTTATGGTTAAACTGCCAAAATCAAGACTCTCTGCTCACCTTCACTCCTTCATTCCTCTTTTCTCCTGCCTCTGGAACAAACTCCCTCACTCTCTTCAATCCCACTCCTCCCTCCAGGTCTTTAAAACAGCTGTTCACCACCATCTTTTATCTCCCCCCCCTCCCCCCATCCAAAACATTGATCTTTTCTAACCCTTCTAATTTCACCCAAGATCCACTTTTTTGAAATACCAACTTTTTTCCTGGAAGTCCTTGTAGTATCCTTGTGTTTTATACTTCTCCCACCCCCACCCCATTCCCACGCCCCCCCCCCAAGCCTTCTCCCTCCCACAGATCTCCCGATGTCCCTGCTCTCAAATGTTGTGTTTGTGTGCTTCCCCTTCTCTCCCCATCTTGTCTACCGCTCCCCTTATTATATAACTAACCTTATTATATACTTTGTGTGTCTGTTTTGATTTTTTGTGTGATAAATGTTAGCTCTTTCACGAGCCTCGATCCTGTATACAAAAAAAAAGAGTCTAACAGAGGCGTAGCTGCTTGGAGTTTGCAAAAAAGCACCTTAGGAATGGGGCAGCCCCATCCCATGCCGGTCCTGGCTTTTGACCTCCCCACCAACTTTGTATCAGGTTGGGCCAGAACTCTTTTCTATCCTGTCTGCCTCTATATGCTGTCTGTCGCACATGGTATTTATGAGGATCCAGATAAGGCTTAAATATTTAAGGATTTCTGTCCGTTCATTGGTGTCATAGGTGCTTATGTTCGGTAGTGGGATCAGGGTTTTTTATTGAGTGTTGAATTGCCTCTTCTATATTCTCTCCCCATGACTATCATCATCTTTATTTATATACCTGGTCTCAGGGTGATTCTGGCTGTGGTAGAGGCTTCATTTGCTGGTTATAGAGACCCGTTAAGGGGATAATTGGTCGCGGTCTCCACACCACTTATGCTACCAAGTCACATGACTGACTGACTCACTCACTGATATAAATGTTTCGGGCTTTCCAGATAAAAGCTGAAATTTTGCATACTGCTGCAACTGGAAGCCAATATCCCAGGAATTGTTTTTACAAAACAGTCAGAAAATGTCCATAAACAAACATATCCCGAAATAAAAGTAGGCGGGTCAGAGTCGCTCTACTCAATGCGGATCATGTGAACCTGGACAATGGAGCTTTCACTCGAACTGGTTGCTAGGCAATGCTACCATGCACCTAGGCCACATATTATTTTTTAACCTTTGCTGTATTTACATTAAAATTACTATAGCTGTAAACTTTTAAATAAACAGCTTGTTATTATCACTAATTACCCTGCGTTCGCGAAGCGAAAAGCAGGGTTAGGCATTCGGTTGTGTAAGTACGTGCGTACGTGTGGCGTTTCTGCATTTTAAAAATTCATTTTCTCAGCAACCATTGGTCCGATTGACACTAAATTTTACCATAGGAGCACTTTCGCCTGCATAAATGTTTTATTCATGAATTATGACGTCATAGGTCACGTGGTACGGACGCCATCTTTGGAAAAACATAACACATCTATATCTCCCAAACCGCTCAATGAAAAAAAGTTGAAACAAGGTTCATTGTCAAGTACTCCCCATGTGGAAAAAGATATGTTGATGATGATGTCATCGGTGCCTTCATTATGACGTCATAATTCGACAAGTACAATGCTTGATCTGATCAGTATGAATTTTTTTCCTCTTTTACTGTTGGTCCGATGGACACGAAATTTGTACCATAGCAGTGCCTCCTCTTGTAGAATATTTTAATGATAATTATGACATCATAGGTCACGTGGTACAGGCGCCATCTTGAAAACAACGAAAAACGTTGCACCTGAAGCGCAGTGCTACGCGCGCTACTTGCTTAGCAAGGAGGAAGCGGACAACGCGGTAAGTTAAAAGAGTCTTTATTTCAAGAGCTCCACTGTAGCACTGGAGCGCTCCGGGCTGCGTGCCCGGTGTATATCCCGCGGCCACGCCTACCCCTCGGGCGTGGCTGCCACCCACTTGGTGCGCGGAATGATGCCCTCATGCCAGTGAGCTTTCGTGTCCGCCACACGCGCCACCCCAGAATTCCCGTGCACCTGGAGGGCCAGTTTGCGGGGCAAATGGATGACCCGGCCGAAGTGCCCTCTGGTGACTGGCGGCGTCCCCGGGTGCAGGGATGCCAGCTGGGATGCCTCCGGCTGCACCCAGGATGGGTGCAGGACCGGCTGGCGGCATGCCGGCGGGCCTGGGCGGTGCCGGGGGTCCGCCCACAGGGGGGCGGCCCCGACGTGGGGGCCGAGCCACCGGCAGTGGGTGGTCCACGTCGAGGTGGGCCGGCTTGAGGCGATCCACTGAGATGCGGTCGGGAGTACCGCCGATGTCCAAGGTGAAATGTTCCACCCCGGTCTCCAGCACGCGGAAAGGCCCGTCGTACGGGGGTCGCAGTGGTGTACGGTGGGCGTCGTGCCGGACGAAGACGTACTCCGCGGTGCAAAGCCCCGGGGCAACGTGCGTAGGCAGGTGCCCGTGGTGCGCCGTCGGCACCAGGGCGAACCTCCCGGCGGTTTCCTGCAGCGCGGAGCGCTCCTGCGCCGCGGACCATGGGGCTGTGGGGTCGGGGAGGAACTCGCCCGGCACCCGCAGCGGTTGTCCGAAGACCAACTCCGCCGCGGATGCACGCAGGTCGTCCTTGGGTGCCGTCCGGAGGCCCAGCAGGACCCAGGGGAGCCTGTCGACCCAGCCACCGTCGCGGAGGGTGGCCCGGAGCGCGGCCTTCAACGAGCAGCCGTTGGCCTGGGGGTGGTAGGCCGTGGTTCAGTGCAGCTGGACCCCGAGCCCCCGCGTGACCGCCCCCCAGTGCTCCGAGGTGAACTGGGGGCCGCGGTCAGACGAGATGTCCGAGGGGGCGCCAAACCGGGCGACCCAGGTGGCGATGAACGCCTGCGCGATGTCCGCCGCCATCGTCGCCGCCAAAGGCACGGCCTCCGGCCACCGGATGGTGCGGTCCACCATTGTCAGGACATGGGTGAAACCCCGCGAGGGGGGCAGAGGTCCCACCAGGTCCACGTGAACGTGGTCGAACCTACGTTCCGGCACCGTAAACGGGGCCAATGGGGCCTGGGTGTGCCGGTGCACCTTCGCGTGCTGGCACGCGAGGCACGTCCTGGTCCAGCCGCGGACGGCCTTCTGGAGGCCATGCCAGACAAACTTGTCAGCGACCAACCTCTGGGAGGCCTTCGTGCCCGGGTGGGACAGGCCGTGGACGGCGTCAAAAACCTGGCGCTGCCAGCCCGCGGGCACGATGGGGCGAGGCCGCCCGAGGGAGACGTCGCACAAGAGGGCCGTGCCAGCGCCGTCGAACGGCACCTCGGTGATGCGGAGGCCTGTGACGGCGGTCCGCAACGCCTGGATGCCGGGGTCGGCGGCCTGGTACGCCGCCATCCGGGCATAGTCGATGCCAAGGTGGACTGCGTGGGCGACGGACCAGGAAAGGCAATCCGTCACCGGGTTGTCCTTCCCCGCGACGTGCCGGATGTCCGTTGTATATTCGGACACGGCCGAGAGGTGACGCTGCTGCCGGGCCGACCACGGCTCGGTGACCTTGCCCATCACGAAGACCAGTGGCTTGTGGTCGACGAAGGCCGTGAACGCACGGCCCTCGAGCAGATGGCGGAAGTGCCTGACCGCCAGGTGAAGCCCGAGCAACTCGCGGTCGAAGGTACTATAACGGCGTTCGGGTGGGCGAAGCTGCCGGCTGTAGAACGCCAGCGGTTGCCAGGCACCACGCACCCATTGCTCGTGCACCGCGCCCACCGCGTAGTCCGACGCATCGGTGGTGAGGGCGATCGGTGCATCGGGCACCGGGTGCGCGAGCATGGTGGCGTTAGCCAAGGCGAGCTTCGCGCCCGCGAACGCCGCGTCCATCTGCTCGGTCCAGGTAACGTCACCTTTGCCCGGCTTCCCTCGGAGGGCCTCGTGCAAGGGGCGCAGGAGCTGGGCGATGCGGGGCAGGAATCGATGGGAAAAGTTTACCATGCCCAGGAACTCCTGGAGCCCCTTGATCGTGCGGGGGTGCGGAAACCCCTTCACCGCCTCCACCTTGGCCGGTAGGGGGACGGCCCCGTGCCTGGTGACGCGGTGCCCCAAAAAATCGATGTCGGCGACGCCGAACCAGCACTTGGCGGGGTTCACGATGAGGCCATGCTGGCTCAGACGTTCGAAGAGCGTGCGGAGATGGTGTAGGTGCTCTTCGCGGGACGCGCTGGCGACGAGGATGTCGTCCAGGTAGACGTAGACGAAATCCAAGTCGCGCAAGACGCTGTCCATTAGTCGCTGGAACGCCTGAGCCGCATTCTTCAAACTGAAGGGCATCTGAAGAAATTCAAAACGTCCGAATGGCGTGATGACCGCCGTCTTCGGGATGTCCTCCGGCCTGACGGGGACCTGATGGTAGCCGCGTATGAGGTCCACCTTTGAAAAGAAGGACATGCCCGCCAACCGGGCGGAGAAGTCCTGGATGTGGGGGACGGGGTAGCGGTCGGGGGTGGTGGCGTCGTTGAGGCGCCGGTAGTCCCTGCACGGTCGCCATCCCCCGCTGGGCTTTGGCACGATGTGGAGCGGCGACGCACAAGCACTCTCGGAGCGCCGCACGATGCCGAGCCGCTCCAGCGTAGCGAACTCCGCTTTAGCTACCGCGAGCTTTGTTGGCTCGAGGCGGCATGCCCGGGCCTAGACCGGTGGCCCGGCGGTGGGGATGTGGTGTTCCACCCCGTGCTTGATGGCCCCCGCCGAGAAGGTAGGCCGCGTAAGGGCCGGGAAGCCGGCGAGGAGGCGGGTGAATTCGTCCGCTGCCGGAAGCGTACAAACTAACCTCGCCGGGACCTCACCGCTCAGCAAGCCGCTTGGCGAGCCGCTCGGTGAGCCGCTCAGTGAGCCGCTCAACGAGCTGCTCAGCGCGCAAGCAAGCGAGCTGAACGTTTCAGCCTGGACAAGGCGTCTGTTCTTCACATCTACCAACAACCCGTTTGCACAGAGGAAGTCCGCACCGAGCAGTGCCATGGGGACACTAGCGGTTACGAACGTCCACGTGAAGCGTTGCCTTCCGAACCACAGGGAGAGGCAGCGCTTCCCGAATGTGCGTATGGGTGTTCCGTTCGCGGCAAGCAATGCGGGGCCCCGGTCCGCGGTTCGCTTGTCGGACGTAGAGGCAGGGATAACGCTCACCTGTGCACCCGTGTTGCATAGGAAACGGCACCCGGACAAAGTGTCCGTTATAAAAAGAAGGCTGCCGGAATGGCCGATGCTTAGGGCCGCTACCGAGCGCCGGCTTTGTAGTTTCCCGACTTGCCGAAGGAGCACGGCGGGCAACAATTCCTCGCCTTGTGGCCAAACCTGGCGTGGAAATGGCACCAGGTTTGCGGCGAAGGCGGAGGCCGTGGTTTTCGGGGTGGTGGTGGGCGTGGCGTGGCGGCGGCCACGTGGCGTGCATCAGCCTCGAGATCCAAGAGGTGTGGTGCATCAGCATCAGGGTCAGCCTCGGGATGCGCGACGGCCACGCCAAAACTCACCTGCGTGTCCAAAGCCGTGAAGAACTTGTCGGCCTCGGCAGCGCGAGCTCGGGGTTCTGTCGTCGCAGAATCGGCCAACGCGAGGCGTACTCGTGCAGGCAGCTGGCGTCGAAATAACGCCCGGAATAGAGCGTTCGGGGTTTCGTCGCCCATCAGCGACAGCATATGGTCCATGCAGACTGACGGTCGCGTGTCACTGAGCTCGGGGAGGTCCAGGAGGCGGTCGGCCCATGCGTCCACGGTGAGGCCGAACGTGGCGAGGAGGAGACGCTTGATCGCCTCGTACCTGCCGTCGGCCGGTGGGTTCCTCAGGACCGACACGACGCGGGCGGCCGTGCTGGGCCCGAGGGAGGCGACCACATGGCAGTACATGGTCTCGTCCACCGTGATGCCTTGAAGTCGGAACTGGGCTTCTGCCTGCAGGAACCATACTTCGGCTTGAGCCTCCCAGAACTCGGGGAGTTTGATCGTAACCGCGTTGGTTGCCATTGCGATGGCGTATTCGGTTGGTCAGCGACGGCTGATCCAACGTCGGAGGGTCACCAATGAAGCGCGGTGCTATGCGCGCTACTTGCTTAGCAAAGAGGAAGCGGACAACGCGGTAAGTTAAAAGAGTCTTTATTTCAAGAGCTCCACTGTAGCACTGGAGCGCTCCGGGCTGCGCGCCCGGTGTATATCCCGCGGCCACGCCTACCCCTCGGGCATGGCCGCCGCCCACTTGGTGCGCGGAATGATGCCCTCACGCCAGTGAGCTTTCGTGTCCGCCACACACCTCTATATCTCCAAAACTGTTTCATGGAAAAAATTGAAACATAGCCCATGAATGTTTAAATGACACCACACATGAAACCACACATGAATGACACCGTGGACACCACACATGAAACATGGCCCATATAAACATTGAAACATGGTAGAGTTCTTTACAATTAAAGAACTCTACACGAAGAATAGGTGCTGTTGACGATTACATCATTGGTGCCGTAATTATGATGTCATAATTCGACAGGGACAATGCTCAGTCTGATCAGTTTGAAATTTATTGAGCGTGATCTATGCAACAATTATAGCCGGCGAAGCCGGTGTTGTGAATGAACGCGTACGTATTATGTTGAAAAGCCAGATTTTGCTGAATCCTTTGAGAATTTCGAAGCTTTGACGCACCAAATCGCTCCCTGGAGGCCGCCATCTTGCGGATGCGGAAGTATGCATTCTAAATTGCGATAAAGTTCAATAGGAGTTTGTTTCACCCGTCTTTGTTTGATTCACAATCTTATGCACCTCTAATTTGTAATTAAAATACTTTAAGACCAACCTCGTTCCCCAGGCCCTGGTTATCTTCAACGAAAATCTTCACCAAACACCGGACCCAATGAGATTCGAGCATTTGAAAAAATATTTCTAAAAAGCTTATTACCGGTTTCGGAGGCTGAAAACGGCGTCAAATATTCTAAAATCGTCGAAGAATTATTTTTTAGAAATCTCGCGGCCGTAGGGGATAGTTTTTCATCGCCGGAAATATCCGAAATTGAGACGGAATTCACCGAATTAATCAAGAAGGGAATTTTATAAATTTTAATCTCATCCAGAATGCAAATGGTGTCATTTTGAACTAGGTACGGTACCTACTACACCTACCTACTACCAACTACCTAACCTACTGATGCCATAGTGATGGGTAAAATAGTGGCAAGAGGCTTTGGCTTCGCCGGCTCATTGCGGCTTTGCAGTCGGGTAATAGTATTAGAGAATATAAACTTGTGATGTCATCGCTCATGTGGCCTGGCAGCCATATTGGATCAAAGAAAAAAACCCTTCAAAAACAGAAGAGTTGGCTCGCACCAAGTTGACTGGGCAGGGTAAGTTTTCTATGAATACCATCTAGTTCTTGATTTATTCGAGTCTTATTCTTTGTTCACATGCAGCACAAGGCTGTGGGGTATCACTTTTGGCTGAGGTGCGTGGCTGTGCAGTTGCTGCAGTGCCCCCTGCTGGTTAAGGGGGGAATTTGGATCGTGGCCACGGTGCTGGTGATAGCTCGCCGACTCTTCAATAACGACACCTTGGGATCTTTAACGTCCACCAACGAATGTAGGCAGATGGGACACATGTTTAATGTCCATTTGAGGGACGTCACACACATTGATGAATCACTGTGCCTGTGAAACGGCAAGATGGCAGTTTATAGCTGGGTCAGGGTTCAAACCCAGGCTGGACTGCTTCGAGATGAGTGTGTGTACCTTGAGGCCATCCTGACAGCCCATTTACTTGAGATATTTAGCTGTTTACTGAATGCAACCACAATCCACTTCGTCAGATATATAAAACTTCTATTTATTATGTCTGCATGTAGAATGCACCCCGGGTATAATGTTGAGGTAATATTAATTTTTAAGGAGCGATCTGTTATTGGAGGTGTAGTTGTTGTTAATATGAGGGTAATATGTATGAACTACGAGGTAATATTTATTTTTCTGGACAGAGACAGATTGTGTTGTTGTTGTTGTGAAGGTAATTTGAAGTAATATTTATTTTTCCCGGAGCAATCCTGTTGTTGGAGATTTTGTTGTTATGAGATATTGTTATAATTAAGGGTATTCATTTGCTTTATTGTGCTATTTGAAGTTTAAACAATATAAATCCGGATCCGGAAGGGCGGAGCTTAGCGAGTGCGTCATGCCGGCAATGGAGATGGTTGATGTGATTATTGGTCCTGCTGAATGAGTTTGGTTTTCGCTTATAATAAACCTTTTATTGATAGACTTCAAGGGTGATACTAAATCCTGGGGACATTGCAATTGTTGTTGTATATGTTGTGCGGAAGTTTCATTCGTTGTAACATGTTGATATTTACTGTTCCAAACAATCGGTGATTTTTCGTGGACATAAGATATTAGTGAAAAGGATATATTTGGTGATGGGAACTGTTTATGTTCAGGTCTCCCTTTATTGATGGATTCCCTTTATTGATTCATCATTCATTAGTCATTAAT
This sequence comes from Myxine glutinosa, assembly GCF_964187855.1. Taxonomy (NCBI): domain Eukaryota; kingdom Metazoa; phylum Chordata; class Myxini; order Myxiniformes; family Myxinidae; genus Myxine; species Myxine glutinosa. The sequence goes on along the minus strand of NC_136264.1, from coordinate 44,932,787 downwards.
TCACATTCATTCATTCATCATTCATTCAGTTATTCAGTATTCATTCATTCAGCATTCATTCAGTCATTTATCATTCATTAATTCCTCATTCATTCAGTCATTCATTCATCATTCATTCATCATAAACCATTCATTCATCATCCATCATCCATTCATTTTTCATTCATTCTCATTCATTCAGCATTCATTCCTCATTCATTCACCATTCATCATTCATTCACATTCATTCATATTCATTCATCATCCATCATTCATTCATCATTCATTCATCATACACCATTCATTCATCATCCATCATCCATTCATTTTTCACTCATTCTCATTCATCATTCATGAGTCATTAATTCACATTCATTCATTCACATTCATTCATATTCATTCATCATCCATCATTCATTCATCATTCATTCATCATTCATTCATCATATACCATTCATTCATCATCCATCATCCATTCATTTTTCATTCATTCTCATTCATTCATCATATACCATTCATTCATCATCCATCATCCATTCATTTTTCATTCATTCTCATTCATCCATCATATACCATTCATTCATCATCCATCATCCATTCATTTTTCTTTCATTCTCATTCATTCAGCATTCATTCATCATTCATTCACATTCATTCATATTCATTCATCATCCATCATTCATTCATCATTCATTCATCATTCATTCATCATATACCATTCATTCATCATCCATCATCCATTCATTTTTCATTCATTCTCATTCATCATTCATTCACATTCATTGACATTCATTCATCAGCCATCATTCATTCATCATTCATTCATCATCCATCGTTCATTTTCATTCAGTCATTCATTCATCATTCATCATCCATCAATCATCATCATCATGTCTACGGAAGTGGAAGGTAGTTCTGTAGATCTTCTGGTCTGCACATATGTATGTGGTCGATCCCATATGTTGGGACAGGTCTCAGGGTTTGTTGTGGGGATGGTTGATCCATGTGGTGTGGGGCCAGATGGATTACCACAGCATGTAGTTCCAAGAGACCAATATCGGGCATACATGGAGTGCCTTGGCGTATTTTCAGGTAACCTGGAGATAAAGATTATTTGTGAGATGTACAATTTGACAGTCAATGTTTGCTTCAAGCACGCACAGCATTTCTCTGCACTATGTATAACAGGAGGATTTGCACACACCTTAACCTCTAAGGTTCGATTCCATTTATCCCACATAACCTTGTATTCTCTTGACAAAGCGCTCCCCACCTCGACTCCTCCATGTCCTGTTGCGCATAAATTCCGTGCGCTCACCTACAGTATGTCATTATTTTAGCTCTTTAGATGTTTTTACCTTTTTATCTCTGACTTTTCACCCCTCCTTTGCTTCAATACACCGTTTAATTACATTATTTGTACGATTGAGCTGCTCATACCATTCGTAGGAAACGCCAATCTTTGACGGCCCGAAATGAGTCTTTTTTTTGCACCTTGGGAGAGTTAACTCCAACCTTAAACATGACCATCGACCGTCTGATTGGTCAAAATAGCAGCACGTGCCTCCGTGGCGCCAATATTGATCCACGTCGGCACGCGTTTGCACAGATCGGGTTGGATCTTCTGAGGTTTCTCGGAATCTGGAAATATTTTGACAATTCTGTGATATATTGAGCCCGACATGACGGGCTGTTGCTCCTTTGAGGTTGTAATCGAAATGCGCAAGCTTACAAGCTCCCACCCCCTTCTTTTTGCGCAGAGCAGACACAGATGTGGATTGGAGAAAAAAAAAAATTTAACCGGAAAAAGGAAGAATTTCAATCCCAGATCAGCAGAGTTGTGGGAAGTGAGTACATTTCAAGATTATTTTGCTCTAATGATGACGTTTAGAGGGTGAAAGGAGCTTCTGGGTTATGGGAGGAATGAAAAGAGGTTGTGCGGGAGAGATAGTGAAGGATTGGAATTGGGAGAGAGAGGTTAAATATTTTGCCATTTTCCCGCACGTGAAAAATAAATGGTCTTTCTATGGTTAACGATGCAATTTAACAGGAAAATACAATCCTGATTGTGCTGATTTTAAAATTTCGAATTTTTCATTTATGAATCCAAGTTTTATTGTTTCAAAAATTATAATCGTGATGGAAAAAAAAAACTTTTAAAAACTTCGATTTTATTAATGTACAATACCAAATAAAGTTTAACAGGTGTCTAATATTATTACCTCCACCACCAAATGTTTCACCCCTGTCCGTTTGTGAACAGGATATTTCAAAAAGTTGTGGACGGATTCGGACAAATTCTGGTGGAGAGGTTGGGTATGTGACGAGGATGAAACGATAAGATTTTGTTGAAGATCTGGATCCGGATATTAGAATGTTTAAAGTGATTCTTCACCTTTGAAAAATAGGGCCAAAAACTATACTTAACATGGAAAGATATCTCAAAAGTTATGGCATGTGTTGCATAAGATATCCCATAATGCACTGCATTTTAAGATGGCGGTACCCAGTAATGAAAGTTGGGCTTGTGGCGGTGCAAGAAATATGGAGATGCATAAGATATCCCATAATGCACTGCATTTTAAGATGGCGGTACCCAGAAATGAAAGTTGGGCTTGTGGCGGTGCAAGAAATATGGAGATGCATAAGATATCCCATAATGCACTGCATTTTAAGATGGCGGTACCCAGAAATGAAAGTTGGGCTTGTGGCGGTGCAAGAAATATGGAGATGCATAAGATATCCCATAATGCACTGCATTTTAAGATGGCGGTACCCAGTAATGAAAGTTGGGCTTGTGGCGGTGCAAGAAATATGGAGATGCATAAGATATCCCATAATGCACTGCATTTTAAGATGGCGGTACCCAGAAATGAAAGTTGGGCTTGTGGCGGTGCAAGAAATATGGAGAAATAGAGCTGTCACTCTAGTTCTTGTAGATAATACGCACCCAAAATTTTGATCAGATATTTCTGGGGGAAAAAGTGTGGCTTACACCCATGTGACGATGGATGGCTTTATTTGACCATCTTTCAGGTGTGACAGGGTGAGTGTGAGATTTACTGGGATTGAAAGACATTTTACAGCATCTAATCGATTCTAGATGAGCAGCGATGCAGCTGCTGTCTTCCTGTCAATGGATTTGGGGTTCTGTACAATACATCATGCAAAAAGAGGAGGTTGTTTTTTTCTGGTGCATCTGACAGGTTTAAAATGTAAATGACGAACAAAACTTGGCCGCAGACACTGCCTTGGGGTACACCTGCCTCCTCTGGGAGAGAAGCAGAGACTGCTTCCATCGATAGCAATGTGTTGACTGTGCGAGTGGAAGAAGTTGCAAATACAGGTATGAATACGCCACCCTGCTTTGTATGAGTATGTCATCGGCAGCGAGCTTTGCAAACAGGGCAGAATGCTTGAGATATGCACAAGGAGACACAACTTTGCTTGAGATTCAGGGTCTCTAACCATTTCTGAGAGAGGAAGATCAGCAATTAGAGTTGTGATCAAGATGGAAATTAAACTGATTGTCAGAGATCAGACTGTTTTTATACTTGCGCTAAGGATCGTAATAGAGCTGACACACACGCACACACACACACACACACACACACACACACACACTGACAAGACAAACACTTAACACAGCCACTGAGCTTGGGGGAAGTGCCGTCACTATCATTGCTTCCCAGGATTCGCTGGGTAGCAACGACGTCATAATGGCGCTGCTTTTCTCACCATACTCAGTGGGGCATTTCCTCAAAAGGCATTTCCTCCTCCCCATGGATGCCAACCCATGGTGATTGTCTGTGCCCTATCTTTTTCAAGCAAGGAAGCAGCACATACTACAGTGCATTTAGAAAGTATTCAGACCCCTTCACTTTTTTCACATTTTGTTATGTTGCAGCCTTATGCTGAAATCGTTTAAATTCATTTTTTCCCTCATCAATCTACACTCAATACCCCGTAATGACAAAGAGAAAACAGGATTTTAGAAAGTTTTGCAAATTTAGAAAAAGAAAAAACTGAAATATCATATTGACATAATAGCAGGGCAGATATGTGAAACAATTGTTCAGATTATGGTAAAAGCACCACATTTCGTACAGTTCATCTTGAATACATAATAATCGATTTCAGATATAGTGCCAAGAAAAAAATCCCCCTGGTGGCCATATTTGGCCAAAATCCAAGATGGCCACCAGCCGAGCCGTGAATTTCTATTAAACCCGATATTTTCTTTAATATTCAAGCTACAGGCATGAATAAAACATCATTTTGTATGTTTTCAGACAAAGGAATCCAATTACAGCATTAATTCTTTAATACGTTTGCTTGGGTTAGCGCATGTGTCCAGCCACTTCCGTCCAGCAACTTTCCAAGGACTCTCAAGATGTCCATCTCTGTGTGGAGTCCACCAAGCAGAATAACAAACTTTTCTTCTCCATACACATCTGGCCAGTTCCACTGGATCAGCTTTGCAATTGCAAACAGAGGCTGGTCCGCTGTTAACACTGGTACCTGACCAGAATTCAGAAGTTCAACCGCAGATTTTACAACATCCATTGCATGACGGATCATGGCGACAGACTTGGAATCGTCTGAGAACAACGGTAACAGTGATGTAATTGTGACATCAAAGTTTCTTGGACTTTCCAGTGTGTTTGCATGGAACGCACCCCACGATATTGGCTCATCTGTGCTCTGAAGCTCTTTGGTGATAAGGTCTTGGGTATTGTTCAGCCATTTAGTTTCACAGTCAATAGCAGATTTCACAAGTTCTTTGTCACATGTTAGTGGACCATTCTGCAATGGAACAATGGGATCCTTCTTGATCAGTGTAACTGGTGTCAAAGTTGTGTACGAGTCCGGAAGTGGCGGTATCTGTGTTTTTGAAGACGTTGGTTGCAGAATGGCGGGTTCACGTACAATACCATCAGACGCTGTTGCTCGGTTTTGAAACAGGGATATTCCTGTACCATGAAAGGCCTCGCATGCTGTAGTTGAGCTGGGGTTGTGGTCGATATTGTCCACTGCAGCAGTTGTAAATAGATTTTTACGCAGGACAAGTGGACACACAACCCCATCAGTTTGATATTGCTCATACGCTGAGATGGCAAGTTCTGTCGATATGTCAAGAACCCTGTCATATGAAACTGACAAGCCGAGATGAAACAGTATATCCACCAGTTCACGTTTACGCGTATGTCCATGGATCATCAGGCCAATATAAACAGGCAGTGGGGTCTCTCTGTCCTTACAGTGATGCGAATTGGTGGACTCCTGGCGCCTTCTCACATGACTGTTGTATTGCAACAGCTGAGCGAGACTCAGAGTTGCTTGTCTCACTGTGTCTGATGCCTTGTTCTTTATATTGGGTTCATCCATTAGCATACCAAGTAGTGCTACCAACGACTTTGGTACAGCATCTTCCTGGCATCCTTTTTCAAAGTAGCCATCAAAGTGTGATGTGTGCTTCTTCAGCATGTCTTGGCGAATAATCTGTGCTGCCTTTGCTATGCAAATAGCTTCATCATCGAAGTCATCCAAACATGCATCTTTCAGAGCAAGTCCTACATCCTCTTCGAATGTCAGAAAGATGTCGCGACCTTGCCTGTATGCGTGAAGACCTGATACATGGGCAAGGAGTCTCTCTTTCAGACGTGTAGAGTTTATACGGCCCGATATGTCCACCCCTAGCTCTCGTAAGTGATCCGTATACAGCTGCAGGAGATTACTCAATTTGAATATTGGAGCCACTGTCTTGTCAGCTAAACGTATATCTTCGATATAGCCAATTACCTCGACCAAAGCTATACCGTGAGCCTGTCCATTTGGGCTCTGGTTTTGTTCTTCCTCTACTTTCCTGTTGCTAGCATTGTACAGTTTCACCAGACATGCTGAATGGTATTTCGCTTCCTGTGCCACTAGGTCACCCGCACTAAGTTTGGCAATTAGCTTTTGATCCTGTAGCTTGAAAACACAGTGATTGACACGTTGTGTAAGTTTTGACGTCATTGCTTCGTGCAGCGGACTACTTTCTGTACCCATTATGTCACAGAAGAAACATGTATCACTACTTTGATCTTCACTAGCTTGTCGACGCATATAAGGACCATCTCCTTTCTGACTGGTGCATGGTTCCACCGGTTGTAGTCTTGTCAGCCTACTAGCAGAGTACTTCAAGCGGCAGGAGTGATGCCATTTGGCACTATGTTTGGACAACGTATTTGCAATGCCATCGCCCTCATCAAGCTGTGATATATCTATAGCCACCGCTAGCTTGCCCAAGTCATGAAAACATTTCAAATTGTCAGCCAATGTGTCATAACCAGCTCCCACATCTGTTCGTTTTGATAGTGCAGGACACTGAAGTGGTGCAGTCGAACGTTCTTGACATAGCACACATATTGTCCAATCAATAGGTCCTGGTGTGTTTCGAGGTGAGGACAGCTTCTCATGTTCAATGAGCTTACACTTTTTCCGTGTCGACATTGTGGGAGCTCCGAAGGTTCAGACTTAACACCTGGATGGCATCATTGGCGCCATACATGTAGACCTGACAGAAAAGAGAAAATAATTGTTTCTGAATACAGTTAATAGTCATATTAGAAAGTAAGCATTCACCTTTCCGACTGTTGTCATCGTGAATATTCCAAATTGTAATCTGGTCAATTGTTCGTCGATTGTTGACAATTTCGACATAAACATGCCCTTTATGCTGAAATATATGCATTTTATGAAAGAATTAATGCTGTAATTGGATTCCTTGTGTCTGAAAACATACAAAATGTTGTTTTATTCATGTCTGTAGCTTGAATATTTAAGAAAATATTGGGTTTAATAGAAATTCATGGCTCGGCTGGTGGCCATCTTGGATTTTGGCCAAATATGGCCACCAGGGGGATTTTTTTTCTTGGCACTATATCTGAAATCGATTATTATGTATTCAAGATGAACTGTACGAAATTTGGTGCTTTTACCACAATCTGAACAATTGTACTGATATTTGGCACTTAGCTGCCCCGCTATAAGTATTCATACCCTTTGCTATGACACTTGCCATTTAGCTCAGGTGCCTCCCATTTCTCTTGATCATCTTTGAGATGTTTCTACACCTTGATTGGAGTCCACCTGTGGTAAATTCAATTGATTGGACATGATTTGGAAAGGCACACACCTGTCTATATAAGGTCTCACAGCTGACAATGCATATCAGAGGAAAAACCAAGCCATGAGGTCGAAGGAACTGCCTGCAAAGTTCAGAGACAGGATTGTGTCGAGGTACAGATCTGGGGAAGTCTACAAAAAAAATTTCTGCTGCATTGAAGGTTCCCAAGAGCACAATGGCCTCCATAATTCTTAAATGGAAGAAGTTTGGGCAACCAGGACTCTTCCTAGAGCTGGCCGCCTGGCAAACTGAGCAATCGGGGGAGAAGGGCCTTGGTAAGAGAGGTGACCAAGAACCCGATGGTCACTCTGGCTGAGCTCTAGATATCCTGTGTGGAGACGGGAGAAACTTCCAGAAGGACAACCATCACTGCAACACTCCACCGATCTGGGCTTTATGGCAGAGTGGCCAGACGGAAGCCTCTCCTCAGTGAAGGACACATGAAAGCCCGCTTGGCGTTTGCAAAAAAGCACCTAAATGATTCTCAGACTGTGAGAAACAAGATTCTGTGGTCTGATGAAACCAAGATAGAACTGTTTGGCTGTGAACTGAACTGAAACGCCCGTGTGCGTGGGTTATACCAAACCCATCGTAATGGTAACCGTCACATGCGGATAAGTGCATAAGGTAACCACTACAATATAATGTATTTTTGCACACTTTTTGTGGATGAAAGTAGTTCGCTGACTCTCATGCAGATGGGAGACAGCTAAAGGAGAAGGGCAGTCTGAAATGCAAGATCAGCAGTGCAGATATTGATAACTTGGGCACTGCTGACATCTGAACCCATCATCGATGACAAGTTAAGTCTGGACAGACCTTTTTACTTTCTCAGTTGTGAAAAGCAGTCAAGCAACTAATGGGTATGAGAGGGGCTCATATAGAGACAGGGACTGATTGGTTGGTTGCATGAGTTTTGGAGGCCAATACCGATTTAAGAAATGCCTTTCTCCCGAGCAAGGTCTGTGGTGATGTTGTTTGAGGTTGGGGAGCATATGCCGCAGATGGACTTCCGTTGAAGGAGCCTGCTTGGAGATTTCTTTTTTTGTATACAGATTTGAGGCTCGTGTAAGAGCTAACACATTGAACATGAAAACATGCACAGACACATAAGACATACAATGAAGGAAGCAGAAGACAAGAGGGGGAGAGAGAGGGAAGCACACAAGCACAACAACAGTAGAGAAGAGGGACGTCGGTAGATCTGTGGAAGGGAGAGGGCTGTGGGAGGAGGGGTAAGGGTTACACGGTATAAATCAAATGAACACTGCTAGGAATTTCAGGAAAGAAGTTGGAGATTGAAAGAGGCGGATTTGGGGTGTTTTAACGGGGGTAGAATTTTTTTAAATATACCGTATATACCGGTGTATAATGTGAACCCATGTATAGTACACACCCCAAACTTCCACCCTCAAAAAAAACAAAACAAATCATTCATTTTCAGATTACAGTGGCGTGAATCTATGCATTGGTACACAAACTTTAAGTAGCACAAAATGAACATTTTGAAAGGAAAAAAAACCCTCAAAATATTTAGCTATATGTAGTCGGTATTCTGTTGCACACGCGTCAGTGTCCAGATGTGCATGCAATCGCAGGAGCTTCTTTGCTTCATAGAAGAAAGGAGAGAGTCGAGAGATTATTAAAACATTCTTTATTGTGGAGTTGTGGCCCTACAAAGGGCCGTTTGGGTGTGTGATGGGCTTCTCAGCTAAAGCCAAGGAAATCCTCATCGTCGCCCTCCTCTTCGAAGACGGCATGCAAGTCCTCATCTGGGTAGTACAGGTCACCATCGCTCTCGTTGTCGCTGTCGCCGCCACTGGAAGATTATATCATCTTTGGTACCGTCCATGCTGTTAGAAATACAGCACTTGAGAAAGGCCCGCTTTATGATCGCTGGCGGCATCTCCTCCCACACCTTTACAATCCAGCCACAGATCGTAGGGAGGTACACCTTCCTCATTCGCCCGCTCTTTGTGTAACTCTTGTCCCCCTCCAACATCCAATTCGCCCAGCATCACCGCATACCTTCTTTGAAGGGCTTATTGATGGCCACGTCGAGGGGTTGGAGTAGGGAAGTCATCGCCCGGGATGATGACGAGGTCAGTGTTGGAATGCCGGAGGAGCCCTTTGGTTTCTTCTGTCTTGTGACAGCGAAATTCATCCAGGACCAGCATACGCCGTCGTCGAGAAAGACCGCCATCCCGCCTACCCCACACCACTCGTAGCCAGGCCTGGACCAGGGCCAGATCCATCCAACCCTTCTGTTGGGCTCGAATGATGACACCCGCTGGAAATTTTATCTTGGGTAGCGTTTTCCGCTTGAAGACGACATACAGTGGAAGCTTGCCCCCGACAGCGGTGGAAGCTTGCCCCCGTCAGCGGTGCAAGCGAGCATTAGGGTGAAACAGTCTTTCTCATGGCTGGTGGTCTTGACTGTGGCAGTCCGCTCCCCCTTCACTCCGATGCTGGTCCCTTTTGGAATGTCGAAGGTTAGAGGGGTCTGGTTGGCTTTTCCGATCTGCTGAGCGGGTAGTTGTGCTCCCGGCGAAGCTTGATTATGAACGCCTGGAAGCGTGTCGTTTTGTCGGCCATATTGTCGGGAAGATGCTGTGCGATGTGCGTGCGGCGTCGTACCAACAGATTATGGCGTTCCATAAATCTGTAGGCCCACGATGTGCCGGACATGAAGTCTTCGATGTCTCCGTCCAAAGCGAAGCTCCTTGCCTTCAGCCTGAGAGCAAGTGTAGAGATGGCGTGACCCTCTGCCCTCTTCTCCCGAACCCAGGCGATGACACGCTCCTCCAGGTGAGGCCACTTCGCCGATTTGCCCCTGTTCGCCTTCTTCCTCCTCGGCATTTCCTCTATGGAAGCCTTTGTTATTCGCCAGCGCCGGATGACAGACTCATTCACGCCGTGCTTCCTCCCAGCTTCTCGGTTCCCAAACTCTTCTGCAGACTGGCAGACGGAGAGTTTGAACGCTGAAGTGTACAACCACCTTGACATCTTGATCTCCTCTTCTCTGGAACCGGATAAAACGTATGAAGACGTTTCAGTCCGTGCTGACATTTACGGTAATCTGCCCTATAATTTCGGATTGCTATGCAATTGCAGTCGTAAAATAAAAGAACTTCAAACTAAAAGACCGATTTGGTTTTTCAGAGCCAGAAAAGCCGTTCTATTCACATTCTGGAAGTGGCGTTGCTTTGAGCGGCAAATCCATAGAAAGCACGTAATGGTACAAAACCCGCTTGCCATCCGGGGCGAACGAGCAGCAATGGCGGCCCTGCATGTCGGTGCAATTGTGCATGACGCAACGGGGAAAACGTGCAACCGAGATCGCTTTTCCTAAAATACTTTTTTTCGTAAATGTATTGGAAAATTGACTTGTTTTGAAGCCGAGTTTTTTTCTATCCCCGTGTATAGTACGCACCCCCAACTTTTGACTTTTTTCTGATAAAAAAGTGCGTCTTATACACCGGTATATACGGTATTTATTTATTTATTTAAATCTTGAGATTTACAAGATTATGCTTCCTGGCTTGCATAAAGATGGACACACTTATTGAGGACCTTACTCGTTTTCCTAAGGTTTCCCTTAGTCAGGTTAGCTTTTCATGTTAAAAGGTAAGTTGCTTGACTATAACTGCCTCGCCCTAAAGTTTAGTGTGCCAGGGATAAGAGGATGGGTAGTATTTTTTGTTTTTTGTTTTTTTGTATACTGAATCGAGGCTCGTGAAAGAGCTGACATTTACTTCACAAACAAATCAACCAGACAAACAAAATATAATAAAAAGAGGGAGCGGAAGACAAGAGAAGGGGAAGCACACAAACACTTGAGAGCACACAACATTTAAGAGCAGAGAGATGTGTGGGAGGGAGAGGGCTTGGGGGGAGGAGGCGTGGGAAGGGGGGGGGGGGGGGTGGGAGAAGTATAAAATACAAGGACACCAAGGACTTCCAGGACAGAAGTTGGTATTTCAAAAAAGTGGAATTGGGGTGAAATTAGCGGGGGTAGAAAAGATCAAGGTTTTGGATGGGGGAAGATAAGAGATGGTGGTGAACAGCTGTTTTAAAGACCTGGAGGTTGGAGTGGGATTGAAGAGAGTGAGGGAGTTTGTTCCAGAGGCAGGAGAAAAGAGGAATGAAGGAGTGAAGGTGAGCAGAGAGTCTTGATTTTGGCAGTTTAACCATAAGAGGGTTGCAGGCAGATCTTGTGCGACCTGTAGGAATATTTGCGGGACAGAGCCCAGAGAGAGCTGGGGGGGGGGGGGCAAGGCCAGAGAGGAGTCTGTAGAAGACGGAAAGACCACCAACCTGCCTGCGGTGAGTGAGTGAGAGGCCCTTGGAGTTAGCTTCATCGTGGGAAATTCCAATGATTCTGAATGCTTTGGTTTCAACAGCGTGAAGACGAGCTAGGTGTGAGGCAGGAGCACCAGCCCAGAGGGGAGAGCAGTATTCCATTGAGCTACGGCTGAAAGCTTTGTATGTGGTGAGGAGCTCAGGTGTGCCAAGGAAGGACTTCGCACGACGGAGGATGCCCAGTCGGCGACTGGCTTTGGAGGACAGATTTGAAATGTGGTTTTCCCAGGAAAGATCATGGCAGATAGTGAGACCCAAGAGCTTGAGTGACAGAACTTCTTTGAGAGGATTATTCAGAAAGTGGATGGGAGGGTTGTCCAGTCGGTCTTTTCGGAGAGACATCGTAAGAGTGTGAGATTTGTCAGGATTGAAAGACATGTTCCACTTGTTTGCCCAGTCTGTGATTTTGTCCAGGTCTGCAGAGAGTGAGGAGGCTGCAGACTGCCGATCTGAGGGATGAAGAATGGAGCGACCGAGAGTAGAGTCATCAGCAAAGAGATAGAGAGGATTTTCAAGAGAGTCAGAGAGATCATTGATGAAGACCAGAAAAAGCACAGGGCCCAGAACACTGCCTTGGGGAACTCCAGCCTGAACAGGAAGAGGAGATGAGAGAAACCCATTCAGGGCCACACGTTGACTACGACTAGAGAGGAAGTCCGCCAGCCATGCATGGAGATTTCCATGGATACCAAAAGAGGAGAGTTTGGTGAGCAGAGCGGGGTGCCAGACCGTATCGAAGGCACGTGATATGTCAAGGGAGACGGCTCTAATTTCCTGTTTGGCATTGAGGACCTCCATCCATTGTTGAGAAAGCAGAAGCAGCATGTCCAGAGTAGAGTGACCAGGTCTGAAACCAAATTGATGATCAGAGATCAAGCCATTGGAGAAGAGGAAAGATTTCATATCTGAAGCAATGATGGATTCCATGACTTTGCTGATAATTGGGAGAAGGCTGATTGGTCGAGACACATATGGGATGAGATACACCATTGCAGGAGAGAGAGTAGGCTTTTGGGGAAGTTTTCCGTTAGACCGAATCAGAATCAGATGCTGTGGAGATGGTAGCCCAATCCTTTTATGAGGGCATATATTGCAGTCCGTACAATTGTTGGACCTTGCAAACATCTCAGGTTGCTCTGTCAGAACTAATGGATAGGCACATATATCAAACTTTGATTAAAAAAAACATGGCCAGTTGAGTCAAGAGGGGAAAAAGGAAGAACATGAGAGGTTGAATGGAAAGTTAGTCATTCTCGGTAGAGCACAACCCTCCACCAGGCTGAACAGTTTACATTTTGTATCCTCCTGTTAGGCCAGATGTGCATCAGGACTTATAAGCTCAACCAAAATATTGTCGCGCGAATACCCTCCAGTTAACACCAGGGCTCGCGGAGGACCGAACGGCTATAATGGAGGCAACGATCAAACACGGATTCGGCTATAACAGCACGGGAGGAAGAAGTGAAGAAGAAGAGGCGGAAGCGCTTATCTACCGGCTCGCGCGCACCAGCGTCTTCAACCTGGTAAGTAATAAACTCAAACGAGAACGGGTTTAAAAGGAAATGGAAAATAATACAAGGGTTTATTTGAACTAAAGGTCGGGACAGGGAAACGCGATGATAAATAAAGGTCCTAAATCGGGATCCCGCACACCTCACTTCAACAACAGCACAGGGGAAATGAATTAATAAAAGAAATGTCTCGTCGTGTACTTGTGAAATGTGGTGCGTCTTATCTTTGTCTGTAGTCGTGTCCGCCGTCCAACGTGGCTCCAAGCTCCGGCGCGAAGAAACCCTCCGTCCGCTTCGCCGACGCGCTCCGCCAGGCCCCGAGCGACCCTCCCCACTCCAGGCTCCTCGTCGACCGCCCACGAGGTCCCTCCCGCTCACAGCACCGATCCTTGCTCCCGCACCAAAAGCACCGTGAATGACCGAGCACCGCTCCAAGCACCACGAAGATGGCGAACCAACGACCACAAGTGCAGAGGCAAAAAGAACGAGATTTAAGGATGAGGGGAGAGTGTACGAATAACGCCAGGAACCCAAAGAGAGGGAAAAGGGAAGAACCCAAGAGACAAGCCAAGACAAGAGACAAAATGTCATCCAGCGAGTCCTTTTGTCACCTCGCGTGTGACGTCAATCTCGCGCGTTCCCAATCAGAGCCTCGTACTTTTGTCTTCCAGAAGGTTCTCGTGCCTTCCCTCCAATGAACCACCTACTCCTAAGCGCCTTCCGCGCTGATTGGCTGAAGATTCGCGCCTTCCGCTGCAACCAATCACACGTTCCTTGGGCGTGGCCATAGCCTGCCACGAGGCTCATGCTCGGCCAGCTGGATGTGTAGCTGGCTGCGGCCCATGCGGCGGTGCCCTGATCTGGCTTCCTGCCCGTTTTCTTCCACGGTCATTGTTGTAAGGGAGGGGAACTAATTAATGTGTGCACTAAGGACCTATCTAAGTGTTTATATGAGAATGCGTTGCCATAAGGGACAAAGGTTTGGCGACAGGGGGGAAATGACGAACGAGGGAATTTTATCCATAATCCCTGTAATAATTAGCAAGCTCCGCCCCCCACCCCCCCCCCCCTCTCGCGGTGGGGACACAAATACAGCTTATACCGACAAACCGGACTAAACATAGAACTTATTACAGGTAGATTCCCTATCATGACAGTCGGATACCTACCTATACAGATCTATCTGGCTCTAGATATTCCTCTACCCAAATTCATAACAATATGATCTGCCTGTTCTTGTCAACTACCCAATTCATTCAACAAGTTTTGTCATGATCCGTGCACAACTCTTTTAAACATCATGCTAAACAGTATATCGTTTTGGCCTTATCTCTCAATGGTGAAGAATCATTTAAAATTAAAAAATTATCATATCCGAATTATCGTATACAAAATCGAATCAATTCGGCCTTGTCACACAGCCAATCTGCCACCAAGTTTCATCCGAATCCATCCATACCTTTTTGATATCGTGCTGAATATCTTTTTTTAGCTGTGTCTCTCAATGGTGAATACTCACTTAAAAATTGTACAATCCAGATCCAGATCTTCACCAAATTATAATCAATTCATCGTTGTCACCCACCCAACCTGTCCTCCATATTTTGTCCAAATCTGTCTAACTTTTTGAGATATCCTGCTCACAGACAAACAAACAAGCGGATGTTATGAGAGACTAACTGCGGCATTGTGGTGAGAGATGTCTAGGATATGTCGGCGGTTTGATTACGACCCTGGCCTAGCTGAGTCATACCTGAGACTTCCAAATTTGTATTTGTTGATTTCTTGCATATGCTTAGCACTTGAAGGATAGAGCACCAACAAATCCTGTGATATGGCTGATTTTCAATTAAAGGTGACATTTTCAATTAAAGGTGACATTTTCAATTAAAGGTGACATTTTCAATTAAAGGTGACATTTTCAATTAAAGGTGGCATTTTCAATTAAAGGTGACATTTTCAATTAAAGGTGACATTTTCAATTAAAGGTGACATTTTCAATTAAAGGTGACATTTTCAATTAAAGGTGACATTTTCAATTAAAGTTGACATTTTCAATTAGAGGTGGCATTTTCAATTAAAGGTGACATTTTCAATTAAAGGTGACATTTTCTATTAAAGTTGACATTTTCAATTAAAGGTGGCATTTTCAATTAAAGGTGACATTTTCAATTACAGGTGACATTTTCAATTACAGGTGACATTTTCAATTAAAGGTGACATTTTCAATTAAAGTTGACATTTTCAATTAAAGGTGACATTTTCAATTAAAGTTGACATTTTCAATTAAAGGTGACATTTTCAATTAAAGGTGACATTTTCAATTAAAGGTGGCATTTTCAATTAAAGGTGGCATTTTCAATTAAAGTTGACATTTTCAATTAAAGGTGACATTTTCAATTAAAGTTGACATTTTCAATTAAAGGTGACATTTTCAATTAAAGGTGACATTTTCAATTAAAGGTGACATTTTCAATTAAAGGTGACATTTTCAATTAAAGGTGGCATTTTCAATTAAAGTTGACATTTTCAATTAAAGGTGACATTTTCAATTACAGGTGACATTTTCAATTAAAGGTGACATTTTCAATTAAAGGTGACATTTTCAATTAAAGGTGGCATTTTCAATTAAAGGTGACATTTTCAATTAAAGGTGGCATTTTCAATTAAAGGTGTCCTTGTACTGATAACCTTTTGAACTCTAAATATAAATCGGTTCATCTTTGTATCGCAATCAGTAATTGTGCCAAGTTTTGTTTAAATCACTCCAGTGGTTCACAAGTTATTGTGGTAACACAAAAAGTGACGGACGGGCACACAGACACACGAACGGACAGTCGGACAGACAACCCGAAAACGTAATACCTTCGGCTGCAGAGGCATAACATCTAAGAAACGGGTATGGATTGTGGTCTGAATGAATTGTTTCATCTCAGATCTGTTATTATCAGGCAGTTTGGAAATTCCTTTGAATTGAAGCTTATTGTTTTTAAAACAGGTTTGTGACCTGGGCAGAAGTAGATTTGAAGGAAAGTTTATTTGGGAAGGAGAGCACCAGGAGACTGAGCAACCGGGGTGTTAAGAAGTGAGCAGAATGCTGTGTTCTTTTGGTATCTCTCTCTCTCTCTCTCCCTCTCTTCCCCCCCCCCCCCCCCCCCCGCCTTGCCACTCTGGCTTTCAAATCACAAGGGAAGAAGCTAGAAAATGATTTGTTCTTGAGACTGGGTGTGGGTGGCGTGGGGGAGGGGGGTGAGGGATGGTGCACAGTCCAAGTGGATGTCATGCGCGGGAGGCCTGTGCTACCTTGTGGCCTTCTGCAACCATTCTCTGCATTTCTTCCACTCTCGCCACTCCACTGCCACTACTAGCGTTGTCACGGAGAGTCCAGGAGCCTACAGCTTCTGAGCAACACGAGGGAAACTTTTGCTTCCTCCACAATTCTGCTAGCTGTTGACAGGTTTTGTTACAATACCTGAAGTGTTACATTCATCCGTTTCACCTTGCATTGAAGAGTCTCGTGATCTGTGAAAATTTCCATTACTTTTTCTTTTGCTGGTCTCCTCCTCTTCCCTTTATAAGGGTTGAGGTCCGATGGCACCAAGGTCTGCCCTGCCGTGACCACAATACTCCTCCACTTCCCTCTGTCCTCACCCAACTCGCTCTACTCTCCAACTACCACCCCCAGCCCTACTCCCCCCCCCCCCCCCCCACCTTACTGATATCCCTCCTGACACAATCCTCCCATCTCAACCGTGGTCTAACTCTTTTCCTTCTACCTTTTTCCCTCAACCTATCCACTCTCTTTGCCATTCCCTCTTCCCCCATCTGCACCAAGTATCCAGCCCATCTCAGCCGGCATTTCACCAATCTCCATGTCAAGCTCATCTGCACACCAAGCTTCTCCCGTAGTTCCTCCATTCTCCTTCTGTTCACCCTCGTCACTCCTGCAATCCTCCTGACACAGTTGGTCTCGCAAATATGCAGCCTCTGTTGTTATCTCTCAGGCAGTGCCACTATCTCCAGATGGTAACGGTAGGCCAGCGTTACGCACGACATCAGAACCTTTTCTTTCACTCTCCTGGAAATCTTTGTCTGCCATTATTCCCTCCACCTTCCTCCATGCATTCACACCCACCAGAATTCTCCTCCGCATCTCTGCCTCTGCCTTACCATCCCCGGTTACTGTTCCACCCAGATACTCGAACCTATTTCCTTGTCTGATCTCCTTCCCCTCTAACCTGATATTCATTTATTTTCTCTGTTACCCAACCCACATCACCTCCACCTTCTCCATGCTCATTTTCAGCCCATGTTTCTCAAATGCCTCCCTCCACTCGCCACTACTTCTTGCATCTCCCGCCCGTTCTCCACCACAACAACCAGATCGTCCGCCTGCAATATCCTACCGGAATATCTTTCATGTTTACCTTCCTGCTTACCAAATCCATCACCATGATAAACAGGAGTGTGCTTGAGAGCGCTTCCCTCTGATTACCCTTAAATACCTCTGATATTAAAAGGAAAGATAGTAGATCAGATGACCCCTCAAACTTTTACCCCTGTGTATGTTTGGTATGTGTACAGTTCTGTGTCCTTGCCTGTTTATGCGTCAAGGTTAAGATGCAATTGCTACACCGTCACGTGACAACATGGTGGCTTTAGTTGGAAAACTTGTAGTTGGCGTGTTTTAGAATTCCCGCACAAATTGATGGATCATGATGTGTGGACCTGCTGATTTTTTATTTTTTTATTTTTACAACATTGAGGCTCGTGTAAGAGCAAACATTAATCACACAAAAAAAAAAACGAGCACATAAAACTTATAATAAAGGGAGTGGGAGACAAGATGGGGGAGAGGGAGGGAAGCACACAAGTACAACAGTAGAGAACAGGGACATCAAGAGATCTGTGGGAGGGAGAGGGCTTGAGGGGAGGAGACATGGGTGGGGGTGGGGGGGGGGGTGGTGGGAGAGGTATAAAACACATGGACACTGCCAGGACTTCCAGGAAAGAAGTTGGTATTTCAAAAAAGTGTATCTGGGATGAATTAACAGGGGTAGAAAAGATCAAGGTTTTGGATGGAGGAAGATAAGAGATGGTGGTGAACAGCTGTTTTAAAGACCTGGAGGGAGGAGTGCGATTGAAGAGAGTGAGGGAGTTTCTTCCAGAGGTGGGAATAAAGAGGAATGAAAGAGTGAAGGTGTGCAGAGAGTCTTGATTTTGGCAATTTCACAAGAAGAGGGTTGCTGGCAGAACTTGTGCGATCTGTAGGAATATTTGGGGGACAGAGCACAGACAGAGCTGGAGGAGCTATGCTGGAGAGGAGTTGGCAGAAGACAGAAAGACCACCTACCTGCCTGCGGTGAGTGACTGAAATGCCCTCGGAGTCAGCTTCATCGTGGGAGATTCCAATGATTCTGAAAGCTTTGGTTTCAACAGCATGAAGATGAGCTAGGTGTGAGGCAGGAGCTCCAGCCCAGAGTGGAGCACAGTATTCCATTGAGGTGCGGATTAAAGCCTTGTATGTGGTGAGATGTGCCTACAGGTCTCAGGTTTGCCAAGGAACATCTGATCACGTGCTTGTTCAAGTGGATATTTCTCTGCCCATTCTCAGAGAGCCTCCTCAGCGTCGACGAGTCTGGCATTTCAGTCAGGCCGACTGGCATGGTCGTTAAGCAGCCATCAATCATCTGGACTTGTCTCCCATCTCTACTTCCTCTGACATCAACTCATCCTGGGAATTCTTCCAAAGTAAATTGCTCTCTCTCTCATGCACAGATTTATCCCATCTCGTCTTCAGTTGTCATACCCTTCCTCCCGTCCACGATACACAGAATATTGTGGTGAGGCAGTTACCCTGCAACAACTTGCCTTCACCTCCTGGAAGGCAAATCCAACGGAAGGAAATCTCATTTCCTTTCACAAAGACGGAACAAGTGTGCGTCCACTCTTAGGAGAGCGAGGAAACAATATCTCTCCACACTCAAGACTGTACTCTCAAACCTGTCTCCCCCTCTTCCAAATCCTGGTGGCGTCTGGTCAAATCTGTTTCTGGCGTTTGTGCCCCTTCCATCTCCTCCCTTACCTCAAACGGCCACACAGCTGACTCCGCACGTGAAAAAGCTGAATGCCTCAACTCTGTGTTTGCCTCAAAAGCTTGTTTCCCAAACACATCCCTTTCTGTACTCACCGTACCCAGCGGCTCCTGGACTCTGTGTCCTTCTCTCCTGACAAGATGGAGAAGTTTCTGTAAATCCTCGACTCTGATTCTGCAACTGGACCAGACGGCATCAGCCCACGGGTCCTAAAATCCTGCTCTGCCGCTCTATCTCACCCTCTCTCTGTTCTCTTCACCCTCTCTTTTGCTCAAGGTCATCTGCATTCAGCTTCGAAATCAGCCAACATTACCGTTTTACACAAAAAAGGTGCAAAAACAGATCTTTGCAACTACAGACCAATCAGTCTACTCCAAATTATCAGCAAAGTCATGGAATCGATCATTGCTTCGGATATCAAATCTTAACTCTTCTCCAATGGCTTGATCTCTGATCATCAATTTGGTTTTAGACCAGGTCATTCTACTCTGGACATGCTGCTTCTGCTGTCTCAACAATGGATGGAGGTCCTCAATGCCAAACAGGAAATCAGAGCTGTCTCCCTTGACATAACCTGTGCCTTCGATACAGTCTGGCACCCAGCTCTGCTCACCAAACTCTCCTCCTAGGGTATCCATGGAAATCTCCACGCATGGCTTGCGGACTTCCTCTCTGGTCGTAGTCAACGTGTGAACCTGAATGGGTTTCTCTCATCTCCCCCTTCCTGTTAAGGCTGGAGTTCCCCAAGGCAGTGTTCTGGGCCCTGTGCTTTTTCTGGTCTACATCAATGATCTCTCTGACTCTCTTGAAAATCCTCTCTATCTCTTTGCTGATGACTCCACTCTCTACCGCTCCATCCCTCATTCCTCAGTTTGGCAGTCGGCAGCCTCCTCACTCTCTACAGACCTGGACAAAATCACAGACTGGGCAAACAAGTGGAACATGTCTTTCAATCCTGACGAATCTCACACTCTCACTATGTATCTCTGAAAGATGTACTGGGCAACCCTCCCATCTACTTTCTGAACAATCCAAACCAAGAAGTTCTGTCACTCAAGGCCTTTCCTGCGAAAACCACATTTCCAAGCTGGCCTCCAAAGCCAGTCGCTGACTGGGCATCCTTAATCTGGGCATCCAAACACTTAAATTTTTTTGTATATACAGTCACGTGAAAAAGTAAGTACACCCCATGTAAAGTTTTGACTTTTTCAACATATTTCAACATACAGCTATTTGATCTTCATTTCAACAATATTGACAGATAAAGGTGATATAATATAACAAATATCATGAAACATTTACATTTTGTCGTCCATTGTATAATTTAAACAAACATAAATGCAAATTTTGCATGTGGAAAAAGTAAGTACACCCCTACGTTTATCACTACTTCAAATACCTAAAATTAGAATCAGGTGCACCAGCTCAGGTGCAAACGATTAGAACATCGTTGGAGAGGATCTTGGAGGAACCTGTTTTATTTAAACCTCAGACATTTAGTTTGGTTTGGTCTTTGTTGTAGAAGTGTGTGGCGTCACCCTGCCTAGATCAAAAGAGCTCTCTGGGGCCTTCAGAAAGAAGGTTATAGATGCCTACGAGTCTGGGAAGGAATTTAAAAAGATCTCAAAAACAATTTGAAATCAATCATCGACTGTCCGGAAGATCATCTACAAGTGGAGAAGATTCCAAACAACTGCCAACTTGTTCAGGCCAGGCCGCCGCAGCAAGTTCAGCCCGAGAACAGACCGCAAGATGCTAAAAGAAGTCTCTAAGAACCCCAGAATGTCATCACGGGACCTACAGGTAGCTTTTGCCACTGTTGATGTCAAAGTGCACGAGTCTACCATTAGAAAGAGGATGCACAAATTTGATCTACATGGGAGGTGTGCCAGGAGGAAACCTTTGCTGTCCAGAAAGAACATCAGGGCAACACTAAAGTTTGCCATTGAACACCTGGGCAAAGACCAGCACTTCTGGAACAATGTGCTCTGGACAAATGAGTCAAAGGTAGAGCTATTTGGCCAAGGTACCAGAAGACATGTTTGGTGAAAACCAAAGACAGCATTTGACCAAAAGAACCTGATACCAACTGTAAAGCATGGTGGGTGGAAATAGTATGGTTTGGGGCAGCTTTGCTGCATCAGGGATTGGGCAGCTCACCATCATAAAATCCACTATGAATTCTTCATTGTACCAGAGGGTGCTTGAGGATAATGTGAGGCCATCTGTCAGAAAGTTGAAGCTCAACCGAAGGTGGACCTTGCAACATGACAATGACCCTAAACATCCAGTAAATCCACCAAGGAATGGCTGAAAAGAAAGAAATGGAGGGTTCTGGAATGGCCAAGTCAAAGCCCGGATCTAAATCCCATTGATATGTTGTGGGGGGATTTGAAACGAGCTGTGCATGCAAGAAACCCCTCAAACATCGCACAGCTGAAAGAATTCTGCATGGAGGAGTGGGCAAAAATTTCTCCCAGTCGATATCAGACACTGGTACACAATTATAAGAAACGCCTACCTCAGGTTGTTTCTGCCAAAGGGGGCAATACCACCTATTAGAGCCAAGGGTGTACTTACTTTTTCCACATGCGAAATTTGCATTTATGTTTATTTAAATTATACAATGGACTACAAAATGTAAATGTTTCATGATATTTGTTATATTATATCACCTTTATCTATCAATATTGTTGAAATGAAGATCAAATAGCTAGCTGTATGTTGAAATATGTTGAAAAAGTCAAATCTTTACATGGGGTGAACTTGCTTTTTCACGTGACTGTATGAAAAAACCCTTGTGGTGAAATCTTAAGCCATTTGGACTAAATTTAGGGGTTGCACACGGAGTTTGTATTTTTACATATTTGGCTTGCATAAATGTTTGGAGTTGATTATTTATTCTCCGCTGTTATACTTGTGATTTTGACAATTACAGTTGACCTATGACCTTGTTATATACTGCACATTTTGAAGTTGTTTTTAAGTTAATTGAATACAGTACAGCTGTACTATGGTGTATGCAGTTGCTCTCATTGAAGAGTAGCCTACAATCGTCTCCTGACAAGGGATGAACAGCAAAGCCAGTATCTGCTTGAAGTTGTGACAGAACATCGCAAGAGGTTTCCTGATTGCAGAAAATCAACGCTTATCGGGCACAAACATTGAGTGGCTGGCAACCAAGAGTTACTGTGCAACCCTTAAAAGTTTATGTATTCCAAAAAATATTTCACAGGCAGAAGTTGGACCTCAATACCAAAAAATTTAAGGTTAGGAGTAAAACAATTCAATTATTTTTTTATTTTTTTTGCCTTTTGTAGCTAAGAACCACCAGAGATGGTACTCATGACGTACTTGTGTGCTTCCCTCTCTCTCCCCATCTTGCCTCCCGCTCCCTTTATTGTCTGTTTTTTGTGCCCGTTTTTTTTTTTTTGGGGATTGATGTTAGTTCTTACACGATCCTCGATCTTATATTCAAAAAAAAAGAAAAAAATTTCAATTAATTATCATTTCCATATCGATATAAAAAAGGAACAGAGTTTCAACATCACACTTTATTCGAAAGAGCTTCTGCTGTTGTATAATAATACAAGTGATACCGTTAGAAAGGTAATAATCGATTTACTTCGTTGTAAAACGAATAATTGATTTGCTTGGAGAAATTTTTGTTTCTTCAACTACAAACTTGCCTGTTTTAATAGCCCATGTCTTCTGGATTGAGGAAGAAAAAGTGGAACTACTAGCTTTAATGTTGTGGAGGGGGAGGGAGGAGAGAATAGAGAGAGTAGAGAGAGGGGTAGAGAGGAGGAGAGAGTAGAGAGAGGAGGAGAGAGTCGAGAGAGGAGGAGGGAGGAGAGAGGAGGAGAGATAGGGGGAGAGAGTAGAGAGAGGAGGAGGGAGTAGAGAGAGGAGGGGAGAGTAGAGAGAGGAGGCGAGAGTAGAGAGAGGAGGAGAGAGTAGAGAGAGGAGGAGAGAGTAGAGAGAGGAGGAGAGAGTAGAGAGAGGAGGAGGGAGTAGAGAGAGGAGGGGAGAGTAGAGAGAGGAGGAGAGAGGAGGAGAGAGTAGATAGAGGGGGAGAGAGGAGGAGAGAGTAGAGAGAGGAGGAGAGAGTAGAGAGTGGAGGAGGGAGTAGAGAGAGGAGGGGAGAGGAGGAGGGAGTAGAGAGAGGAGGGGAGAGGAGGAGAGAGTAGAGAGAGGAGGAGGGAGTAGAGAGAGGAGGGGAGAGTAGAGAGAGGAGGAGAGAGTAGAGAGAGGAGGAGGGAGTAGAGAGAGGAGGGGGGAGTAGAGAGAGGAGGGGGGAGTAGAGAGAAGAGGCGAGAGTAGAGAGAGGAGGAGAGAGTAGAGAGAGGAGGAGAGAGTAGAGAAAGGAGGAGAGAGTAGAGAGAGGAGGAGGGAGTAGAGAGAGGAGGGGAGAGTAGAGAGAGGAGGCGAGAGTAGAGAGAGGAGGAGAGAGTAGAGAGAGGAGGAGAGAGTAGAGAGAGGAGGAGAGAGTAGAGAGAGGAGGAGAGAGTAGAGAGAGGAGGAGAGAGGAGGAGGGAGGAGAGAGGAGGAGAGATGGGGGGAGAGAGTAGAGAGAGGAGGAGGGAGTAGAGAGAGGAGGGGAGAGGAGGAGAGAGTAGAGAGAGGAGGAGGGAGTAGAGAGAGGAGGAGGGAGTAGAGAGAGGAGGGGAGAGTAGAGAGAGGAGGGGAGAGTAGAGAGAGGAGGAGAGAGTAGAGAGAGGAGGAGAGAGTAGAGAGAGGAGGAGGGAGTAGAGAGAGGAGGGGAGAGTAGAGAGAGGAGGGGAGAGTAGAGAGAGGAGGCGAGAGTAGAGAGAGGAGGCGAGAGTAGAGAGAGGAGGAGAGAGTAGAGAGAGGAGGAGAGAGTAGAGAGAGTAGGAGAGAGGAGGAGAGAGAGGAGGAGAGATGGGGGGAGAGAGTAGAGAGAGGAGGAGGGAGGAGAGAGAGGAGGCGAGAGTAGAGAGAGGAGGAGAGAGTAGAGAGAGGAGGAGGGAGGAGAGAGTAGAGGGAGAGGGGAAGAGAGTAGAGGAAGAGGGGCTGCTGAGAGTGGAGGGAGAAGGGGAGAGAGTTGAGGGAAGAGAGAGTAGACAGGGGGAGGGAGTAGAGAGGCGAGAGTATTGAGAGTATAGAGAGGAGGAGAAACTAGAGAGAGGAGGAGAGAGTAGAGAGAAGGGAGGAGAGAGTAGAGAGAAGGGGAGAGAGTAGATAGAGGGGGAGAGAGTAGATAGAGGGGGAGAGAGTAGATAGAGGGGGAGAGAGTAGATAGAGGGGAGAGAGTAGATAGAGGGGAGAGAGTAGATAGAGGGGGAGAGAGTAGATAGAGGGAGAGAGAGTAGATAGAGGGGGAGAGAGTAGATAGAGGGGGGGGGGGAGTAGATAGGGGCGGAGAGAGTAGATAGGGGCGGAGAGAGTAGATAGAGGGGGAGAGAGTAGATAGAGGGGGAGAGAGTAGATAGAGGGGGAGAGAGTAGATAGAGGGGGAGAGAGTAGATAGAGGGGGAGAGAGTAGATAGAGGGGGAGAGAGTAGATAGAGGGAGAGAGAGTAGATAGAGGGGGAGAGAATAGATAGAGGGGGAGAGAGTAGATAGAGGGGGAGAGAGTAGATAGAGGGAGAGAGAGTAGATAGAGGGGGAGAGAGTAGATAGAGGGGGAGAGAGTAGATAGAGGGGGAGAGAGTAGATAGAGGGAGAGAGAGTAGATAGAGGGGGAGAGAATAGATAGAGGGGGAGAGAGTAGATAGAGGGGAAGAGAGTAGATAGAGGGAGAGAGAGTAGATAGAGGGGGAGAGAGTAGATAGAGGGGGGGGGGGAGTAGATAGGGGCGGAGAGAGTAGATAGAGGGGGAGAGAGTAGATAGAGGGGGAGAGAGTAGATAGAGGGGGAGAGAGTA
Source organism: Myxine glutinosa (assembly GCF_964187855.1). Lineage (NCBI taxonomy): Eukaryota > Metazoa > Chordata > Myxini > Myxiniformes > Myxinidae > Myxine > Myxine glutinosa. Next base: position 44,907,782 of record NC_136264.1, on the reverse strand, counting down.
GATAGAGGGGGAGAGAGTAGATAGAGGGGGAGAGAGTAGATAGAGGGTGGAGAGAGTAGATAGAGGGGGGAGAGAGTAGATAGAGGGGGGAGAGAGTAGATAGAGGGGGGAGAGAGTAGATAGAGGGGGGAGAGAGTAGATAGAGGGGGGAGAGAGTAGATAGAGGGGGGAGAGAGTAGATCGAGTGGGAGAGAGTAGATAGAGGGGGAGAGAGTCGATAGAGGGGGAGAGAGTAGATAGAGGGGGAGAGAATAGATAGAGGGGGAGAGAGTAGATAGAGGGGGAGAGAGTAGATAGAGGGGGAGAGAGTAGATAGAGGGGGAGAGAGTAGATAGAGGGGGAGAGAGTAGATAGAGGGGGAGAGAGTAGATAGAGGGGGAGAGAGTAGATAGAGGGGGAGAGAGTAGATAGAGGGGGAGAGAGTAGATAGAGGGGGAGAGAGTAGATAGAGGGGGGAGAGAGTAGATGGAGGGGGGAGAGAGTAGATAGAGGGGGGAGAGAGTAGATAGAGGGGGAGAGAGTAGATAGAGGGGGAGAGAGAATAGATAGAGGGGGAGAGAGTAGATAGAGGGGGAGAGAGTAGATAGAGGGGGAGAGAGTAGATAGAGGGGGAGAGAGTAGATAGAGGGGGAGAGAGAATAGATAGAGGGGGAGAGAGTAGATAGAGGGGGAGAGAGTAGATAGAGGGGAGAGAGTAGATAGAGGGGGAGAGAGTAGATAGAGGGGAGAGAGTAGATAGAGGGGAGAGAGTACATAGAGGGGGAGAGAGTAGATAGAGGGGGAGGGAGTAGATAGAGGGGGAGAGAGAATAGATAGAGGGGGAGAGAATAGATCGAGGGGGGAGAGAGAGAATAGATCGAGGGGGGAGAGTAGATAGAAGGGGAAAGGGTAGAGAGGGAGAGTGGAGGGGGAGGGAGATGAGAGAGATCGAGAGTAGATGGAGTAGAGAGATAAAATGTTTTAGAACTGATTGGCGAATAAGTCGGAGACATTAAAAATAAATCAACGCGCATGTCCCTGGTTTTCTTCGACTCTTGTACACTTGTATAAAAGGGTCAATGGGCTGATTATTGTTAAAGCCCCACTGGGTGTACTTGGTAATCACGGTCACAAGAAAGCAAAAACCCATTTGCTGTCCTTTCTGCTGGTCTGCACTGAGATAGTTCATCAGATTGTACGTGTTATGTTGTGAAGTCCCCAAGCTCGTGACATTAATGAAATACCCTGTGTTCTTTGCAGTTGCTTTCTCGGTGGGGAATTAATTTGAACCTCCTATCATCAGGTTACAAAAGAGAAGGTCAGCCAGTTGATTCATTTTGGAACCTAATAATCCGAAAATATATGATTGATTTTTGAGTTGATTATTTCCATGAATTACACTGTCATAGCCACAATAATAAAATTGATGAAGATTAGACTGAGGAAGATGGACTTGTTTGAGAGCTTGAGTTGCAAGCTTTGTGTTGACCAAACTGTAATTTCTGGCAAAAGGGCTGTTCAACCTGGATAGTCTATAGAAAACGATACCCCGCACAATGTTCAGTTATGCATATTTCTTTTTTTAAATAAAATAAGGATATTAATGATCGTTCAAAAATCTGGAAGTTTAGTGCGACTGAAGCAGTCTTATGTACATCAATGTTATACAATGAAATAAGACGATGTTGAATCACAGTCTCTGAGATGGAGGTTGAATTGATCACCTTAGAACGCAGCGTCAATCGGCATTTTCTTCACCCTGACCCAATCCCATTCCACGACCTCTTAAGCTATATATATATATACGCATGTATGTATGTATGTATGTATATATGTATTTATATATAGGTGTACCAGAAAAAATACCGACAGAACCGCCGGTACCAACCAGCCATACACAAAAATCTCATAAGCTCCTTTTTCCCTTTCGGAATTTGGAAGCGATCAATGGCTTCTATCTTGGCTGTCATTGGTTGCACTTCACCCTGAACGACTTGAAGGCCTAGGAACACCACCTGTGCTTTGTATTAATCCTTTGTATTAATTGTGCACTGTATTAATCCGTTTTAAATCCGTACAACAGCTAAAACTGGCATCGGGTTTTGGAACCAACACACATGGTGAGCTCCATTCACTGCTGCTTGGTTTGATGATGTCATTCTCCAACATATACTGAACCTCCTTCCGAAGATACTCCATCTTCACATGGTTCATCCGATAGGGGTGTTGTTTCATGGGAGTGGCCTCCCCACAATAATATCATGATATACCAGATCGGTACGACCAGGTACATCTGTGAACAAATGTGCAAACTCAAAAATTAGGTTGGATAATTGTCCTTGTTGTTCCCTTGTCAAATGACCTAATTTCTGGTCTAGGTTCCTTAACATTTCAGTGTTCGTCAATCAGGGGCAAGCCTGGTCATCAATGCTATTGAACTTCACACTGGCCTCAAACTCTGTATTCCCTTGCGCACCGACTACAGGTACGACAAATGAGACAGGAGCCACTTTTTCCACAGGCTTCCTCTCATAATATCTCTTAAGTCAGTTAACGTGACACAGCTGCCGCTTTTTCTGTTGGTCGGGAGTTGTCACCACATAATCCGTTTCATTGACCCTCCCTTTTGATGGCATAAGGACCAAAATACGTAGCCTGCAGCGGCTGACCTGGAACTGGAAGCAACACCAACACTCGGTCCTCAGGACTGAAATTTCTTATCTGAGAAGTCTTGTCATGTCTCACTTTCATTTTGTCCTGTACTACTTTCAAGTTTCCTCTCGCTACTTCACAGGCCTTAGCCAATCTGTGACTAACAGTTGTCACATACTCTGACACAGTTGACTACGACTCCTCCTGTAGCCACTGTTCCTTCACCAGTTTCAAAGGTCCTCGAACTGTATGTGCAAACAGGAGTTCAAAAGGACTGAATCCCAATGACTCCTGAACAGATTCCCTCGTAGCAAACAACAATAGGGTATTCCTTCATCCCAATCCTTGTAACATTCAAAACAGTACGTTCTGATCATATTCTTTAATGTCTGGTGAAACCTTTCCAAGGCCCCTTGGCTCTCAGGATGGTAAGTACTTGACCTCACTTGCTTCACTCCCAACAGGTGTACCACTTGCTGAAAAAGCTTTGACATGAAGTTGGAACCCTGATCAGACTGGATGACCTTAGGTAGGCCAGCCAGGGTGAAAAATGTAATCAAAGCCTTAGCAATAACTGTCGCAGTAATTTCCCTAAGAGGCACCGTGTCTGGGAACCTCGTCAAAGCGCACATGATGGTCAGCGTATACTGAGGTCCAGCCTTAGTTTAAGGGAAAGAACCTACACAGTCGATAATGACCTGGCTGAATGGTTCTTCAAATGCTGGAATTGGTTTTAAAGGCGCTGAAGGGGTTTTCTGATTAGGTTTGCCCACCAGCTGGAAAGAATGACAAGATTTACATAATTCTGCCACATCACGTCGCAATCCTGGCCAGAAAAAATGTGCCAGAATTCTTTCACACGTCTTGTTCACTCCAAGGTGCCCGGCCAAAGGTGTCTCATGTGCCAAACTCAATTATCCTTCCGGTAGGTTGTGGCACCAAAATTTGGTAATGGACTTTCCACTCGTCATTCGCTGGTACCTCTGGTGGTCTCCATTTTCCTTTTTCCTCTGGTAACCAATCCAATGCTACCTCTTCCCACTTTTCTCTCCCACTAAATATTCTACCACCAACGTCTGAATCTCTGCCTTCTTCATATTAACTCGGACCTCCAAGTTACAGTACTTGGCCAACGTCCTAAGTTCTGATCTTTTTAACGCCTGGAACTGTGCCTCGTTCGGGGACGTCACAAAATTTTCCACGTCAAACACCATTGTGACTATTAGTTCGCAAGCCTGTTAACCTTCACACAAAAATTGTCAAATTTGGGAATGTTAGGGAATGTCAATCCCTGACGAAAATGTTAGGGAATTCAATCTCGGTCGGGCCCCCAATTTCTGTTACGTATTACCTCCCCAAACCCCAGTTACGGTGCACCTCAGAGTCTGGAGCGGGAACACGGCAGAAAGATTTGTATTCTTGAGTGTTCTATGAAACCATGGTAAAACCACACCAATGCACTTGTTGAACAAAACAAGTAATTGTTTTCACAATTTCACAAAAAACAAGTAATGCACTCACATACACAATAATAACACTATTAAAGAAAGTACACTGAAAATGTCACTTGCATCAAATGAACAATACATATGATGGTACCATCATTCCCCAATGCTCTCAAAGCAACAAACTCACGACACGCCAAAAGTGAGTGGAATGTAACATTCCCCCAAAGTCCGTGCACGGATCACGCTGGTTGAAGCCGTGCAGAACGACGAGAACAGCAGGCAGGTATTGGTGCGGCTGTGGATGAGGAGTTACGAGGTGAGAGGTCGGGCCGTGGGCAGCCCGGGATATGACGTCAATAGGAAAACAGTGACGTCGATAGGAAAATCCCAACGACAAACACGAGGCATCAGGTGAACAGCTTGCTCGAGGTAAAATGGCGATCTGGCCGATAATGGAAGCGTTTGCTTTCTCTTCCCTACCGTACAGGCAAGAATTGTGGAGTGCTTGGGATATTATTGTGACATGCACATAGTGAACAGATTGATTTGTGAAAAGACACATCTATATCCCGGAGGTCTTTTGAATGCTCATGGTTGAATCCTTGCTGTGAAAAGCACTACCCAGCAGGGGAAACCTACAGAAACGGATTATTTTGTTCTGAGATAATTTGAATCATTACAATTTCACACAGTTGGAGACCAATTAACTTTGTGTATGATTTTGAAGGTGATAGGTTACACCTGAGTTAATTTACAATTGTTATTGTTACGTTTTTGGGGTAGGGATGAAATACCTTCGTCGAGATAGAATTGTGTAGGTTTAGAATGCTCCGAGTGTCACGAAGAAGAAGAACCCACCTCAATGTATATTAAGTTAGGCCGACTGTCCGGGTAAGATCGTATATGTGTCTCCATACGAGGGGTTGGGCTATGCCAATTAGGTAGGGCCCAAACATAAACCCCAGTGTGTAATTGCCTTTTGATTTTTCCCTTCGTTGTTATTGCATCACAAAGGGCCGCCACAATAATTACAACGATCGCACTGAAAATCGCTCACAACGCTGCCAGGGCTAGCCAACACCCAGCACATTTGCCGATCGGCACCCAAGCCCCGCCTACCGGCCTTCGATGTCATCCGAACATTCCCGAAGAGAGGTTAGACTCTGCCCCCCCCCCCCCGACGGATCGTAACGGGGAGGCCACGCCCCGACCTTCATGATTGAGTAGCGCCTTCGTGATTGAGTAGCTCTCTGTGATTGGACAGAGAGTGTGACGTCATCGTCGAACATTCGAGCGCTGGAGCGAAAAGTGACGTGTCTCGCCATCTTTCTCTCTCTCTCTCTCTCTCTCTCTCTCCCTCCCTCTCTCCGTCTCTCCCTCTCTCCCTCTCTCCCTCTCTCCCTCTCTCCCTCTCATTCCGGCTCTCGTCACGAGTGGACACTGCGTGTGTTCCCGATCAGGTAAGACCTCGAACCTTCCCACACGTGTCACTACCGCCAAGTTGGGTATATACGCCTCGGAGTTAAAGCTCGTTTTGGCCATTCATCCTCGAGGTCTTAACCCCATGGACATGACATTATTATAAGGGGGGTGGACACTTATCCAACCAATATAATCTAGTTTTGTAATATTATTTAATTTTCTGAAATTTGTAGAATTTCTTTTCCACTTGGAAGTTGTGGTTTATGATGTGTAAATAAAGGTGGAAAAAGTCTGATATAATGCAATTAAATTCCAGGCTATAAGGCAACAAAATGTGAAAAATTTGAAAAGGGGTGTGGACTTTCTTTTTGCACTGTATATAACATGTGTAATGTGTCACATTTAATGTGTGTATAATTACATATCATTATTTGTATAACCACGTATAGTGTGTGTCTGTGTGTGTGTGTGCGTGCACCGCCGCCACTAGTTGTCATCTCGATTCACAAGTCTCTAAGACGGAACGGAGCCTTCCCTGGTCCCGAAGCACCCATTTCCAACCCAGCAAGGAACCATGACTCATGGGCCAAGCCGTCTCTTCATTCATGGTCCGTGTCCCCCTCCACCTCTGGGAGTTTTCCCATTCCCACCTGGGTACATTTCCGCTCACCCAGACATAGCACGCTGCAGATACCGGTTGCCATCTCCACAAATTGTCCCACCAAAATTCGTTCCCATCCGTCCACAGTGAGAGGGAGTCACAAAAAGGGAGTCTTTAGTGGGAGGGACAAAGTGCACCAAACTGAGGAGTTGACAAAGATCCCTCAACTGCACGGCAAAGCCGCGTCCCAAACGCCTCTGCCTCACCTAAGTTGTTATATTCAGTGCGGTCCTCGACCCCACCAAAGCTCGGGCCCACCCTCAATGGAATAGAGTCGATAAAGGCCTCCAGGCTGCATGGCCAGCCCATGTCCCAGACCCATGTTTATCAGCATTTTTGTGTGCATGGGTGTGTTTTTTTTTTTTCACTACCGCCACCGATGGTGGACGGAGGTTATGTTTTCACACCTGTTTGTCTGTGAGCAGGATATCTCAAAAGGTCATGGACGGATCTGGTCAAAGCTAGGTGTTTTGGTTAGGTGTGTGTGACCAGGATGAATTGATTTGATTTTGATGAAGATCTGGATCCAATATTTTTAAAATTCCGAAGTGATTCTTCACCAATGAGAGATGGGGCTAAAAACGATACATAGCACAATATTTCAAAAAGTTGTGGACAGGTTATACCAAAACTTGGTGGATGAGTTGGGTAGGTGACAAGAAGAAGCTGATTAGATTTAGGTTCAGGAGCAGATGCAGATCTGGCCTATCAGTGGCATGCGAAATGTAACCTGTTCAGTCTGGTGGATGTACGCGCTATGCCGAGTGCCACTCTAGTTTGTAAAGCATTGACAAGGAAGTTAGAGATTTTTCTTTCCAATATAATTTTGCATGAAAGTCCTAAATAAATATACGGGTGGGCTTTCTCATGTGCCTGGGAGCATTTTCAAGTGCCCAGACTGTGCAATTGTTGTGGCGTGATGATTTGAACTGATGTGCTGTTGTTCCAAAAGTCGTTTTCTTCTAGCCCATCGAACCCCTTCCCTTTCCTTCCATATACCCAGAGTTGTCAATGTTTTATTCAAACTATGGAAAGGGAGGGAACGCTGAAATAACAGCAATTTTGCAAACAAAAATTGCCTGCGATGTCATTATGTATAATGGCATCTGGGATATTTTTGGTGCCATTCCAAATTTTAAGTTTAAACGTAGGTAAAATATAGGAACCGAATCAAAGATTGTCAAAGAGCTTCCTTTCTTTAAACTACTGTGGACATGGTTTTGAAAATGTTTTTGAGTTGATTTCTATTCTCATTTTTAGGCCTCAAAATCGTTCATCTGCACGGACAGATAGATGCAGTGCGAGTGGCGTGATTGGCTTCTTAAGTTGTAGCTCATTATTATTTGCAAAATATTGAAATAAGTTGCAAGGCCTTCTGTTTTATAACACACCCTATTCCCCGCTTTCCTCAAAAATGTACAGCTGAGCAATCGGGAGATCCTCAACATCATCTGGAGGCTGCGTGTGACCGATCGCTTCATACAGACCTAAGCACTCCACTGCCTGAGGGTGATCCATCGTTCCTGCCTGGGAGCAAGCTGGCTGAAAGCATTCATTATGGCTTTTGCTGGCACCCCCAGGCTCACCCTCCACTTCCCTCTCCCAACAGTCCAAGCTACCTTTGACAGCTGCTCTTTTTTTTTTTTCCTGCTTTGCTGTTTGCTTATCTTGCAGTTTAATATATTGAGAATCTGCAGGGTTTCTAAAATAGTCATAAGTCTCTTCAAAGAGAAGCCTGGAACGCACGAGGCAATACTTTTGACAAACTGTGGTTTGAAGAGAAAATATAACAGAGCAGGATTTTCAGATTGATTTTTATCTTATCTGGGTGGTGTGGGGTGGATGGAGTTCGTTTGTACTTTGAATGTCCGATAATGACGTACTTTATGTTTTTCGAGGTTTCATACCTGGATAGGATATCTCTGATCATCCTGATTCTACCGGAAAGCACTGCATCATTGAGAGAGCTGGCAGAGGCCATATTAACACACAGCAGAAGTTTATAATACCCAGGAGCCCCAGCAGGTTTGCCAACTGTCTACTTGCAGGATTTGGGTCCATTCGAATTGAGCTCCTCTCCTTCTTAAATACATATTCATCATACCACCCATACCTGTTGGCTAAAACACAAAAAAGGAAGCATAATGCTTTCCCATTGTCCCTCGACTATGAGACAGCTTCGAGTTTGCTTGGCCATGAGTTATGACACGACATTGTTAGCGTTTCTCTGAAGAAGGACCAATTCACAGGGTTCATGGCTTGTTCATCAGGTCATTTCATGAGATAATTTTTTTCAAATGCTCCTCAAAATTGCAATCACTCTTTCCAAAGCTCATTATTTTTCGACAGAATTCTTCCTCTCCCTCTTACAATAACTCCAAATTGCACAATAATGTAGTAGAGTGATTATTCATTTGCTGTTACACACCGTGTAGTAGTGTATAAGTATTTTGAGGGTTTTTGGATGGCATGTAATTTTTTAAACTTTTTCTGACTCATTACATCTACCATAAGATAATATCTGGTATTTATAGAAAGTAAACAAATCTTATGGTTAAACTGTGGTTGACTCGTATTCCCTTCCCTTGTTACAAGAGACCATTCTGAATGATTATGTGGCTGAAAAAAACATGCTAGCTGTGCAAATATTTTTTTTCATGAAGATTGAGGTCTTGACATACAAATAGGATACATTCCTTCATATGGTTTGGTTGGGAGTTGTGCAACAGGAATTCATATATACTGTTCTAAGTGGGCAGGGTTTTGCAGTCACCCAATTGGCTACAAGAATCAACAAGAACGGCACTCAGTAGAGAGCAAACCTCCACCTGGTTGGCCACATCACTCAATGGTGAAGAATCACATAAAAATTATACTATCTGGATCCGGATCTTCACCAAAATTGAATCGGTTCTTCCTTGTCATACACACAACCTCTCCACCAATTTTCGTCCAAATCCATCAATACATTATTGGGGTATCGCGCTATGTATCGTTTTTGACCCTATCTTCCAATGGTGAAGAATCACTTAAAAAATAAAATAATTCTCATATCCGAATCCATATTCAGATCTTCAACAAAATCGAATCGTCCATGTCAAGACACCCAACCAGTCCACCAAGTTTCGTCCAAATCCGTCCACAACTTTTTGAGATATCCTGATATGTATCGTTTTTGGCCGTATCTCCCAATGGTGAAAAATCACTTTAAAAATTCTTCTAGCCGGATCCGAATCCGGATCTTCACCAAAATCTAATCATTTCGTCCTTGTCATATACGCTACATCCCTGCCAAATTTCGTCTGAATCCGTTCGCAACTTTTTTAGATATTTTCTTCACAAACAAACGGACAGACAAACAGACAGGGGGAGAAATCCTAACCTCCATCCACCTTTGGTGCCGGAGGTAATAAACTGTTTTTCAGATCATCTCAAGTTTGTCGTGCATTGTGTGCGAACTTTCTGCTCGGTTAATGATGAGCCCCTTGAGAGATTGATTTATATATTTATAATTGCAATGTACTTCTGGAAGAATTTCATTTTCATGAATTCCTGAGTTTCACCATCATGCCGATCCCGTTTGACAACCAAATGTTCCAAGCAGGACATCAAAGACAGTCACAAATTTGACATTCTCCTCCACACCAACCCTTTTCTCTGCCGGCACCCATGGAGTTCATTGCAACCTTTGTTGCATTCGTACAAAGTACAATGGAGTATAGTTGTTTCATCAATGGATGCTGCAGAGACCAAAAGTCTCATAATCTACATTATCCATCCAAAGGCTGAGACGACATAATCTTGAGTTCTCGAGAAGTCTCCGAGGCTGTCATAATTATTGAATCTCCACGAGAAGTCTCCGAGGCCAAGTCATACTTCTTGTGTCTACACGAGAAGTCTCTGAGGCTGAGTCATAGTTCTTGAGTCTCCACAAGAAGTCTCCGAGGCTGAGTCATAGTTCTTGTCTCCACGAGAAGTCTCTGAGGCTGAGTCATAGTTCTTGAGTCTCCACGAGAAGTCTCCGAGGCTGAGTCATTGTTCTTGAGTCTCCACGAGAAGTCTCCAAGGCCGAGTCATACTTCTTGAGTCCCCACAAGAAGTCTCCAAGGCTGAGTCATAGTACTTGAGTCTCCACGAGAAGTCTCCAAGGCTGAGTCATAGTTCTTGAGTCTCCAGGAGAAGTCTCCGAGGCCGAGTCATACTTCTTGTGTGTCCACGAGAAGTCTCTGAGGCTGAGTCTTAATTCTTGAGTCTCCACGAGAAGTCTGCAAAGCTGAGTCTGAATTATTGAGTCTCCACGAGAAGTCTGCAAAGCCGAGTCATTATTCTTGAGTATGCGCTAAGCACAGCTTGATATGTGCTCATCATTGATATTTGGATTTGCACCCACTGCTTTTTAGCTCTCCTCTCCTTCCTATCCCTACATAATCCCTCCAAAGTCCAGGTTCACGACTCACCCACACTCCTTTCTCCCTCTTCTCCCACCTGTGGAATTGATCGAAAATGCTTGTCTGTGCCTCTCCAATCATACTTTTCTCTCCAGTACTTCAACTGTCCAACTAATTGCCATCTAAATCCTGCTCCTGGTATTTATAAAATACTTTTAAATGCCTGGCACTTTACTTGCCATCTTCCTAATGCTCACAATTTACACATAAAGGTTTCATGTCTTCCTGTTTCCTTAGGGTAACCTATTCACTGTTCCGTTGTTCTTTCTTGTGGTTGATTTTTGAAAAGATTACATTGAACACGAGCATAATGTGTAATGATCCCATTGGATATTTTTTGGCATTGCCATAATTCAAAGTTGTGCATGTTTAAGAATATTGTCATGGCTGAAATACAGATAATAATTAGAGGGAAATCAATGGCGCACATTCACAATTACCGACACTTCCCACCTAAAGAAAGTTGAAAATGCCAAAAGGCTCCACCAGGAATGACCCAATATTAAATTTTGTATTTAAAAAAATCTTCTGTTTTGACTCTTGTGACCTTAAGTTCCCACACCTTGAGGCATGATCCTGGGGTCAAATCAAAAAAAATGTTACATATTTCATGCATCCTCCATGTTGATTCCATATACACAGTTTCATTTTTTAAATGTGCCAGTAATTGTTTTTTGGGAATTTGACGTTTTGACCCCGCCCCAGGGCCCAAGGGAAGGGGTGTGGCCAAAAATGATACTGCCCTCACACCTTCTTGCCATGTGATGATCATAACTAAGGTAGGTGAATTTCTGCACAACCGCTTAGGAGAAGATAGTGTGACAGACGGAGCCTATTACAATATTTGTTTGTTTGTTTCATAAGCGTGGTGATAATAACAATAGCGTTATTATTTCAGGAATATTCAGCAATTTCAATAAGCTTTATTATTTGATGTTATATTGTTTTGGTTGCCCTATGTTGTCCCATCTGAATGGATTGCTCATGGGATCATAGCTGGTACTCGGTGGTGAAGAAAATGGAGATCTTGAAGGAACGACCCCAACCTCCTTTTTGAACACCGGCCACTCCAAGTTGTGTCATGTTCTCATCGCTTGGTAATTTTGAGGCCTCTTTCAAATTTTGAAAATTGATCAAGATGTGGCCAAGTAACATAAGCTTCCTTCCAATTCCTCTGCCGCCACATTGGAAATTGTTGGTGATTAATCTCCTTCCAATCTGTAAGGAACAAAAACACCATTATTTGCTTGCTTTGTTTTATTTAAAGTTGCATGAAGACCAGCTGATTTTTACCCTCGGCTAGCTGTGACACTAACTTTTGATCTGTGTGATCTCTCACATTGACCCCCATTTTTGAACTTGCTGTGGCACATGCCCACCAAAGTTCTCTTAGAGATTTTTCCAGCAAAGAAACAAAACATGCACTGCTACACATTTACAAATAATGGATCAGGGGGCCTGATGTCCCCCATACCCATTTCCCGAGTACAGTGTTTCTCAAACAGTGGTCCGTGACCCCCAAAGGGGCCATGTTTCCCTAGTACAGTGTTTCTCAAACAGTGGTCCTTGACCCCCAAAGGGGTCATGTTTCCCTAGTACAGTGTTTCTCAAACAGTGGTCCGTGACCCCAAGGGGGCCATGAGTGGGTTTCCATGGGGGTCGCGAGCTGTCTGCACTCAGTAGCTACACAAGTCCTCGAGATGTTCCCAATGACTTACCAATGTGAACTTGCATTCTCAAGCTTAGTCGTGATCAAAACTAAAGCCAGAAACAGGATGATCGATGTCGAGAGTGAGCTACGACGTTCGCTGAGTAAGACTCGTCCCCAAATTGACAAGTTGTGTGCAAAAAGGAAATAAAGATGGCCCAGGTTCCAGACTTTTTGTTTCTCTTGTAGTTAGGGTTGGCACTAATTGGTCCAGCCCAGTTTTGCCCATCTGGGTTAAAAACCCCTCACTTGAATTTTCCCAGTAAAAAAGAATAAACCCAATATTTTCCCAGTAAAGTGGGTTTTTTTTAAAATGCCAAATTCCTGTATTTTATTTTAAACCCTTTTAGGAGATAACGGGGTCGCTGCGACTAAATACCAGGACGGGTGAGTCGTCTGGTAAATCCGGATGAGAAACTCTGCTCTAGTATATGCTACTGTCCAAGTACACACATTTTAATCACCTCCAATCCTTTATCCCGATTTTTCTCATTGTGGAATTGTTTCACTGCATCCATCCAATGTCGTTTTTTTCCTCCAATCGTATAAGGCTGTGACTGCCATTTTCTGTTGACCCTCATACACACTCGTGCTTAAAACCGGTCTCCATCCCATGTTCTTCCAAGCTCTGCCGTCACTATACTAACCTTCTTCTCCCTTTGATGTTTGTTCTATCTTTTTTGTTTATCTAGTTCACGAGAGGGCATTCATGTATGGAAAACATAAAACCGACAGAGCTGGACATAGTTTAAACTGTTTGATGTGGAATGTTGGCTTCCGTCCGTCAGAGGCAAACAGATGGATTCCTTTCCTTAAATAAGTAAATAAATTCTCCTTAAGGTAACATACCAACTAAGCATGTTATAAAATCATAACGATACGGCACAAGTGAGTATTAGCAAGTATAAACTTCAGTTAGGATTAAAGGATTTTGAAAGGTGTTTTACAATAAACTTTTTCAGAGCGTATTGTGTATTATGAACTGAAGCATTCCTTCCTAGGGGCCAGCAGGTTTCCATTAAGTGGTGGGTTTTGCAATATGGAGCACACAGGTTATTATGAACAAGCAGGAGGAAGAAGATGAGTTTTGAAAGGTGAATTGCAGGCAGTAAGATAATAAAGTAAGTGTATTTTTTTTTCTTCCTTGACAGATTTCCACTTTGAAGGGAATCTTGCCTAAAAGTAGGCCTGCATCAGGGTTTATATCAGTTCGGAGAGACAATATTTCAATATCGTGATAAGAACTTGGCGAGAAAGAACAGATTAAGGAAGTTCTTGAAAATATTTCAAAGGGACTTTGGACGTACTTGTCTGATGATAGACTGGTTTTAATTTTATTTTATTTCCTTCGGTTGCTGGAAATTTTGAACAAAAAAAATATGAACTAGAGAGAAGCCATCTAAGATAGCAAAAGGTTCCACCAGGAATGACCCAGTATAAAAAAATTGAATTTTTGATCGCTGTAACCCCAAGTCCCCACCCCTTGGGACATGAACCGGTGGTCAAATCCAAAAACTCGTTACAAATTTCAGGCATCCCCCATACAAAGTTTCATTTACAAATGTGCCTGTAATTGCATTCTTCGATATTTGACCTCTGCCCCCAAATATGGCACTGCTCTTGCACCTTCATGCAATGTGTTGATCATACCCACCAAGTTTGGTAAATTTCTGCACAGCCGTGTGGGAGGAGATAGTGTGGCAGACAGACAGACAGACAAACAAATGAAAAATCACTCATAGAGTGACACTTGGCAAAACAGAACAAAGTAAAATGTCACTCAGTAGAGCATCATTTTGATCTCAAAAATAATAAGTGGTTGAATTCAGTGACTTGATATGCAAATCGTCTTCAAAGTTTAAGTTATTCAGATGAAAATTGAGGATTTTAGAAATTTGAAAAACGTGGTTGACCTTATGCCTATGTTGGCCATATGACCAATGTTGATCTCAAAAATGTTTTGTGGTTGAATTCAGTTAGCTGATATGAAAATCCTATTCAAATTTTAAGTCAATCAGATGAAAATTGAGGATTTTAGAAATTTGAAATTGTTGTTGACCTTTGGCCTATGTTGAACTTTTGGCCGATGCTGATCTCAAAAATAGTTGTTGGTTGAATTCAGTTAGCTGATATGAATCATATTCAAATTTCAACTCAATTGGATGAAAAGTGAGGATTTTAGAAATCTAAAAAAAGTGGTTGACCTTTGGGATATGTTGACCTTTTGGCCTATGCTGATCTCAAAAATAGTAGTTGGTTGAATTCAGTTAACTGATATGTAAATCCCATTCAAATTTTAAGTGAATTGGATGAAAATGGAGGATTTTAGAAATTTGAAATTGTTGTTGACCATTGGCCTTTGTTGATATTTTGGCCTATGGTGAACTCAAAAATAGTTGGTGGTTGAATTCAGTTGGCTGATATGAAAATCCTATTCAAATTCCAAGTCAATCGGATGAAAATTGAGGCTTTTAGAAATTTGAAAAAAGTGGTTGACCTTGGGCCTATGTTGACCTTTTGGCCTATGCTGATCTCAAAAATAGATGTTGGTTGAATTCCGTTAACTGATGTGTATATCCCATTCAAATTTCAAGTGAATCGTATGAAAATTGAGGATTTTAGAAATTTGAAATTATTGACTTTTGGCGTATGTTGGATGGCCTTTTGGCCTATGGTGATCTCAAAAATAGATGGTGGTTGAATTCAGTTTGCTGATATGTAAATCCCATTCAAATTTCAAGTGAATCGGATGAAAATTGAGGCTTTTAGAAATTTGAAAAAAGTGGTTGACCTTGGGCCTATGTTGACCTTTTGGCCTATGCTGATCTCAAAAATATATGTTGGTTGAATTCAGTTAACTGATGTGTATATCCCATTCAAATTTCAAGTGAATCGTATGAAAATTGAGGATTTTAGAAATTTGAAATTATTGACTTTTGGCGTATGTTGCTCTTTTGGCCTATGGTGATCTCAAAAATAGATGGTGGTTGAATTCAGTTTGCTGATATGTAAATCCCATTCAAATTTCAAGTGAATCGGATGAAAATTGAGGATTTTATAAATTTGAAAAAAAGTGGTTGACCTTTGGCCTATGTTGACCTTTTGCCCTATGTTGATCTCAAAAATAGTTGGTGGTTGAGCTCGTCGATATGTAAATCCTATTCAAATTTCAAGTCGATCGAATGAAAATTGAGGATTTTACAAATTTGAAATGATTGTTGACCTTTGGCCTATGTTGACCTTTTGGCCGATGCTGATTTCAAAAATAGTTGGTGGTTGAATTCAGTTTGCCGATATGTATATCCTATTCAAATTTCAAGTCAATCGGATGAAAATTGAGGATTTTAGAAATTTGAAAAAAGTGGTTGACCGTTGGCCTATGTTGACCTTTTGACCTTTTGACCTCAAAATATATAGGTTTTGTCGGATCACGAACTCTAACATTTGGTAAAGTTTCGTGACGATCGATTTAAAATTGTAACCTATAGGCAAGTATAAGTGAGCGGACAGACAAACAAACACACACACAAACACACTAAAAAACAAACACACACAAACCGGAGTGATCAACATACTTGCCAAAAAAAATTCACTGAGGAGAGGCTTCCGTTTGGCCACTCTGCCATAAAGCCCAGATCGGTGGAGTGTTGCAGTGATGGTTGTCCTTCTGGAAGTTTCTCCCATCTCCACACAGGATCTCTGGAGCTCAGCCAGAGTGGCCATCGGGTTCTTGGTCACCTCTCTTACCAAGGTCCTTCTCCCCCGATTGCTCAGTTTGGCCGGGCGGCCAGCTCTAGGAAGAGTCCTGGTTGTTCCAAACTTCTTCCATTCAAGAATTATGGAGGCCACTGTGCTCTTGGGAACCTTCAATGCGGCAGAATTTTTTGTGTAGGCTTCCCCAGATCTGTGCCTCCACACAATCCTGTCTCTGAGCTCTGCAGGCAGTTCCTTCGACCTCATGGCTTGGTTTTTGCTCTGATGTGCATTGTCAGCTGTGAGACCTTATATAGACAGGTGTGTGCCTTTCCAAATCATGTCCAATCAATTGAATTTACCACAGTTGGACTCCAATCAAGGTGTAGAAACATCTCCAAGATGATCAAGAGAAATGGGAGGCACCTGAGCTAAATTTCAAGTGTCATAGCAAAGGGTCTGAATACTTATGTCAATGTGATATTTCAGTTTTTTCTTGTTAATAAATTTGCTAAACTTTCTAAAATCCTATTTTCTCTTTGTCATTACGGGGTATTGAGGGTAGATTGATGAGGGAAAAAAAAGAATTTAAACGATTTCAGCATAAGGCTGCAACATAACAAAATGTGAAAAAGGTGAAGGGGTCTGAATACTTTCTGAATGCACTGTAAATGAACACTCGTTTTACTCTGCACACTTTGCACATCACATGCAGCGAATGTCACCTCCCTGCACATTGTGTTTGTTGTTATTTAAATAAAACGCTTCTGTACACCGCCCTTGAGGCTCGGTTTGCAAGCCACCGTCTACAATTCCAATAGAAGGGACATAATTACTCTTTTATGGAAAAAGTTTTTCGAGTTCGTTTTATCCACAAAATAGACCGTAGTGAACACACATTCTTGTTGAACCCCAGGCTCTAAATTAAAACCCAGGCCTTTAATACCTAACCTTATGAAGGGGACAGACATCTGTACAAACACACAAACTGACCTTGTGTTTTATATGGTAGACAGGACCACATTTTAATCTTATTCACTGAAATATTTTAGTTTCATTATTTTCCTTATGATGTAAAAATGTGATATTATTTTGCGTATTTCTGTCAAATGCTTTGTTACGATTTATTACGTAATTTGAGCTTACGATGTATCCAAGCTCACCGCGCACAACGCTTTCTTCACCACAAAGTGAACCTTGACATACTTCGAAGCCTTCTGTACTGAACCGTGCTGTGCACTGGAGATTGTTTTGGTTTTTCATCGGTTTCCACCCGTTAACATTGCACCTTTTTCATTGTTTTGTCTCCCTGTCATCATTATTGTAATCTTTGCTCCTCTGTACAGCAGGATTTGAAAAAGAGGAACAATTCACTTTTCTGTGGCAAAAGGCCATGTTGGAAGACAAAAGTGTTGGAAGTCAAAAAAAGGTCTTTGTGATTTATTTTGTTCACTTTTGTGGTCGGCTTTATCATCATTATTTATTATTTGCACTGCCTCACATCTCAAGGTGCTTTGCAGGTAGCAACATGGATCCATTGGAGAAGGTTTCTCGAAAATAAGTAAGCCTGAGCAATAGGGGTTATGGAGTGTTGTTCGCTTCCTAATGTACAGTCACGTGAAAAAGTAAGTACACCCCATGTAAAGTTTTGACTATTTCAACATATATCAACATACAGCTATTTGATCTTCATTTCAACAATATTGATAGATAAAGGTGATATAATATAACAAATATCATGAAACATTTACATTTTGTAGTCCATTGTATAATTTCAATGAACATAAATGCAAATTTCGCATGTGGAAAAAGTAAGTACACCCTTGGCTCTAATAGGTGGTATTGCCACCTTTGTCAGAAACAACCTCAAGTAAGCGTTTCTTTAACTGTCTACCAGTTTCTGACATCGACTGGGAGAAATTTTTGCCCACTCCTCCATGCAGAATTCTTTCAGCTGTGCGATGTTTGAGGGGTTTCTTGCATGCACAGCTCGTTTCAAATCCCCCCACAACATCTCGATGGGATTTAGATTCAGGCTTTGACTTGGCCATTCCAGAACCCTCCATTTCTTTCTTTTCAGCCACTCCTTGGTGGATTTACTGGTATGTTTAGGGTCATTGTCATGTTGCAAGGTCCTCCTTCGGTTGAGCTTCAACTTTCCGACAGATGGCCTCACATTATCCTCAAGCACCCTCTGGTACAATTAAGAATTCATAGTGGATTCTCTGATGGTGAGCTGCCCAGGCCCTGATGCAGCAAAGCTGCCCGGCCCTGATGCAGCAAAGCTGCCCGGCCCTGATGCAGCAAAGCTGCCCCAAACCATAATATTTCCACCACCATGCTCTACAGTTGGTATCTGGTTCTTGTGGTCAAATGCTGTCTTTGGTTTTCGCCAAACATGTCTTCTGGTACTGTGGCCAAATAGCTCTCTCTACCTTTGACTCATCTGTCCAGAGCACATTGTTCCAGAAGTGCTGGTCTTTGCCGAGGTGTTCATTGGCAAACTTTAGTCTTGCCCTGATGTTCTTTCTGGACAGCAAAGGTTTCCTCCTGGCACACCTCCCATGTAGATCAAATTTGTGCAGCCTCTTTCTAATGGTAGACTCGTGCACTTTGACATCAACAGTGGCAAGAGCTACCTGTAGGTCCCGTGATGACATTCTGGGGAGCTTAGAGACTTCTTTCAGCATCTTGCGGTCTGCTCTCGGGTTGAACTTGCTGGGGCGGCCTGGCCTGAACAAGTTGGCAGTTGTTTGGAAACTTCTCCACTTGTAGAGGATCTTCCGGACAGTCGAATGATTGATTTAAAATTGTTTGGAGATCTTTTTTAATCCCTTCCCAGACTCGTAGGCATCTATAACCTTCTTTCTGAAGGCCTCAGAGAGCTCTTTTGATCTAGGCATCGTGACGCCGCACACTTCAACAACAAAGAGCAAACCAAACTAAATGTCTGAGGTTTAAATAAGACAGGTTCCTCCAAGATCCTCTCTAACGATGTTCTAATCATTTGCACCTGAGCTGGTGCACCTGATTCTAATTTTAGGTATTTGAAGTAGTGATAAATGTCGGGGTGTACTTACTTTTTCCACATGAGAAATTTGCATTTATGTTCATATAAATTATACAATGGACTACAAAATGTAAATGTTTCATGATATTTGTTATATTATATCACCTTTATCTATCAATATTGTTGAAATGAAGATCAAATAGCTGTATGTTGAAATATGTTGAAAAAGTCAAAACTTTACATGGGGTGTACTTACTTTTTCACGTGACTGTATTTGAGCGGCTGTTTGTGTCATCATTGAAGTGCTGTAGGCTTGGGCAAACCCTGTAGGTTTGGGCAGGAATTTGGAATTTGTTCATGTGACTGGTGATACGTCACCTCGTCGTTGTAAAAAAGACTGTGGGATCTCTAATGTCCCCAGCAACTATTTATGGGAGGCAGATAGGGGTCAAGGAGTGATTGGGAGTTTTCAGATGGGAATTTAAGGTGGAGGAGTCATTTTCCGATGGAGTTCCAGAGGTACGAGACAGAATATGAGAAGGTGAGCAAAGCGTGAGCAAAGTTTGATTTAGAGGTTGGGAGATTTGGGAAGAGAATCCGGGTAGAAAATGTAGAGGTTGGGAGATTTGGGAAGAGAATCCGGGTAGAAAATTTATAGGTTGGGAGATTTGGGAAGAGAATCCGGGTGGAAAATTTATAGGTTGGGAGATTTGGGAAGAGAATCCGGGTGGAAAATGTAGAGGTTGGGAGATTTGGGAAGAGAATCCGTGTAGAAAATTTAGAGGTTGGGAGATTTGGGAAGAGAATCCGGGTAGAAAATTTCGAGGTTGAGAGATTAGGGAAGAGAATCCGGGTAGAAAATTTAGAGGTTGGGAGATTTGGGAAGAGAATCCGGGTAGAAAATTTAGAGGTTGGGAGTTTTGCAGAATTTTGCAGAAAAAATCTAATGCAGAATTTGAAGGTTAGAGTTAGTAGTTATTTTTTTATAGTATCTGGAAGTTTGGAAAACCTGTCTTGTCAGGGAATTTTGAGTTGACTTGACTGGCCCATTGGGGCTCAAGGTGGGATTGAGGGAGACCAGCGAGCCGATGATTTCAGTAGACATGCCAAGAGAGATGAGCACTTGAATGAGAGTGGCGGCTGTGACTCAGAACAGCATGGGATGGATTCTGCGAATGTGCGGGAAGTGGTGGCAGGATGTGGTCATGTATCGAATGTGGGAAATGAAGAAGTGAGAGGTTTCAAGGGTGATGCCAATGTTGTACTTGCATGAAAGGTCAGGAGGGTGTTGTTGAATGTGACTATGAAAAGGGGATGGAAGCTGCTGTCTGGCAGCAGGATTACCAGTTCAACTTTGTCAGCATGGAGTTTGAGAAATGTAGCTACACATACAGCATTGTAATTTTCCATGTGTGTATGTTACTAGCTGGGACCTCGCATTTGCAGACCACGTGGCATGTCGGATAACACCGGCTTCTAGATTGCTGAATCTATCTCCTCCAAAATGACAAAGGACTTTGCACTCTGACCACATGCCAAGTGGGAGCTGAGGTCACATGTACATAGATGTCGGTTCACAAGTTCACCTGCTATTTTGCTTCCGTGACAATATATCATCGGCCATTGCCACAATGTCAAGGAACTCCATTAATTTGGATCGAGCATTGGAATTTCGATAATGGAAAAGCCACTTAGTTTATGAATCAGCCCTTTGTGATCAACAACCTTGGAGAATTCTGTCTCGCATGCCCGGAAATTGTGTCTGAAAACAGCAAGTTTGAATATCTAATTTCCCTATTCTTTCCGCATGTATGGACTTTATACACATGTAGTTGTGTCGTAACCCGCACTTTATATGCAGACGTTCGAAGAATGATAAATGCATTTGATGCTTGCTCAAGGGGCAGGGTATTATTATTATTTTTTAAAATACAGAATCGAGGCTCGTGTAAGAGCTAACACATTGAACATGAAAAGATGCACAGACACATCAAACATAAAACAAGTACACATACATTCAAAGTACACCGCCCCCATGCCAAATAATTAAATATCGTACAGCGCGGCATTGCCGGGGCGCCCCCGGCGCCCGGCAATACCGCAGTGCAGCTCATAGAGGCTGCATTGGGAGGGAGAGATGTACATCTAATTGATTGATTAATTGTATAATTAAAATCAATAAAAGATTATCACAAAATATTTTCTTAATCAATTGGCTAATACCATAACAAAACCACTCGTGCTTCATCCGAAGATGTATCTTTTAGAAATTTAATCAAATAAGTCATTAATAAAAAATTAAATAATTAATTGATTAATCAATAAGTAATTCATCGATTAATCAATAAATAATGAATCGATTAAATGATTAATCAATTAATCAAAAATATCCTTGATAGCCACATCACTTGGTCACTGTCATGTCCAAATATTAGCTTCCCAGCTCAAAAGGTGCCTGAGATATTGGCCAAATGAGAAAGAAAATAAATAAATGATTAATAATGAAAAGAAATAAATAATAATCATTAAAAAATTAAATTATCAATCAATTCGGTCACAGAACAACACATAAACCACCACCATTTCATCAGAATCTGTAACTGGGGGGAAAATTTTTTTTTTAGTAATTAATCGAATAATTAAATAATTAATCGATACATTGATTTATTGATTAATCAATAAATCAAAAATATCCTTGATAGCCACATCACCTGGTCACTCATGTCCAAATATTAGCTTCTGAGCTCAAAAGGTGCCCGAGATATTGGCCAAATGAGAAAGAAGATAAATAAATGATTAATAATGAAAATAAATAAATAATAATCATAAAAAATTAAATTATTAATCAATTCGGTCAGAGAACACATAAACCACCACCATTTCATCAGAATCTGTAACTTTAAAAAAAAAAATTTTTTTGGTCATTAATTAAATAATTAATCGATTAATTGATTAATTGATTCATTAATAAATCAAAAATAGCCTTTGCAGCCAAATCACCTGGTCATTGGCATGTCCAAATATCAGCTTCCTAACTCAAAAGGTGCCTGAGTTAATGGTCAGAAGAGAAATGAAATTTAATTAATTAAATAAGTACTTAATTAATCGCTAATAATTAAATAACTCATCAATTAATTGATTAATCAAAAAACAAAAAATACCGTTTTTGACAAAGGACTTGCTCACTATTGTGCCGAAATTTCAGCTTCCTAGCTCAAAGGATGGCTGAGATATCGCCCGGACAAACAAACAAACAAACAAATAAGAAAGCAAGAAAACAAACAACCAGAGTGAAAACTGAGTACTCTCTTTCAGCGTGCGTCACTGCCGAGCCCCCTTCGGTGCCCAGCAATGACGATTTGCAATGCCTGGAGATGGCATAGGAAAGGAGCGGTGTACAATGAAGGGAGCTGGAGACAAGAGGGGGAGAGAAGGGAAGCACATAAGCACAACAGCAGAAGAGAACAGGGATGTCGGTAGATCTGTGGGAGGGAGAGGGCAGGGGGAAGAGGGAGGGGCACACGGTATAAAGGAAATTAACACTTCTAGGAATTTCAGGAAAGCATTTGGGGATTGAAGGAGGCGGATTTGGGGGGTTTTAACGGGGATAGTAAATATCAAGGTTTTGGATGGGGGAAGATAAGAGATGGTGGTGAACAGCTGTTTTAAAGATCTGGAAGGAGTGGGATTGAAGAGAGTGAGGGAGTTTGTTCCAGAGGTGGGAGAAAAGAGGAGTGAAGGTGAGCAGAGAGTCTTGATTTTGGCAGTTTAACCAGAAGAGGGTTGCTGGCAGATCTTGTGTGTCCTGCAGGAATATTTGGGGGGCAGAGCCCAGAGAGAGCTGGAGGAGCAAGGCCGGAGAGGAGTCGGTAGAAGACAGAAAGACCACCTACCTGCCTGCGGTGAGAGAGAGAAAGACCCTCAGAATCAGCTTCATCGCGGGAGATTCCAATGGTTTCAACCGCGTGAATCTGAGCTGGTGTGAGCAGGAGCACCGGCCCAGAGGGGGGAACAGCATGAGGGTATGTTCATTAACTACATAAACTGTCCATTATATTTTCATAAACGACGTGATAAAGGTTCATCTTTCTGCCAAATGTCCTCCATTGGAAAGATGTTTAAATTTCACTGTAACTGTTTTGAAAACTAAAACTATAAAACATGTGAAAATGTGAGAAAAGCTATAACGAGAAAGCTCGTCAGCGCCCGTTTGTGTTCAGTCGTCGTCTTCTTCTTCCATATGCTTAAAATAATGAAAACAGTTGAAAAAAACTAGAACGGCACTCAGTAGACAACAAACCTCCGCCTGCTTGGCTATATCACTCAACATGGTGAAGAATCACTTAATAATTCTACTAACCGGATCCGGATCTTCACCAAAAATGAATCGATTCTCCCTTGTCACACACACAACCTGTCCATAAAGTTTCGTTGAAATCCATCCATAACTTTTTGAGATATCCTGCTATGTATCATTTTTGGCCCTATCTTCCAATGGTGAAGAGTTACTTAAAAATCTCTAGTAGCCGGATCCGAATCCGGATTTTCACCAAAATCTAACAATTTCGTCCTTGTCACATACGCTACATCTCTGCCAAATTTCGTCCGAATCCGTCCAAAACTTTTTGAGATATTTTGTTCACAATCGGGCAAACAGACAGACAGACAGGGGTGAAAACATAACTTCCATCCACCTTTGGTGGTGGAGGTGAAAAATACAAAATGAAAATTGATGATTTTATACAGCCTCGACCTTTGAGATTTACATCTAAAAATAATCAGCTTTTAGCTTTTGATTGGTGAAGTAATTCTGTGACAAGATATGCAAATTCCTGAAAATTAAGGTCAATTTAAGGTCAATTCCTGAAATTTAAGGTCAATGAGGTGAAAATTGGTGATTTTATGCAACCATGACCTTTGACTTTTTGATCTAAAAAAAACAATCAGCTTGTTGCTTTTGATTGACTCGGTGATGCAATATATAAATATATAAAATTTCGGGTCTGTTGGATGACAATTGACGATTTTATGTAACGCTGACCTTTGACCTTTTGACGAAATTATTAATTTATCTTCTCCATTTTCTCATAATAAATCTTTGTTGAAAATTTGATGACAAAACTCAAATGGTAAATTGAAATTTCACATCAATTGGATGAAAATTGATGATTTTTAGGTGACGCTGACCTTTGACCTTTGGCAAATTTATTAATTTGCCTTCTCCATATTATCATAATAAAGATTTGGTAAAAATTCGATGACAAAACTCAAATGGTAAAAAAGTTACGTCCCGGACATACACACACACACACACACACACACACACACACACACACACACACACACACACACACACACACACACACACACACACACACGTAAGTGATTACGATACCCCGTCTCCTGGTCGGGAGGGGACCGGCTAAAAATCGGTGGTGGCCTGAGCTTGTTCTTGTGAACATGTTTGTAGTTTTTGTAAATTGTTGAACATCTCCATGATGTGCGTAATTGTTAAATGCCTAATCTTCAGTGTTGAACTTCATAGACCTCTGTCAGTAATCTTTCTCCGTTTGTTCTCGGAGCTCCAAGAGACCGTCGTGGTAGACACCTTTTTTTTTTTTTTTTTTTTTTTTTGGTATACAAGATCGAGGCTCGTGAAAGAGCGAACATTAATCACACAGAAAGACAAACAGACACACAAAACAAATAACATCGGGAGCGGTAGACAAGATGGGGAGAGAGGGGGAAGGACACAAACACAACATTTGAGAGCAGGGACCGAGAGACATGGAGACATCGAGAGAACTGTGGGAGGGAGAGGGCTTTGGGGGGGAGGCATGGGAAGGGGGGGGGGGGGTGGGAGAGGTATAAAACATATGGACACTGCCAAGACTTCCAGGAAAGAAGTTGGAATTTCAAACAAGGTGGATCTGGGGTGAATTAGTGGGGATAGAAAAGATCAAGGTTTTGGATGGGGGAAGATAAGAGATGGTGGTGAACAGCTGTTTTGAAGACCTGGAGGGAGGAGTGTGATTGAAGTGAGTGTGGGAGTTTGTTCCAGAGGTGAGAGAAAAGAGGAATGAAAGAGTGAAGGTGACCAGAGAGCCGAGATTTCGGCAGTTTAACCATCAGAGGGTGGCTGGCAGATCTTGTGCGACCTGTAGGAATATTTGGGGGACAGAGCACAGAGAGAGCTGGAGGAGCAAGGCCGGAGAGGAGTCGGTAGAAGACAGAAAGACCACCTACATGCCTGCGGTGAGTGAGTGAAAGGCCCTCAGAGATAGCTTCATCGCGGGAGATTCCAATGATTCTGAAAGCTTTGGATTCAACAGCGTGAAGCCGAGCCAGGTGTGAGGCAGGAGCACCAGCCCATAGGGGAGAACAGTATTCCATTGAGCTGCGGATGAAAGCCTTGTATGTGGTGAGGAGCTCAGGTGTGCCTAGGAAGGACTTCGCACGACGGAGGATGCCCAGTCGGCGACTGGCTTTGGAGGCCAGCTTGGAAATGTGGTTTTCCCAAGAAAGATCATGGCAGATGGTGAGACCCAAAAGCTTGAGCGACAGAACTTCTTGGAGAGGATTGTTGAGAAAGTAGATGGGAGGGTTGTCCAGTCGATCTTTTCGGAGAGACATAGTAAGACTGTGAGATTTGTCAGGATTGAAAGACATGTTCCACATGTTTGACCAGTCTGTGATTTTGTCCAGGTCTTCAGAGAGTGAGGAGGCTGCAGACTGCCGATCTGAGGGAAGAGGAATGCAGCGGCAGAGAGTGGAGTCATCAGCAAAGAGATACAGAGGATTTTCCAGAGAGTCGGAGAGATCATTGATAAAGACCAGAAAAAGCACAGGGCCCAGCACACTGCCTTGAGGAACTCCAGCCTGAACGGGAAGGGGAGATGAGAGAAATCCATTCAGGGCCACATGTTGACTACGACCAGAGAGGAAGTCCGCAAGCCATGCATGGAGATTTCCATGGATACCATAGGAGGAGAGTTTGGTGAGCAGAGCTGTGTGCCAGACCGTATCGAAGGCACATGATATGTCAAGGGAGACAGCTCTGATTTCCTGTTTGGCATTGAGGACCTCCATCCATTGTTGAGACAGCAGAAGCAGCATGTCCAGAGTAGAGTGACCTGGTCTGAAACCAAATTGATGATCAGAGATCAAGCCATTGGAGAAGAGGAAAGATTTCATATCCGAAGCAATGATGGATTCCATGACTTTGCTGATAATTGGGAGCAGGCTGATTGGTCTGTAGTTGCAAGGATCTGTTTTTGCACCTTTTTTGTGTAAAGCGGTAATGTTTGCTGATTTCCAGGATGCTGGCAGATGACCTTGAGCAAAGGATAGGGTGAAAAGAACAGAGAGAGGGTGAGATAGAGCGGCAGAGCAGGATTTTAGGACCCGTGGGCTGATGCCATCTGGTCCAGTTGCAGAATCATAGTCGAGGTTTGACAAAAACTCCTCCACCTTGTCAGGAGAGAAGGTCACAGAGTCCAGGAGCAGTTTGGTTCGACTGGGAAAGGTGGGAACAGAGAGAGATGGGTTTGGGACGAAGGATTTTGAGGCAAACACAGAGTTGAGGCATTCGGCTTTGTCACGTGCGATGTCAACTGTGTGGCCATTTGAGGTAAGGGAGGGGATGGAGGGGGAACAAACACCAGAAACGGATTTGACCAGACGCCACCAGGATTTGGAGGAAGGAGACAGGTTTGAGAGTTCATTCTTGAGTGAGGAGAGATAGTGCTTTCTGGCACTCCTGAGGGTAGACACACACTTGTTCCGAGCTTGGTGGAAGGAACTGAGATTTCCTTCAGTTGGATTAGCCTTCCAAGAGGCAAAGGCAAGTTGTTTCAGGGCAACTGCCTCACCACAAGATTCAGTGTACCATGGACGGGAGGAAGGGTAAGATAACTGAAGGCGAGATGGGATAAATCTGTGCATGAGAGAGATCAGTTTGCTTTGGAAGAATTCCCAGGAAGAATTGATGTCAGAGGCAGTGGAGATGGGAGACCAATCCAGACGATTGATGGCTGCTTGAAGACCGTCCCAGTCGGCCTGAGTGAAATGCCAGACTCGTCGACGCTGAGGAGGCTCTCTGAGAATGGCCAGAGAGATGTCCACTTTGACAAGCACATGATCAGAAGAACCGATTGGAGCAGAAGAAGAGCAGCAGACATTATCAGGGAAGTTAGTCATAACCAAGTCTAGAAGAGAAGATACTCCATTGGCTGAGATCCGGGTCGGGAAATTGACGGATTGTGTCAATCCCAGTGAGTCACAGAAGTCCTTTGCTGAGGTGCCATGACTGGTGAGAGAGGAACCCACACCCAACCAGGTGGCATGATGACAATTGAAGTCACCACATATGAGGAAGAGAGAGTTGGGATGAGTGGATAGAAGTTGGTCCATGTTGTCAGACAGTGAAATGTAGATGGAGTCATCACTGTTTGGGGGACGGTACAGAACACATATGAACAAAAGGTGGGAGCGGAGAGGAAGCCGTAGCCAGAGGTACTCCTGGGGGTGAGGAGGAGAGAGGGCAGTGCAAGGAGAGTGAGGAAGAGAGTTTTTGATAAAGATAGCCACCCCACCACCAGGCTGAGGCTCAGGTCTATCATACCGGAGGAGGGAGTAACCAGGAAGAGATATTAAGGAATCAGAGACATCTTGAAGGAGGAAAGTCTCTGTTAAGCAGATCAAGTCTGGATTGTCAGAAGCAACCTGTATGGAGAGATCAGTCAGGTTTGAGCGAAGGCCCCGGATGTTTGAGGTCCATACCGTTAATTAAAAGAGAGGGGGAGCATCGGGTACAGGACAGGGGAGGGGAGGAGTAGGGTAAGATGAAGGATAAGAGGGGGAGGTAGGGAGAGCAGTTGTTAGTGTGTCAGCGATTGCAGAAGAGTTCCAAGAAAGGGAAGGATGAGGAGGATGAAAGGTTTGAAGGTGAAGGGATGAGGCACAGAGAGGGGTTGTTTGAGGGGGGGCAGAGGAAAGAAGAAGGTTGGGGGGGGGGGGGTGGAGGTATGAGATAGAAGGGAGACGAAGTGGGGAGGAGGCAGCTTTGAGGAGGAGGGGGGAGGAGGGAGAATTGGAGAGGAATGGTATGGGGGGAGATTTGAATGGGAGGGGTTGGGGGGGAGTTTTGAAGGGGAGGAGTGAGGGGGGAGTTTAGGAGGGGAAGGGCAAGGGGGGAGTTCAGGAGTGGAAGGGCAAGGGGGGAGTTCAGGAGTGGAGGGGTAGGGGGGGAGTTTAAGAGTGGCGGGGCAAGGGGGGAGTTTAGGAGTGTAGGTGCAAGGGGAGGGATTTGGATGGGAGGGGCAAGAGGGGAGTTTAGAAAGTGGATGATTAATGAAAGACGAACATTGAAAACAAATTGGGTTTGTTGTGATTTTCAAGTTACCAATCCGGTTCAGAATGATGGAGGAGGGATGGAATGAATGTGAATTTAGACCATGTAGTGAGGGAGACGTATAAGATATTGAATTTCTTTTTTTTGAGGTGGAATGAGTTGGAGAGGAAATTGAGAAAAGCCTTTTAAATAGGAAGAAAAACAGCGTGTTGTAAAATACCACTGAGTAAAACACTGAAGGGGAAAGGTTATACATATTTAAATAATATTTAAACAGAACCGTGAACAATCTTATGTGCACAAAAATACCAATGGGGGGAGAGCCGAGAGGGACCACCACGAGTCACGTGAAGGGCAAACGGTGGATGGCCTTATTAGCTTAACCGCATCCTTTAGCTCCTTGGCTCCCAGCTTGCTTGGATCCTGCGCTTGCCCTTGTTGTAATGACATAATGTAGCTCCTCGTTAGTCACCCACCTCATGCGATGTGTGGAACATGACGTGACCTACTGCCATTTGCCAACACCTTACAAGGCTCAGTAAATTCTGTAAAACTATTTTGGCTTTTCACTTTGAAATGTATATTATCAAGCTGCTAAGTGAAGGAATTTTTCCAAAACACATTCTTATAGAATCTTATTATCATTTAAAAAAATTTAATGGTGAATTATTTATTACGAGTAACGGTACCTGCCCTACGGGCGGGGCTTCATTTGGGAGGCCCAAATGAAAAGGCAAAATATCAGAAATTGAAGGCTTTTTTTTTTAATTTTAAACGATTTATATAAACATCCGTTAAATCAAATCACACGCAAATCATCAAAATCTAAACAGTATTTGTAGAATTTCAACAAAAGCCGCATCACTGTTCATATCGGTAAATATTATTCCATCGTATTTGGAAAAACTGGAAAATTGGAAATTGGAAAAGTTGGGAAAAAATTGGAAAAACAATATAGCCGATTTTACTCCAGGGGGTCCCAGGATTACTCACCCAAAATTTCGTTTTGATCGGTTCAGTCGTTTTTGCGGTACCTGGGAACAGACGGACAGACAGACATTTGGTGAATTATAGTAATATAACGTGTTTGATCGCATATTTTGATTTTCAAATCAATCTGTCAATTTCATCACTCGATATGATTAGTTCCTGTAATATTTGTCCACGAGAACTGTAAGTTGATATAAAAAAACAAAAAAGGTTTCCAAATACTTTGAAAGATGCTCAGGTTCTTTCTTGATTTCAGCTCAGGCTCAGGTTCTACCTTGAAGGTTTTTTGAGGTGTGACATATCATCTTGTGGACTACTTTACCCAGGATGCTGACAGGGAGATGATGTGTTTTTTGGCAGAGTTTTGCTCGAACTAAATCATCAGGAAGGATGAAAAATGCCATAGCTGCCCAATCAGAGAAGCTTCTTCGGCAGCAATGTATCGGTTGTATCGAAGCCTCCTTGGGGAACAATGAAGGACAAAGCAGACTCTGCCTAATGATGTTCTCTACAATCTGTTTGAGCTCGTTGTTAATAGATTCCATGCTTTCGGCAAGTCTTGGGAACCTCCGAGATAAGTTTGTGGAATACGTTGAAAGCATTTTTATTAAGGATGTTTTTTTTCCAGCGAGGAGTGCTTGGGATGGATAAATGATTACTGTTTGAGTATCACTATATATTCCACCATTTCCTTGATCGAAATAGAAATAATTTAGTTGATTTTGGCTGACTTTTCTTCCAGAGAGAGACAGAGAGAGAAGCCCTGTCAGATATATGCACACTCGCCTCTAATCTGTCTAGCCTGGGTTTGAATCCCGACTCGGGTGATATAAACTGTCATCCTAGTGTTTCACGGGTGGGGTGATTCATCAATGTCTCTGCCGTCACTCCGATGGATGTTGAATGGGTGTCCCATCTGCCAGAATTCGTTGTTGGACATTAACGACCCCACGGTGTCCTTCACGAAGGGTAGACGAGCTATTGCCGACACCGTGAACAGATTACAAGTTTGTGCCCAAACCTACAGAGGGCATTGCATCAGAGGTACAGCCAAGTCCTCGGCTAATGAGGCTACCCCGCAGCCTTGTGCTGCATACAAAACGAGACCAAATCCATAAGCCCCGTTTGGGACTAATCCAACGGGGGCTAATAATAATAAGATATATGCGACTTTATAAGAAAGGAACACTGATGCCATTTGGTCTATGCTAATTCCAGTAAAGGACTAGCTGTGTCTGTTGGTGTCATAAAACAGTTTGGATGACAAAAAGACGATAATAAAACAGTTTTGATTATCTGCCATGAAAAATATTTAAACTGTATACTAGTATGCAAAAGTGCTGACGTTTCGGGCGTAGCCTTTGCTTCCTCGCTTTGAGGAAGAGCAATGACCAAAGCGCCAGCGTTTTTGCAATTTTCTTCATGGTGGATAGCCCAAACTGCTTTATACTGATGCATTTAGGCCCAGTATCAAATAAAGAAGTCATTCAGACAGAAACATCTCCACCTTATCAGGAAAAAATCTAGTTGCTCTGCCAGGACGGAATGACCGATGAAAAAATATATATATATGTGTATATAAAGGATAAAACGTTTGGAGCAAAGCCAGAGAAGAAGCACTCTGACTTTTCATTATCATTCTCATTAATCTACCATATAAAACACAATGTCAGTTTGTGTGTTTGATGTCTGTCCCCCTTCATGAGAACGACTTGTCAGGTTTTAAAGGCCAATCTTTTAACATGAATGTGTGTTCAGTACGGTGTATTTTTTGAGGATAATACAAATGCAAAAAACAATTTTCCATAAAAGACTAATTATGTCTCTTCTATTGGAATTTTAGACGGTGGCTTGCAAACCGAGCCTCAAGGGCGGTGTAAAAGGCATTAAAAAGAAAAAACAATAAATACAAGGTACAGGGAGGTGAAATTTGCTGCACATGATGTACAATGCGCGCAGAGTAAAATGAGTGTTCATTTACATCGATATGATGTCTCATAAATAAAAAAAGTTATAAGCACACCTGACACTAGGCCGAGGCTGCAGACTTTGGTACCCTCACAAGGCTGCACTGCCAAATAAACTGTTCCAACCTGTCATTTTTGATTGGCTTTTATAGTAGTTTATATTATAAATACCAAGTCTTTCATCCCCTGTTTTCTCTTCCAGTTCTTTCAACCCCTTACTTGTGCTGGAGCCTTATCCAGCATTATTCCCCTCAACCATTCTTCAAAGTGGCCCTCTGTCGTGTCCCTCTAGCTACGCTGCTGTTGATGTGTTTACGTGCTTTCTCCTGTGTTTTAGCTCTTCCAACGAGCCTCGAGTTTGTAGACAAAAAACACAATAGTGTCGGGCACTACGCTGGCAAGCCTCACATGTGACATAGCCAATAGTAATCATTTGGTTACTACTGTACATCCCACAGCTATAAGAAGAAAAATGTCTTCGGTGAAAAATATTCCTCAAAATGTAATCTCAAAAATGAAGCTGAGATCCAGTTGTAATTACATTATGTGCATACAATTGTCCATTATCACTTTCATATTTGACCACTCCTTTTTACATCATGATGATGCATAGGTCTTCTTAAGCAGTTTCGTGGCTATTGTCCACAATCCTGGACGGGTCGCCACTCCCACGCAGGATACTCGAATGGCTCATTCACTCATTCATCCCAGTAAGCTGGAGCTCATTTTGCAGACCTCAGAAGGATGACAAGCTGAGTCAACCCACCTGGTGTTAATTACAACGGCATGACAGAGGCTTGAACTCAGGACACTGAGATCTCAAGCCAGCCACCTTAACCGTTAAGCCAACATCAGGCTACTTTCATATTTACACCTCATCATATTAAAAGCAAAACAAGAAAGAGCAATCAGACATTGCAAACCCTCGCCAGGATGTATTTTCAGTGCTTTTAAGGCTTTTGTGTTAAAGCAAATAGGGCGGCCGAACCACGTGACCGATGACGTCGTCATATTTTTTTTCTCCACTCATTTTTTCCTAGATTATGCTAAAGAAATTTCACCTTAATCAGATGAAGTTTTGTACTTGTCGAATTATGACGTAATAATGGAGGCACCTATGACATCATCATTAACATATTTTATTCCCCATGGAGAGTTCTTTACAATGAGCCATGTCTCAATTTGTTCTATTCAGCACTTTCGGAGATATAGAGGTGCACAATGTTTCGGTTTTTCCAAGATGGCGGCCGAACCGCGTGACCTATAACGTCATAACTATCATTAAAAAAATATACAGGTGGAGTTGCACCGATGGTGAAAATTTCCTGTCAATCGCACCAACGGTTGCAGAGAAAATCATATTTATTCTGTGCGGACAAACAGACAGACAGACAAACAGAAAAACAAACGGACTCAAATGCAATACCCTCTCCTCAGTCGAGGGTAATAACTACTTTTCATGTCCCAATGTGGATCCTGTGTAACATCAGCTTTCATTTCCTTTACCTGTTGCTTTTAAACATGCATATTAGGTATCATTTTGGATAATGTGTAAAATATTTATTAAGACGCAAGATAAACGTTTCGGTATAAAACATACCATTAGGTTGACTTGAGGCACTTCATCTTGCTCTCACAGTGATGCACTGTTGAAATAACTTGTGATTTGACATTTTTGAAGGCAAAATGTCTGCTTCTTAACATAGTCTCAATTATCAATTGAAATCTAATTTTGCTGTCACACTCTCTCCTTTTCATTGAGCTATCCACGTTTTAGCGGATTTCATTGAAGGTACATCTGTTTGTGTCTTTCTTCCTTCACATTTGCTGACAGGCTGTAATAATTTGTGACGTCGTCTGGCGAGTTTCCATCACTTTGTTAAACAAACTTTGTATTGCTGGTGGACAAGGTAATGGAAGACATTTTCCTTTTTCATGTTGCAGGACTTTTGACTCCAGATGCCATAGACTTGAATTTTGAGTCTGTCTCATATTTTTCAGTCGTGCCACCTGGCAGCTTACTCCTTTCGGTTTCTGATGTTCATTTTTCCAAACGAAATTCCCTCATGAGCATTGCAAAACTCAACTGCGTGAAGAATGCCAAATATCATATTCCAGAAAATATCTTTCCACTCGAGCCAGTCTGTCATCGAGATGTCTTCAGTAGGAGTAGATTTGCTCCGCTTGTCTCCTTTTTTTCGATTAAGGTTATTCCACATGGAATGCCAACCACTTGTGAAGGACATTGTTCTCTCCAAACGGGGGGCATGTAGCATAGACTCCAATAATCTACAGTCACTCAAACCCATCTGATGTAAAAGTTCAAATACATAACATGAAAAGGTTAAAATTTATTATTAACTAGCAGGGGTACCCAGCATTGCCTGGTGATATTATAATCCTGTTGGCATTTTGAAGAAATCAATTGGTTTTTTTTCTGGTTTTTTTGTAGGTACCTAAAACACTTCTCTACCTACACCCAATAAGGAAAATTTATATTAAATATTGTTACGTTTGTAGGGGGTAGTGATACCATAGACCAGGTAAAGTGTATAGATTAGTGTGCTCCGATTGTCGCGAATAAGAACCACCTTGATGTACTAAAAGTAGGGATCCGGTGGACCGTGTATCATGTAAGCCTAACTTCATCCCCATTACGAGGAGTGGCGTATGCTAATTAGCTCAGGGATTATGAGTAATTTATCCCCTGTATGTCGTTACATCTGTACTTTATTCCTATATCCCTTTTGGCACAAAGTGTCTTGTGGGTGGCATTTGTTTATGTGTCAAGGTTTTTGTGTTTTTGTGTGATCGAGAGGATGGAAAGTGAGTGATTATTCTTGAAATGTGTTTGCAATGTGGTTAAAATGTGAAAGGGGATTTCACATGTGAGCAGGCCATGGCATCATCTTTTGTGACATATTTTATGGAAATATGTGGTTGAGAATTGAATGACAGCGGGGGAGGAAATGTTTTTGTGGATTTTGTGGGTGGGGAAGGTGTGTGTGTCCGCAGGTACAGATCAAGCTCTTGAGGAGTGGTGACAGTGGGCCTTCTGTGGTAACTGCCCCTAGCAGCCAGTGGTGTCTGGAATTTGGGAGCCCGTCGGTAAGGGGGGGGGGGGGTCTGTTTGGGCACCCAGTGGTATGGAGAGACCCTCGGCGACCTGTGAGGCTGTGTGAAAGCCTGAGGCAATGGAGCCTGGTGTGGAGACATCCCTGGTGGGACGACAGCGTAAGGCGCTGTTTGGCTGTCAGGGGGCCAAGAGTTAAAGTGGGGAGAGGTGGGGTGAAGAAATCGTAAGTCGGGCGACTTGTTTTCAGACTGCGGGCACCACAGCCTGAAGCGCTCCACCATCTTGCTTGTACGGTACCTCCCCACTGCCTAGTAGAAATGCACACACATGTGTAATGACATCTATGCCATGGTCCTGCAGAGGGGTGAAATACGTGCTTTGATGATTTTGTGTTTTGATTATTTTTGGAACGTGTGTGAATGGATAGGGGATATGTGTGAGTGAATGGGGGAGAAATCCACCGAGCCATGTCACTCACCTGTAACACCAGGACAGGGCCCGTGGAAATTTGGGGCGCATTGGGATGGCGCCCTAAAGCAGGTAACAAAATTGCCCCAAAGCAGGTCATCCATGCTACCTAACACGACGTTACAAAGCAGGTAATGTTGAGTATTGTGGCATCCACCGGGGGACGTAGTCTATAGGAAGGGGTTGTATAAATGTTTTATGAATTTTTGCAGTTTTGGTTAAGTTTTGTGGTTAAGGTAGATTTTTTGTGTGCTTTGTTGTTCTTCTTCCTGCCCCAGGAGTTAGGAGCATGGACTTCGATGA
This sequence comes from Myxine glutinosa, assembly GCF_964187855.1. Classification (NCBI taxonomy): domain Eukaryota; kingdom Metazoa; phylum Chordata; class Myxini; order Myxiniformes; family Myxinidae; genus Myxine; species Myxine glutinosa. The sequence goes on along the minus strand of NC_136264.1, from coordinate 44,872,605 downwards.
TTGTAAATATTTGAAATGTGAATTTTTGCTTAAGGGGGTTGAACAATAAGGAGAATCGGTAAGTAGCTACGGCTCACTTCCCACAGCCCTCCTGATTTATTTCATAGGCTAATTAAGTGTGAGTCGGTAAGTGTTAAGACTGGGATGGTCACACCTGCAATGCACTTGTGGGAGCTACGGTTCCAGGGGGGGGGGGGGGGGTTGTGTTATGTTTGTAGGGGGTAGTGATACCATATACCAGGTAGAGTGTATAGATTAGTGTGCTCCGATTGTCGCGAGGAAGAACCACCTCAATGTACTATAAGTAGGGATCCAGTAGACTGTGTATTGTGTAGGTGTACCTTCGTCCCTATTACGAGGAGGGGGTTATGCTAATTAGCTCAGGGATTATTGGTAATTTATCCCCTGTATGTCGTTACCTCTGTACTTTATTCATATGTCCCTTTTGGCACCACACCATAGACACTAGCCAAAATTGTCCTTAACCACCCCTAATTAAAAAGCCACCGGAAACCAGGCATGAAGCACTGCCACTGACAACCCTGACGTCGGAAGCACACAGGACGAACGATCTGTGAGGCCACGCCCTGAGGAGCGGTGATTAGGCGGGGTTTTGATTGACAGGAAGGACTAAAAAGAAGAAACTCGTTGATAGGGTCCGGATGGAGACATGTTGGGATGACGTCAGAGCCCGAGGAACAAAAGACTGTGTCCCCGACATTTTGTCCGCTTATGTGTGGGGAGTTCAGAATGCTCTGACCGTTATTGGTCGCTCTTGCGCACTCTCGCCCTGAACCCCGTACGGATGGTGGCATTTTGCTCTCGGGCTCAAGGAAGCAATCGTGAACGGCCGTGTTTGGAGATCTTGCTGGTGGTCGTGAGGATGCAGAGCTGCGGCCCAGGAGCTGTGGTTTTCCATGCAGAGGACAGGTGGATGAGCACGGTGTGGAAGAGCGGGCTGCACGCCTTCTGTTCGCTTCTCGCGGAAGGCCTACTTCGCACCAACCAGCGCGGCCGAGTGTAACGAGGGCGGACTGAGGCCTACTCGCGCCAATGAACAAGCACACTTGCCCGCCAAGAACGGAGCCACGTCCAGACTGCGCACTAGGCGCCTGGATGAGTCCTGACGAGACGCACCGGTCGAGTCGAGCTAAGTGCAATTGAATAACCAAACACATTTATTTTCAGTTATCTTTCCCTTTGTCTGGCACTGGATCTGTGTGCGGGGACGTCCCATTTAGGATTTTATTTACCGTGCATTATTTTGTATTACCGGCATTTCTTTTAATAAAGCTGGAATTTATTCTTGTACATTTTAAACCTGTGTCGGTTGAGATTATTTATCCAGGTGTGAAGACGTTGGGTGAAAGCCGTTCAGGTAAGGCTTCGGTTTCCTCCCTCCGTCTTGCTTCCCCACGTGTATTAACTCCGCTATATTTTTTGAACTGAACGCCTCGGAGTAACAGTTCGTTTGGGCATCTGTGCTACCCTAAGGTGTTCACCACACAGGGTAGTCACATGACAATGTGATATTGGTACACGCAGAGACACACACACACACACACACACACACACACACACACACACACACACACACACACACACACACACACACACACAAAAACACACACACACACAAAAACACACACACACACTAATTGGGGATAATTTAATATTACCATTGAAAAAGCTACAGAGGCTAAATTTAATATTACCGAAGCTACAGATGCACCATAGAGCGATTTTTTTTTTATCCCAAAAAATCAAACTTTTTTTTTTAAATTACCACGGCACTCACTGATGAAACTCTAAAAAGTTTGATCTGTTCAGCCATCTCTGAGAAAAATGGCGACAAACAGACACGCACAAACTAAAGCGGATAATATTACCTTTGATAAAGCTGCAAAGGCTCAGACACTATAAAGCGATAAAAAATATATATATCTCACTTCCCCCCCCCCCCCCCTTCCCCCCCCCCACAACACTCACTGATGAAACTCTAAGAAGTTTGAAGAAGATCTGTTCAGCCATCTCTGAGAAGAATGGCGACAAACAGACACACACATAGACAAACGGCTCTCATACTATAGAAAACAAGAATATAATTTTTCATCTACAATTCTACATCATTACATTTTTACACGTGACAACAAAGATTTTGTTACTGGGATAGAAACATATGTTCTAGACTAAATCGAGTATGATGATTCTGAATCTGAAGTCAGAATTTTCTCAGCAGGTCAGGATTTTGAGTTATACATCTGGTCCAATTGCAGTAGCTTGCCCTTGTGCCTGATTTTGAGTGATCATTAATTACTATTTTTTGTTTCAATTATAGCAATACAACTGTTGTAGAATATTATTTCTCATAAGAAGAGCTTTGGAATGCATTTTAAATTATTAACAATGGATGAAAACTGATCAAGCAATGAATTTTTGAGTAAAAATTTCCACGCGGCATTACAATTTTGCGTGCCGCTTCCGTGCTGAGAGGAGTTAATAACTTGATATTAAAATGTTTAAATGCAATGTGTATATTTTAAGAATGTATCAAGTTTGGAATTCATATCATGCTAATAATATCTATATATTTTCAGGTTATAACCTAGTATATTTTTCTGTATATTTTCAGGTTAGGCATAGGTTACTTCCGGCATCATGAATGGGCGAGGCTGTGTGAATCACCCTGATAAGTTTTGTTATATCTGTGGGAAATACACTCCAGTTAGCCAGCGCAAGAACCTTACCAAGAGGGTGAAAGCTGCTTACAAGTATTATTTTGAATGTAAAGATGGAGACCAAGACAAGAACTGGGCATCTCATGTGTGGTGCTTACGGGCTTACACAGTGGTTGAGTGGCAAAAGGAAGGGAACGCCTTTTGCTGTGCCAATGATATGGCATGAGCCAACGAATCATCACTCTGACTGCTACTTTTGTATGACAAATATTGCTGGTTTCTCAACGAAAAACAAGTCAAAAATTGTATATCCAGATTGTAAATCTGCTCTGAAGCCGGCCCCCCCTGACTTGGAGTCTCCTGTGCCAGTTCCACCAGAATCTGCTGCAGATGAAAGCGATGCCAACTCTGACGATGCTATGGATGATGACGATGCTATTTATCCTCTGAACTGTACGAACCTAAGTCTGAAGAAAAGGAGCCACACTTGCTAAATCAAGAAGAATTAAACGATCTGGTGAGAGATCTGTCATTGTCAAAAGAGAAGGCTGAAGTGTTGGGCCCCAGACTACAGCAATGGAATCTCCGAGAGGAAGGAACCAAAATTTCCCATTTCCGTGATCGCCACACAAACTTAGCTGCCTTTTTTAAGACAGAAAATGATATTTGTTTCTGTGCTGGTGTTAATGGCCTAATGCATGAGCTAGGAAACAAACATGTGCCTGATGAATGGAGACTCTTCATAGACTCCAGCAAAGTGAGCCTCAAAGCTGTTTTGTTGATCAATGGTAACAAAACACCTTCTGTTCCTGTAGCTCATGCTGTCGGCATGAAGGAGACGTACGAGTCCATGGAAATCCTAAAAGTGATTAATTACTCAGATCATAAGTGGAACATTTGCGGTGATCTAAAAGTGATTTCTCTCCTAGAACTGCAGCTGGGGTACACAAAATACATGTGCTTCTTGTGCCTATAGGAACAGCCGTGATGACAGCAATCATTATGCTGTAAAATACTGGCCTGAAAGGTCGGCAGGTACAATGTGCATCATAAACCATTGGTAGACCCACAAAAAGTCTACCTTCCACCGCTTCACATCAAACTCGGCCCTACGAAAAACTTTGTAAAGGCATCGGATCACGACGGTAATGGCTTCCAATATCTCAGAGAGAAGTTTGGCGCAGAGAAAACTCAAAGCAGGCATTTTTGTTGGGCCCCAGATCCAAGAACTGATGTGTGATCCTGAGTTCAAAAATAAACTGAAGCCACTTGAGTTTGCAGCATGGGAAGCATTTGCGTTGGTTGTGCAGAACTTTCTTTGGAACCATAGAGCTGAACAGTATGCTGAATTAGTGTACAACATGCTAAAGGCCTATCAGCGAATGGGCTGCAGGATGTCTCTTAAAATGCACTTCTTGCATTCTCATCTTGATTTATTCCCACCTAATCTGGGTGAGGTAAGCGATGGGAATGGCGAAAGGTTCCACCAATACATTTCGGTCATGGAAACTAGGTACCAAGGCTGGTTCAACCCCAACATGATGGGTGATTACTGCTGGTTCCTACAAGGGGAGACAAATTCCACACACAGGTGCAAGAGCAAGTGTCTCACACACTTCCGAACACGTCTGAACAGTGGGGCCTACGCTGACTATATTACAAGGAAGAGTGTAAACTTGAAGTGTTGTTTCTCAATCGCTCACAATGGGGCAGATTTCCCAATCAAGTTTACACCCTTCCTAAGATTACCATGTTCTAATGTTTTATTTACTTCTTTTTCTGCAACTTCTTTATGTTCTTGGTTTGTATACTACACATTATACACGGAGATTAATCATTGTTATCTAAATATTACGTCAAAGTAATTACTAAGCACTGATATGAGATGTACAATGTGGCGATCTGCAATAATAAAGTATCTAATATAGCATGCCGTGTATCATTAATACTGTTATGTCGGTATGGTAGTGATACGTAGAGTCAGGTAGATTTGTATTTGTACAACCCCTTTTTTTATTTTCGCTGTACATTTTAAATCCGGTTTCGTTTGAGTTACTTTTTGCAGGTTGAAGACTGCCCTGTGGGATCGCTCAGGTAAGCGCTTCAGCTTCCTCTTCTTTCTTTTCTTCCTCCGGCACATATAGTAAAATCCGCATTTGATCATCGCCTCCGAGTAATGCTCGATTTGCCTTCTGTGACTGTCCCGGTGTTAACTGAGGGAATCACACGACAATACATATATACATTTTTTGAAAACCTGACGTTCTGGCTAAATTCTGAGATTTGAAATTAGTGGCAAAGATTTAGCCAAGAACACCTGCATTTCCCTTAGCAGCAGACGAAAAGTTTTTTTTTGTTGTTGCCCAGTGTTATCAGTATGATTCCATAGCAATTTAAATAAACATTTAAACTCAGAAGAAAATCAGAAATACTGTAATACCGATTTTTAATGTGAGTAATTCGCTTATTTAATGCATTCTTTTTCAAAGTTATTCATTTATTGTAAATACCGTATACGTGTTAAAACCTGTGTTAACAATCTATGGCTTTTGTCATATAGCAGGGCCATTGTGACCGTTTCATGCACTTTGTCAATGTCGATGTGAATGTGGTGGAGATACAGTATATCTGAACCCTTTTAACTCTCTTGTAAAGATTGTGTTTAACCACAAATGGCATCATTGCCTCCAAACGGTAAGATCGGGCCTTTGAAGACACCTGAAACACCAACCTTAGACACATTTTGGTTGATTTACTTTCTATATTGACAATGCAACAATCACTGATATGATCTACGGCCACAGTTGTTGCAATACTTGGAGTATAATTGGTATGACATCAAACTAATGTTTGATGTAAAAATATGAAATATTAATCCACAGAATAATATTCATTTGTCGCTATATAGGAACTGGCTGTTTGGTTGAGATGTTAAATCTAGACTTGTATCTTTCTCCCCTGGCTTGTGTAAGTTTGATTCCCTTGGCTGTGCCCATACTTGGCAAGTACAACGAGTTTGCCAAAAACTTCTCGACATTGCTTGAGGAAGATCTTCATCCTGCAGTGGACTGCTCGAGGCTGGCTTACCAGATTTCGTTTAAAAGAAACTTCGATAACTACCCACTTCCAAAATACTTTCTTTTTTTTTAAAGCAGTTCGTTTTAATAAACGTTATACCGTATTGCACACTCGAACAAATTATATCATTTTGAAGGCTATTTAGCACATTTACCATTTATCTGCCTGGTTAGGGAAAACGATGAGAGAGAAGGGGAGGTAAATCAGCAATCTGAAATCCAGAGGGATGGGCCAAGGTAAATGTGGGTAAAAACAAAATTGTGGGTAAAATGTGGGACATGGAATGTCATTACACTGCCTGCTTGAAGTTCTGGTGGGGAGAAAACAAGACCGATAGTCCAACAACGGCATAGCCAGGCCTGGATCTGCTGAGTGGAGGATCTGCTGTCCCCTTGTCATGTGACCAGATCCTTAGCTCTGATTGGTGGACGTTTGTGAGGGACATGTCCGGACAGACAAACGCTGGTCCGGATGGCATTTTACTTATGGGCTACGCTGTAAAAATATGGCTTCCAAACCACGTGTCCGATGACGTCATTTTTTTTTTTTTGTCGACCAATTTATCCCTACATAAAGCTGAAGAAATTTCATGCTGATCGGATCAAGCATTCTGCTTGTCGATTTATGACGTCATAACGAAGGCACCTATGACATCAACATTTACATATGTCATTCCACATGTGGAGTGATTTACAATCAGCCACCTTTCAATTCTTTTTACATTGGGCAATTTCCGAGATATAGAGGTGCAAATGTTTTGTTTTTTTCAATATAGCACCCTACCATGTGACCTATGATGTCATAATTATCATTAAAAATTATATAGGAGGAGGCGCTCCGATGATGAAAACTTCGTGTCAATTGGACCAACGCTTGCAGAGAAAACGAATTTTAAAGGGAATAAACCCGCAAGATGCCGGCGGAAGGGCCATATATACATACATACACATGGACAGACAAACGCTGTTCCAGACAGCATTGCCCTTCAGGCTACGCAGTAAAAAAAAATCCTTTTTTGTGTTTGCCAGAGCATGCAGTCCTGAATGATCGCTGTCCCATCTGCATTTAGATTGTGCGACATTAAAGATACCATGCTGTATTTTAAAAAGAGCAAGTACGTCATGCTGTCCTGCTTGGGATTAGTTGTGTAGTGTAGCTCATAGTAGCTGTAGTAGGTGAAAGTCAATCACCCCTCCTAACCCCATCTCTGACTGTATAAAGAAGATACACTAGTAAATCCATAAAGATGTGCTTTAATGATCTCTTCTCCAATCAAATGCCACCGCGTTGTCTTGTACATATGGTAAATGACCTATTCCCCCCAATAACTCCATCCTCTCGCCCTTTCTCCCCTCTCGCCATTTACCATGGACCAATTTCGCATTTACTTTGTGCAATGCCTGACCATTTCGAGGCAAGAAGGCGTTATTCTTTGAAGAAACATTCCAAAGGTCATTGACGAGACTTGCAGGCTTTTAATTTATCCTCTGTGAACAGCTTTAAGTTAAAGGAAAAGAGATGCAACTCGTTTCCGTTGGGTTTACATTTCAATTCCTCGCCATTCAAAAGGTATGAATCAGATTTTTGAAAGGACTAATTAAGGCTGGTGTAGAATTACTGTAAAGTGTGGATTATATCACGAACATGACAATGGGCAGACTTCCTACATTATTCCCAACGTTAAAGTGAAGGCAGAAACGAACGTCTCTCGAACAAAACGTGAATTATCGGAGCGCAGTTTGTCATTAAACACGCGTGTCAGAGGCTAATTGTGACGTAGCTTAGCGCTCGTCGCGCGCGCAATTGTGACGCGGATGATGAGATGCGCGAGCGCGTAATTCCGATTACACGTGCTGATGTGAGCGACAAGCGGGCGAGCATCTTGGCTCCGTCTTCAAATGTATGCTCCTGCTTGCCGGAGATTCCATCAGGGTCGTAGATTTCATGATAATAGCTTTCGATTTCCAGATTATTGGAGAGAAGGACGACATGCATAACTGCAAAAAAAAATTCCCTTAGAATTATTTCTCTGCTCCTTACTGTGCAAACATGTCTTTTATTCGTTCAAACTCTGGAAAGCCTTCACTGTCCCTGAAATAAACTTTCGAGGACGATAGTGTTTGGGTCTCCATATAAAATGGATCGGTGATAATTTAGAGGTGATCCTTTTTCATTGTATACTGAAATACTGCATTCCTGGGGTTCAGTAATTTTGTTTCTTTAGAATTCTTTCATCCAAAGTGTTGAGACTGAGTTGCTTGGTTCGTTGCTTCAATCCAATTTGCAGCTCAGTACATTATCATTTCAAGGTCGAATCCCATATACTTTGTTGTTGTGTCCATTGTCGACGAATTACCCTCGCCGGCGGAGATGGTATTGCTTTTGGGTCCCTTTGTTTGTCTGTTTGTGTGTCTGTCCACATAGAACGTGAGTATGTTTATTAATTACGTGCAATTGAAATGTGATTACTTATATTAACTCGATGGTATTCATAGAATACTTACCCTGCGCAGTCAACTTCTTGCGAACCAACTCTTCTGTTTTTGAACATTTTCTTTTTTAATCCAATATGGCTGCCAGACCACGTGAGCGATGACATCATAAATTTATATTCTCTAATATAATTGTTGCATAGATCATGCTCAATACATTTCAAACTGATCAGACTAAGCGTTGTCCCTGTCGAATTATGACGTCATAATTATGGCATCAATGACGTCATAATTATGGCATCAATGACGTCATCGTTAACAACACCTATTCCCCATGTGGAGTTCTTTACAATGAGCCATGTTTCAATTTTTTCCATGCAGCGGTTTTGGAGATATAGAGGTGCAACATTTTTCGGTTTTCCCAATATGGTGCCTGCACCACATGACCTATGACGTCATGATTATCATTAAAATATGTGAAAGGAGGAGGCGCTCCTATGGTGAAAATTTTGTGTCCATCAGACCAACAGTTGCTGAATTTTTTTAAATAATGTTCGGATAAGTGTTGTACTTGTCGGAATTATGATGTCATAACGAAAGCACCGATGACATCATCATTAACATATGTTACGGATTCGGCCCTAATGATGGTTGTTTTGATTATTGTTGTTGGTTCTAAGTATTCTGGTGATTGTGGTTGAAGGGAAAGGGTTATTATAGTTAAAAGGTTTAAAAGCGCTCATGATAAAATAATACCGGAAATGGCATAGTGGGCTGGAAGAGGTCGAGGGGGGAGTAGGACGCGAGAGAAAGGAAAAGGAGGTGTTCGGACGAAGCTCCGCACCTGGCTTGGGCGAGCTTACATGGCGAGAGAACTTTGAGTCCGGGAAGGGAATATTGAGCGATTGGTGATCGCTGGAATTGGGGAAAAGCCTGCAAAGCCAGGTACAGGTGTGATTCCGGAGAATCTTCGCCTAGCAGCGACGGCTCGAGGACGAGCCAGCCGCCATTGCCGGGACCTCGCGCGTCGTTCGCGGAACCTTGGGTTGGCCGCATCCGCGGGTCCCGCCATCCGGTGATTTACCGAAATAGGTGTGCACACTAATGCGGCGTCAGAAGATTGCCCTGCGGTTCGTTGACTGAACGGGGAAGGTGCACATCCGGATCGCTTATTTGGGATTCCCTGTCCACGGTCAGGTTGCTGTTGGATTAGACCACGTGACGGTCCATGCCTTACCTACACCGCCATACTCGCCTCTTCGCATCTTCGCCTCATCTCCGTTGAGTTATAGAGACATTGAAGGGTTGGGCTCCATTCCCTGGGAGTGCGGATCACTGCCGAGCTGCTGCTGAGCTGGGACTGGGATCTGTGAGTTTATGTTACGTAATAAGGTGGTACCATCTTGAGGTTAATTGTATGACTGCCTTCATTGCTGTATGTTTTTCCTGTGTGCTTTTAATACAATCGGTTCATTTACAATCGTTGGGTGTGATTCCACTATTGATTTGCTTTTGACACCGGATAACATATTCTTTCTGCCGGGGCCCCTCGCGGGGTTCGGAGGCTTACCGAGACCAGGAGATCGGTGAGGATCCCATAACACATATCTTATTCCCCATGTGGAGTAGTTGACAATGAGCCAGGTCTCAATTTTTTCCATGGAGTGGTTTCAGAGATATAGAGGTGCGAGGTTTTTCCAAGATGGCGCCTGTACCACGTGACCTATGACGTCATAATAATCATTAAAATATTCTACAGGAGGAGGCGCTCCTCTGGTGAAAATTTCATGTCAATCGGACCAACGGTTGCCGAGAAAATGCATTTTTAAAATGCAGACACAAACGGCACACGTACGTACGTTCCTGAATGCTTAACTCCGCTTTTCGCTTAGCGAGCGCAGGGTAATTATGTCGCATTAGAAGGTGAGTACATCTACTAACTAGAACGGTGCTCAGTAGAGCTCATACCTCTGCCAGGTTTATGTTTTGCACCCCACTGATAGGCCGGATCTGGATTTGGACCTGAACCAAAATGTAATTGGCGACTGGCTTGTTCTTGTCGCCTAACCAACTCATCCACCAAGTTTTGTCATGTCGTCCACAACTTTTTGAAATATAATGCTATATCTCGTTTTTGGCCCTATCACTCAATGGTGAAGAATCACTTAAACGAGAACGACACACATCAACGTCACGATGTTGACTGATATGCCTCCACCCACATTATTACATCATTATAATACTTGTACCAAATTTGCTTTAAATCCCTTCAGCTGTTCTCAAGTCATCACATTTTTACCTGACATGACCTCTGACCTTTGACTTCGGGACTCCAAAATCTAATCAGTTAAAAATGATCCTTTATACTGTTTAAAAATGAAAAATGAATGACAGTATAATGATATTTACATCATTATACTGTTTCAGCTCCATCCGTCACTTCCACTAGAGTCCCTGTATAAAGAGAGTTGCGCCATGCGCTGACCCGAGATTTCTGGTCACGTGATTTCGTGGCGCCATTTTGTGTCTAACTTCACCGTGCGTGAACGTCAGCTTGGTACGGGAATGTTGTTTATTGCCAAACAAAATGACTGGTTGTTCTGCTTTTGGTTGTTCAAACCAATCTGGGAAATATAAGATGTATAGATTTCCAAGTGATAAAGTCAGAAGACAAATTTGGGACATTTTTGGGAAATTAAACAAGTTATGGTGAATACGACGTCGTATCTGTGCTTTTCCATATCTGTTCGACTAGACGAACCGTGCACACTGCAGGTATTTTTAAAAGTTTTTTCTCTGTTTAATTACGGCTTGGCGCAGTCGAAAATTAAGTATTAATTAAGTCGCCAGCTATGAAACATTAATCGATCAGGCAATATCCATCAGAGTTCTGGGCAAGGGTGTAGTAATAAATGAACGTTTCAATTTTACTAGATGCCGATGACGTTTTCCTTATGTCAGAGACAGAAGCTGACTTGCAGCTTGTTAAATCATTACAATGGAAATTGAATATAAATGTCGATAAAACTAAAGTTGTACACTATAGAAATATGGCAATACCACGTACAGAATTTGTTTTAAGTGTGTTAGACTATATGTCGGCTGGAAGTCCTACACCGGAATTGCTCTCGGCACCCTTTAAAAAATATTGGATATGCCCACACTCCTTTCTAAAAGTTATTAAAATTCAGAGAACGACAGCATTGGTTTGTCTTACTTATAATGTTAGCTCTTATATGCAGTGTTGGCTTGTAATATGCATTGCCATACCACTTTTAATATCACCACACAGCTCTTTTTCACGGCAATAGCTGAGTTTTTGACAAAACAAATATCACCTGTATGTAATAATAAGACTAAATATGTGTAGTAAATTTTTTTTTAGCAGGTTTAGAATATATCACCCCATATCGCGAATGTACATGTATATCTAATCCGACACACTTAGACACAAAATGGCGTCCAAATTTGAGTTGACACAACTCTCTATATACAGGGACGCTAACTTCCACCTTTGTTGTTATTATATACTGTAGTGTGGCGGGCACAATGATCAATAATTCCGCGCACCAGTGGGTGGCGCGAGCGTCCGGGCGTGGAACTGAGATACATGCCCCGCCTTTTGGCCGATCGGCCACGCCCGGGGGCAAGGCGTGGCCTCGGGACATATATGCGGGCTCGAAGGTCGAGCCCGCCCAGTGCTGATATGTGAGCTTCCAATAAAGTGCTTTCGTTTGTACCACGCGTTGTGGCCTACCTTTTTGGCAAACGAGTTGTGTGTGCACAGCACCACAGTAGGATTTTTAGTTTCAGGTAATATTGTTGTTAAGATTTTTGTGTGAAATGCAGATGACTTTAATTAAAGGTAAAAAGAAATGTTTGTGGAGGAAAACGCGGCAAAGAACCGGAAGGAGGAGGAGGTGGAGGAGGAGGAGAACGGCCATGATAGAGATACAGCCGTGAATCGTGTCGAGGCTGCGAGTGAACTTCCTCGATATTGGTCGTGAATGAGTTGAGGCTTCCAGTGAAAGGGATTGCCCACGATATCGTCAGGACTCCTGCGTCGACCCAGGTACATTCACCGTGGCTCCGGTCGTAAGTTTGTTTATTTACAATCAGGTCACTCTATCCCAATCCTCTGGTCGGCTCAGCGCACTCCCACTCATCGTCCCAACACACCTGGTCACAACAACGCACAAAATCGCACCTCCTGTCTGCGAACCCTGGCCAAATCACCTGGATTCATACCCGCCGTACAAAACAACATCAAGCTCACCCTGTTCAATACCCGTCCCTCAACAACAAATGCCTCATCCTGAACGACTACATCCTGGAAAATAAACTGGACTTTCTCTGTCTCACTGAGACCTGGCAACAACCACTGGACTACTACACGCTCAACCTCACCACACCCAATGGATATTCTTACATCAATAAACCACGCTCGGAGGGCCGAGGTGGTGGAATTGCCGTTATCCACCGACAAGACATCAAGACCAACCTCATCTCCATATCATCTGCTCCATCATTTGAACACCTGGCTTTTAAACTCTCTGGTCACACACAGTCAGTCATGGCTGTTGTCTACCGCCCTCCCAAACCACACCCATCATTCCTGTCTGACTTCTCCTACTTTCTGACCCAGCTATGTTCCCTCTCCCCCTCAATCCTCCTCCTTGGTGATTTCAATATCCACATGGACTCCACTGACTCCACGCTAACCACTGACTTCACTGATTTACTCACCTGCTTTAACCTCACTCAACATGTCAACTTTCCTACCCATAACCGTGGTCACATTTTGGACCTTGTCTGCTCTACTGGACTAATTTTGCACCATCTCTCTGGCTCCGACCTCACTCTCTCTGACCACCTAGCCATCACTCTGACCATCAACATCCCCACCCCAGCACCAAGGCATTATCGCACTATCAACTTCCGTAAGCTAAACGCTCTTTCACCTACCTCATTCTCATCGACCCTCTCTGAAAAAATGTCCACTTCTCCCTTCGTTGACCTCCACACCCCTTCTGACCTCACTGACTACTACAACCACACTCTCTCCTCCTGCCTTGACCAACTTGCGCCTATAAAAACCAAAACAGTTTCTTTCACCCATTCTGCTCCCTGGTTTACCCCTGAACTCCGCCGGATGAAAACTCGTGCTCGCCAACTTGAAAGACTCCGCAATAAAAGAGGTCTCACAGTTCACTCCCAGGCCTACAAGGACCACATACAACACTATAAAGATGCCCTCTCCCGCGCCCGCTCCGCCTACTACTCTCAAATTATCCACTCTGGCTCCGGAAACCCAAAAGCACTCTTCTCTACAATAAACAAACTCCTCAGCCCCCTGAACACCACCACCCAGTCATTCACAATAGACAACTGCATCTCCTTCCTTTCATTCTTCCAACGCAAAATTGAAAACATCTACAACAGCTTGACCACCGCCGCACCCGCTCCCCCTCAAACCACCTGCCCCCCCTTATCCTGCCATCCCCTGTCTCAATTCTCCCCAGTCTCCCCTACTGACCTCTCTGAACTCCTCATCGGAATGAAAACTGCCACCTGCACTCTTGACCCCATCCCCTCCAGCTTTGTCAAGGCCTCCCTTCCTGCTCTCTCTCCACTTATCATTGCAACAATAAACTCCTCCCTGTCTACAGGCATCGTCCCACCATCCCTCAAAATTGCTGCTGTTACCCCCATTCTGAAAAAACCTGGACTAAACCCTGACACCCTAAATAACTTCAGACCCATCTCCAACCTACCCTTTCTGTCAAAGGTTTTGGAACGCGCTGTAGCCACTCAACTCAAACATCACCTCTCTGCCAATAACCTGTATGAAACATTCCAATCCGGATTCTGCTCCAACCACAGTACTGAAACTGCTCTCCTCAAAATCACCAACGACCTTCTCCTCTCCTCTGACGCTGGCAACCTCAACATTCTCATCCTCCTCGACCTCAGCGCCACCTTTGACACCATCGTTCACACCATCCTCCTCACCCGACTTGAAACCACCTTTAACATTACCGGCACTGCCCTCTCTTGGATTAAATCATACCTCTCTGACAGACGTCAGTTCATCTCCATCAATAACTGCAAATCCCCCACTGCTCCCCTCCCCCAAGGTGTCCCCCAAGGTTCAGTTCTTGGCCCCCTCCTCTTCATCCTTTACCTGTCCCCCCTCGGTCACTTAATCCGCCGTCATGGTCTCCAATTCCACTGCTTCGCTGATGACATCCAGCTTTTCATCTCCACCAAGTCCATCTCCACCGCCACCCACTCTATCCTGACAAACTGCATCACTGAAATAAAATCCTGGCTTCAAATCAACTTCCTCAAACTTAACTGTGATAAATCTGAAATAATCATCATTGGCCCAAAAACGCTCACCAAGTCCACCCATAACTTTGCCCTCAACATCGACGGTTTCCCAGTATCCACCTCCCCTCACATCCGGAATCTTGGCATCATCTTTGACCAAACCCTCTCCTTCGACAAATACACTAAACAGATCACAAAGACAGCCTTCTTTCACCTGAAAAACATCGCCCGTCTCCGTCCATCCCTCTCCTCCGTGGCTGCAGAAACCCTCATCCACGCCTTCATCACTTCCCGTCTGGACTACTGCAATAGCCTCCTTTATGGTTCACCCTCAACAATCACCAATAAACTCCAATACATTCAGAACTCCGCTGCCCGTCTACTCACCCATTCCCGGACCCGTGACCACATCACCCCCGTCCTTTACAAGCTTCACTGGTTCCCCATCTCCCAGAGAATCCAGTACAAAATCCTCCTCTTGACCTACAAAGCCCTCCATAACCTGGCCCCATCCTACCTGGCTGACCTCCTCTCCAGACACTCCCACCCGCAACCTCCGCTCTGCTGGTACCAACCTCCTGACCCCCCCCCCCCCCATCCGGACCAAATTTAGATCCTGGGGGGACAGGGCCTTCTCCATCGCTGCTCCCACCCTCTGGAACTCGCTACCTCACACCATCAGAGACTCCTCCTCACTCACCACATTCAAAACATCACTCAAGACCCACCTGTTCAACACTGCATTCAACATTTAACCCACAGCATCTAACCCCTGACTATCTCCTCTCCTTCTCCCTCCTTTGTGCTTTGAATATTTCCCTATTGATTCTTCTTTTTTTGCAATTGTTTTTATGTTTTGCTATGCATTATGTTTTGCACTCTGTCAAAGCGTCTTTGGGCTTCCTGAAAAGCGCTATATAAAATAAATGCATTATTATTATTATTATTATTATTATTATTATATATTGCGAGTGAAATGAAACATGCATCTCAGGTTTTATCACATAGTGTGAGTGACTGTTGAAGGAGCCAGGGCCTCCATTACAAGCCGATACGCCATTTTGTCCTCGCCATTTTGTCCTCGGAGAAGAAGAGGCCATCCGCTTGGTGCATCTTGTTTTGCCGTTGGGATTTCCATATCGACCTCATCATGTTGATTGCTGTTGGTTTACCTATCGGCTCAATTTCCATGTCGACCTCTCACCTCGTAACTCCTCATCCACAGTCGTGCCAATACCTGCCTATTGATTTGCCGTTTTGCATGACCTCGATCTCCAACCAGCGTGGGGATCCATGCACGGACTTTGGGGAATGTTACATCCCACTCACGTTTGGCGTATCGTGAGTTCATTGCTTTGAGAGCATTGGGGAAGGATGGTACCATCATACTGTAGTGTATGTATTGTTAATTTGATGCAAATGACATTTTCATTGTACTTTCTTTAATAGTGTTATTATTGTGTATGTGAGAGTTCTTAATACAATTACTTGTTTTGTTCTATAATTGCATTGGTGTGGTTTTACCACGGTTTATTAGAAAACGCAAAATAGAAAATCTTTCTGCCATGTTACCGCTCCAGACTCTGAGGTGCACCGTAACGGGGTTTGGGGAGTTTTATCCCGATGATCGTGTGATGATCCCGATGATCGTGTAATCGTGTAATGATGTAATGATGACGATGATCCCAATGATCGATGTTTGATCGTGTAAGAGCTAACGTCAATCACACAAAAAAATTAAAAAACGGACACACAAACATACAATAAAGGGAGCGGGAGAGAGGGTAGAAAGGATCAAGGTATTGGATGGGGGAAGATAAGAGATGGTGGTGAACAGCTGTTTTAAAGACCTGGAGGGAGGAGTGGGATTGAAGAGAGTGAGGGAGTTTGTTCCAGAGGCAGGAGAAAAGAGGAATGAAGGAGTGAAGGTGAGCAGACAGTCTTGATTTTGGCAGTTTAACCATAAGAGGGTTGCTAGCAGATCTTGTGCGACCTGTAGGAATATTTGGGGGACAGAGCACAGATAGAGCTGGGGGAGCTAGGCCGGAATGGAGTCAGTAGAAGACAGAAAGACTACCTACCTGCCTGCGGTGAGTGAGTGAAAGGTCCTCACAATCAGCTTCATCGCGGGAGATTCCAATGATTCTGAAAGCTTTGGTTTCAACAGCGTGAAGCCCAGCCAGGTGTGAGGCAGGAGCACGAGCCCAGAGGGGAGAGCAGTATTCAAATGAGCTGCGGATGAAAGCCTTGTATGTGGTGAGGAGCTCAGGTGTGCCAAGGAAGGACTTTTCACGATGGAGGATGCCAGGTCGGCGACTTGCTTTGGAGGCCAGCTTGGAAATGTGGTTTTCCCAAGAAAGATCATGGCAGATAGTGAGACACAAAAGCTTGAGTGACAGAACTTCTAGGAGAGGATTGTTGAGACAGTAGATGGGAGGGATTTCCAGTCAGTCTTTTCAGAGAGACAAAATAAGAGTGTGATATTTGTCAGGATTGAAAGACATGTTCCACTTGTTTGACCAGTCTGTGATATTGTCCACGTCTGCAGAGAGTGAGGAGGCTGCAGACTGCCGATCTGAAGGATGCCGATCTGAAGCCGTGTGGCCATTTGAGGTGAGGAAGGGGATGAAGGGGGAACAAACACCAGAATCAAATTTGACCTGACGCCACCAAGATTTGGAGGAAGGAGACAGGTTTGAGCGTCGAGAGATATTGTTTCCTGGCTCTCCTGAGGACTTGTTCTTGTTCCGAACACACACTTGTTCCGAGCTTGGTGAAAGGAACTGAGATTGCCTTCAGTTGGATTCGCCTTCCAAGAGGCAAAGGCAAGTTGTTTCAGGGAATCTGACGACTCACCACAAGATTCAGCGTACCATGGACGGGATGAAGGGCATGACAACTGAAGAGGAGATGAGATAAATCTGTGCATAAGAGAGAACAGTTTACTTTGGAAGAATTCCCAGGATGAGTTGATGTTTGAGGCAGTAGAGATGGGAGACCAGTCCAGATGATTGATGGCTGCTTGAAGACCGTGCCAGTCGGCCTGAGTGAAATGCCAGACTTGGCGATGCTGAGGAGGCTCTCTGAGAATGGCCAGAGAGATATCGACTTTAACAAACACATGATCAGAAGAACCGATTGGAGCAGACGAAGAGCAGCAGACATTTGCAGGGAAGTTTGTCATAACCAAGTCAAGAAGAGAAGATGCTCCGTTGACTGAGATCCAGGTCGGGAAATTGACAGATTGTGTCAGTCCCAATGAGTCGCAGAAGTCCTTTGCTGAGATGCCACGACTGGTAAGAGAGGTACCCACACCCAGCCAGCTGGCATGGTGACAGTTGAAGTCGCCACATATGGGGAAGAGAGAGTTGGGATGAGTGGATAGAAGTTGGTTCATGTTGTCAGACAGCGAGATGTAAATTGAGTCATCATTGTTTGGAGGATGGTACAAAACACATATGAACAAAATGTGGGAGCAGAGAGGAGGCCGTAGCCAGAGGTACTCCTGGGGGTGGGGTGGAGAGAGTTTAGAGCAAGTGCAAGGAGAGTGAGGAAGAGAGTTTTGATAAAGATAACAACCCCACCACCCGGACGAGGCTCAGGTCAATCATACGGGAGGAGGGAGTAAGCAGGAAGAGATATTAAGGAATCAGAGACAGCTTGAAGGAGGAAAGTTTCTGTTAAGCAGATTACGTCTGGTTTGTCTGAAGCAACTTGTAGGCCTATGGAGAGATCAATCAGGTTTGAGCGAAGGCCCCGTATGTTTGAGGTCCATACATTCGTCGGCGGACTTCGTCGGCGGACTTCGTCGGCAGAGGCATAAACAAGCTAATCTGGATCCTGTTTCGAATCTTCACCAAAATTGATTCAATTTATCCTTGTCACACACCCATCCTATCCACCAAATTTCACACAGAAACTCCGAGCAATAGCTATTATTCGGGCATGTTAACATATATCATGCATGCGAGATAAGGATTGTTACCTAAAATAGTTCAAAAAGCTTCTAAAATAATTCGAAGATGTACAGTGCATTCAGAAGTATTCAGACCCCTTCACTTTTCTCATATTTTGTTATGTTGCAGCCTTATGCTGAAATCGTTTAAATTCATTTTTCCCCTCATCAATCTACACTCAATACCCCATATTGACAAAGAGAAAACAGGAGTTTAGAAAGTTTTGCAAATTTATTAAAAAGAAAAAACACAAATATCACATTGACATAAGTATTCATAACCTTTGCTTATGACACTTGACATTTAGCTCAGGTGCCTCCCATTTCTCTTGATCATCTTTGAGATGTTTCTACACCTTGATTGGAGTCCACCTGTGGTAAATTCAATTGATTGGACATGATTTGGAAAGGCACACACCTGTCTATATAAGGTCTCACAGCTGACAATGCATATCAGAGCAAAAACCAAGCCATGAGGTCGAAGGAACTGCCTGCAGAGCTCAGAGACAGGATTGTGTCGAGGCACAGATCTGGGGAAGCCTATAAAAAAATATTCTGCTGCATTGAAGGTTCCCAAGAGCACAGTGGCCTCCATAATTCTTAAATGGAAGAAGTTTGGAACAACCAGGACTCTTCCTAGAGCTGGCCGCCCGGCCAAACTGAGCAATCGGGGGAGAAGGACCTTGGTAAGAGAGGTGACGAAGAACCCGATGGTCACTCTGGCTGAGCTCCAGAGATCCTGTGTGGAGATGGGAGAAACTTCCAGAAGGACTTCCATCACTGCAACACTCCACCGATCTGGGCTTTTTGGCAGAGTGGCCAGACGGAAGTCTCTCCTCAGTGAAAGACATATGAAAGCCCGCTTGGAGTTTGCAAAAAAGCACCTAAAGGATTCTCAGACTGTGACAAACAAGATTCTGTGGTCTGATGAAACCAAGATTGGACGGTTTGGCCTCAATGCTAAGCGTTAAGTCTGGAGGAAACCAGGCACCGCTCATCACCTGCCCAATACCATCCCAACGGTGAAGCATGGTGGTGGCAGCATCATGCTGTGGGGGTGTTTTTCAGCAGCAGGGACTGGGGGACTGGTCAGGGTTGAGGGAACAACGGGAAAAGACTGGGCTGAAGGCTCACCTTCCAACAGGACAATGACCGTAAGCACACAGCCAAGACAATGCAGGAGAGGCCTAGGGACAACTCTGTGAAGGTCCTTGAGTGGCCCAGCCAGAGTACTGACTTGAACCCAATCGAACATCTCTGGAGAGACCTGAAAATGGCTGTCCACCGACGGTCCCCATCCAACCTGATTTGTAAAGGCCCAAACTGTAACCAAACTGATTTGTAAAGGATCCAACTCGCTTGAGAGGATCTGCAGAGAAGAATGGCAGAAAATCCCCAAATCCAGGTGTGCAAAGCTTGTCGCATCATACCCAAGAAGACTCGGGGCTGTAATCGCTGCCAAAGGTGCTTCAACTAAGTACTAAGTTGAGGGTCTGAATACTTATGTCAATGTGATTTTTCAGTTTTTTTCTTTTAATAAATTTGCAAAACTTTCTAAAATCCTGTTTTCTCTTTGTCATTATGGGGTATTGAGTGTGGATTGATGAGGGAAAAATGAATTTAAACTATTTCAGCCTTAGGCTGTGACATAACAAAATGTGAAAAAAGTGAAGGGATCTGAATACTTTCTGAATGTACTGTATAAAAGACTATCTGACTTACAGATGGCACCGTAGTAACAGCAGGTTAAAAGCGCCACATCTAGCGAAAGTAAGTCCCTGAAAACATACAATCAGCGCATGCACAAAATGCTTTGTTTGGCAAGAAACTGATAAAAAAAAATATAAGAGTGAAAGGGGAGGGGAACGGGAAAAGGAGAGGAAATAAGAATGGGGAAAGGGAAGGTGAGAGGAGAACGTGAGTTGCGAACTTGATGGATTCTTTCTGTAATTTCAACGATGTGCAAATAACATGTTCATATAAGTAAGTTAATATGCAGTATATTTTCAATTAATATGACCTGGAAGCCGAGATTTTTAATCTCATGGATTTCAGCTTGTGTTAATATAATTCCTGGAAAAGTACAGTTGCATTTTCGTTGTACCTTTGTGAATGTACAAGCTTCTACATGGGCTTTAGACGCTGGAGGAAAAAGAAAATTTCAGAATTTTAAAACAAAACTGCACTTGATCATTAACTGACCTTATAATGGAAATTTGGTGCAATAATACTACTTCTACATAATGTAAGGACATTCAGGATTCACCAGTGATGGAAAGTCGTAAAAGTAAGGAATGTGTTAAGAATATATTTTTAATTCAACTACAAAACTTTTAGAGATGAAAATGTTCAAGCACAGTTTCTCAAATACTCGCAAATTAAAAGTTTTGTGAGTTTCTCGACCCGACTTCGATTTCAGCCTTTGTAACTCGCTGCAAGATTGGAGTCAAATTACTTTGATAAAGATTTTGGTTTGGGCAATGACTCATTGCAAGTGACTTACATGATGGCACTGTGAGGGTTGGAATGTGCAAGATGAAAAGGTTTCCTGTATCATTATTAACTCTTAACAATGGAAGATGCTCTCCAAATCTACACAGTTTGTAAAAAAACAAAACAAGTTGGACTATATTTAATCAACTCGAGCAGTTAAAGGCAAATTGTGTGCTCTTAGGAACCATGCTCTGCAGAGTTGAATGCATCTCAAAGATTGGCAGTTACTGCCTTGAGTTCACTCCCATCAGTGATAGTCAAGTCTTCCCAGCAATGTCTTTCAGCCTAATTCCAGCATTATTTGCTCCAAGGGTAAAACCATAATGTGTACCCAGAACGGAATCCTTTCCTTTCTAATGCTTGAAGTTCATATAAGCCTGGTGTTGGCTTAATGGTTAAGGTGGCTGACTTAATATCTTGGGGTCTTGAGTTTGAGGCCCTGTCGTGTGGTTAAATTACACTGGGTGGGTTAAGTCAGCCTGCCTGTCATCCTTCTGCAGTCGGCAAAATGAGCACCAGCTTACTGGAAACAGGGGGCACTGAATCAGTGGCACAGCCCTCCTCCCAGAAATGATGCGACCAGCAGCCACAGGTTGCATACAGAAAAAATTCCAAGCTCAGACGAGGTCAGATAATACAACTCGGAGAAACGTCGTACAACTTAAATCAAACACAGACCTGGATACTTTCCATCACTGTTGCTACATAAAGTACTGATCACGTCATGCACTTTTAATCAAATGTTACATCCTGTAAAAATGTGATTGTGCACTGCATGTGCTACACACGATAAATCACATCATGCATTTCTCGTGAAATGTTGCATCCCATCGTGCATCGTGCAAAATGCACTACGCACTGTAATGCAATGTTCCATGATAAATCCCATTGCACAAACATAATATGTTACATACTGTATATATTCCACTGTTTATCACATTAAAATGCCACTTGAAACAGGTAATGTACGATAATCAAATGTTTCACACTGTACAAATCACGCAATGCACTGTATTCAAATGTTTTACACTGCATAAATCACGGAATGCACTGTATTCAAATGTTTGACACTGTATAAATCGCGCGATGCACTGTATTCAAATGTTTTACACTTTATAAATCATGCAATGCACTCTAAACAAATATTTCACACTGCATAAATCACACAATGCACTGTAATCAAATGGTGCACACTGTATAAATCATGAAATGTACTGTAAACAAATGCTGTACACTGCATAAGGCACGCAATGCACTGTATTCAAATGGTTAACACTGTATAAATCACGCAATGCACTGTAATCAAATGTGGCACACTGTATGAATCAAGAAATGCACTGTAAACAAATGTGTGACACTGTATAAATCATGCAATGCACTGTATTCAAATGTTTTACACTGTATAAATCACGCAATGTACTTTATTGAAATGCTTTAGTATGCACTGTAATCAAATGTTATACTCTGTATAAATCACGCAATGCACTGTATTCAAATGTTTCACACTGTATAAATCACGCAATGCACTGCAATCAAATATTTCACACTGTATAAATCATGCAATGCACTTTATTCAAAAGTTCTACACTGTATAAATCACGCAACACACTGTAATCAAACGGTATACACTGTATAAATCGCGGAATGCACTGTAAACAAATGTTTTACACTGCACAAAGCATGCAATGCACTGTACACAAATATTTCACACTATAAATCACACAATGCACTGTATTAAAATGTTTTACACTGTATAAATCACGCAATGCACTGTAATCAAATGTTTCATACTATAAATCATGCAATGCACTGGAAACAAATGTTTTACACTGTATAAAGCACACAATGCGCTGCATTCAAATGTTTTACACTGTACAAATCACGCAATGCACTGTAATCAAATGTTTCACACTGTATGAATAATGCAATGCACTGTAAACAAATGGTTTACACTGTATAAATCATGCAATGCACTGCATTCAAATGTTTTACATTGTATAAATCACGCAATGCACTGGAATCAAATGTTTCACACTGTATAAGTCACGCAGTGCACTTTATTCAAATGTGCTACACTGTATAAATCACGCAATGCACTGTATTCAAATGTTCTACACTGTATAAAGCATGCAATGCACTGTAATCAAATGGTAAACACTGTATAAATCACGTAATGCACTGTAAACAAATGTTTTGCACTGTATAAATCATGCAATGCACTGTATGCAAATGTTGTACACTTTATAAATCATGCAATGCACTGTAAACAAATAGTTCACACTGCAAAAAGCACACAAGGCACTGTATTCAAATGTTTTACACTGTATAAATCATGCAATGCACTGTCATCAAATGTTTCACGCTGTATAAATCATGCAACACACTGTAAACAAATGGTTTACACTGTATAAAGCACGCAATGCACTGTATTCAAATGTTATACACTGTATAAATCACGCAATGCACGTATTCAAATGTTTCACACTGTATAAATCATGCAATGCACTGTATTCAAATGTTTTACACTTTATAAATCATGCAATGCACTGTAAACAAATATTTCACGCTGTATGAATCACGTAATGCACTGTATTCAAATGTGGGAAACCGTATAAAGCACGCAATGCACTGCAATCAAATGTTTCACACTGTATAAATCATGCAATGCACTTTATTCAAAAGTTCTACACTGTATAAATCACGCAACACGCTGTAATCAAATGGTATACACTGTACAAATCACATAATGCACTGTAAACAAATGTTTTACACTGTATAAAGCATGCAATGCACTGTAAACAAATATTTCACACTATAAATCACACAATGCACTGTGTTCAAATGTTTTACACTGTATAAATCACGCAATGCACTGTAATCAAATGTTTCATACTATAAATCATGCAGTGCACTGTAAGCAAATGTTTTACACTGTATAAAGCACGCAATGTGCTGCATTCAAATGTTTTACACAGTATAAATCATGCAATGCACTGTAATCAAATGGTAAACACTGTATGAATCATGCAATGCACTGTAAACAAATGTTTTACACTGTATAAATCCTGCAATGCACTGCATTCAAATGTTTTACATTGTATAAATCACGCAATGCACTGTAATCAAATGGTAAACACTGTATAAAGCACACAATGCACTGTAAACAAATGGTTTACACTGTATAAATCACGCAGTGCACTGTATTCAAATGTGTCATGCGCTATAAATCATGCACTGTAAACAAATGTGGCACACTGTAGAAAGCACGCAATGCACTGTAACCAAATGTTATACACTGTATAAAGCATGCACTGTATTAAAATGGAATACACTTTATGAATCATGCAATGTACTGCAAACAAATGTTTTACACTGTATAAATCACACAATGCATTGTAAGCAAATGTTATACACCGCATAGATCACGCAATGTACTTTATTCAAATGTTTTACACTGTATAAGTCACGCAATGCACTGTATTCAAATATTTCACACTGTACAAATCACACAATGCACTATATTCAAATGGTTTACACTGTATAAAGCACACAAGGCACTGTAAGCAAATGGTTCACACTGTATAAATCATGCAATGCACTGTAAACAAATGTTTTATACTGTATAAATCATGCAATGCACTGTATTCAAATGGTGTACACTTTATAAATCATGCAATGCACAGCAAACTAATATTTCACATTGTATAAATCACACAAGGCACTGTATTCAAATGTTTTACATTGTATAAATCACGCAATGCACTGTAATCAAATGTTTCACACTGTATAAATCACGCAGTGCACTTTATTCAAATGTGATACACTGTATAAATCACGCAATGCACTGTATTCAAATGTTTTACACAGTATAAATCACGCAATGCAATGTAATCAAATGGTAAACACTGTATAAATCACGTAAGGCACTGCAAACAAATGTTTTGCACTGTATAAATCATGCAATGCACTGTACGCAAATGTTTTACACTTTATAAATCATGCAATGCACCGTAAACAAATAGCTCACACTGTAGAAATCACACAATGCACTGCATTCAAATGTTTTACACTGTATAAATCAAGCAATGCACTGTAATCAAATGGTATACACTGTATAAAGCACGCAATGCACTGCATTCAAATGTTATACACTGTATAAATCCCCACAATGCACTGTAATCAAATGTTATACACTGTATAAATCACGCAATGCACATATTCAAATGTTTCACACTGTATAAATCATGCAATGCACTGTATTCAAATGTTTTACACTTTATAAATCATGCAATGCACTGTAAACAAATAGTTCACGCTGTACGAATCGCGAAATGCACTGTATTCAAATGTGGTATGCTGTATAAGTCACGCAATGCACTGTAATCAAATGTTCCACACTGCAGAAATCATGCAAGGCACTGTAATCAAATGTTTTACACTGTATAATTCACACAATGCACTGTATTCAAATTTGTTACACTGTACAAATCACAATGCACTGCAAGCAAATGGTTCACACTGTACGAATCATGCAATGCACTGCAAACAAATGTTTTACACTGTATAAATCACGCAATGCACTGTATTCAAATGTTTTACACTGTACAAATCACGCAATGCACTTTATACAAATGTGTTGCACTGTATAAATCACGCAATGCACTGTAATGAAATGTTTCACACTATATAAATCACGCAATGCACTTTATTCAAATGTGTTACACTGTATAAATCACGCAATGCACTGTAATGAAATGTTTCACATGATATAAATCACGCAATGCAGTTTATTCAAATGTGTTACACTGTATAAATCATGCAATGCACTGTATTCAAATGTTTTACACAGTAAAAATCATGCAATGCACTGTGATCAAATGTTTTACACTTTATAAATCATGCAATGCACTGTAAACAAATATTTCACACAGCATAAATCACACCGCGCACTGTATTCAAATGCTTTACACTGTATAAATCACGCAATGCACTGTAATCAAATGTTCCACACTGTATAAAGCATGCAATGCACTGCAAACAAAAGGGCAACACTGTACAAATCACGCAATGTACTGTAAACAAACGGTTCACACTGTACGAACCATGCAATGCACTGTAAACAAATGTTTTGCACTGTATAAATCACGCAATGCACCGAATTCAAATGTGTTACACTGTATAAAGCACGCAATGCACTGGCACCAAATGGTATACACTGTATAAAGCACGCAATGCACTGTATTCAAATGTTTTACACTGTATAAATCACGCAATGCACTGCAATCAAATGTTTTGCACTGTACGAAGCATGCAATGTACTGTAAACAAATGGTTTACACTGTATACATCAAGCAATGCGCTGTAATCAAATGTGGCACACTGTACGAAGCATGCAATGCACCATAAACAAACGCTTTACACTGTATAAAGCACACAATGCACTGTAAACAAATGGTTTACACTGTATAAATCACGCAATGCACTGTATTCAAATGTGCCACGCGCTATAAATCATGCACTGTAAACAAATGTGGCACACTGTATAAATCATGCAATGCACTGTTTTCAAATATTATACACTGTATAAATCACGCAATGCACTGTAATCAAATGTTTACACTTCATAAAGCAAGCAATGCACTGCAAACAAAAATGTCACACAGTATGAATCACACAATGCACTGTATTCAAATGTTTTACACTGTACAAATCAAGCAATGAACTGTAATCAAAGGGTTCACACTGTACGAATCATGCAATGCACTGCAAACAAATGGTTCACACTGTATAAATCACGCAAGGCACTGTATCCAAATGTTTTACACTGTAGAAAGCACGCAATGCACTGTAACCAAATGTTATACACTGTATAAATCATGCACTGTATTCAAATGGAATACACTGTATGAATCATGCAATGTACTGCAAACAAATGTTTTACACTGTATAAATCACACAATGCACTGTAAGCAAATGTTATACACCGCATAGATCACGCAATGTACTTTATTCAAATGTTTTACACTGTATAAGTCACGCAATGCACTGTATTCAAATGTTTTAAACTTTATAAATCATGCAATGCTGTACAAATCACACACTGTACAAATCACACAATGCACTATATTCAAATGGTTTACACTGTATAAAGCACACAAGGCACTGTAAGCAAATGGTTCGCACTGTATAAATCATGCAATGCACTGTAAACAAATGTTTGATACTGTATAAATCATGCAATGCACTGTATTCAAATGGTGTACACTTTATAAATCATGCAATGCACAGCAAACTAATATTTTACACTGTATAAATCACACAAGGCACTGTATTCAAATGGAGTACACTGTATAAATCACACAATGCACTGTAAGCAAATGGTTCACACTGTATAAAACAAGCAATGTACTGTAAACAAATGTATTACACGTTATAAATCATGCAGTGCACTGCAAACAAATATTGCACACGGTTTAAATCACACAATGCACTGTATTCAAATGTTTCACACTGTATAAATCATGGAATGTACAGTAAACAAATGTTTTATACTGCATAAAACATGCAATGCACTGTATTCAAATGTTATACACTGTGTAAATCACGCAACTGTAATCAAATGCTATACACTGTACAAATCATGCAATGCACTGTATTCAAATGTTTCACACTGCATAACTCATGCAATGCACTGTAAACAAATGTTTCACACTGTACAAATCATGCAATGCACTGTATTCAAATGTTATACACTGTATAAATCACACAATGTACTGTAATCAAATGTTTTACACTGTAGAAATCACGCACTGTAATCAAATGTGATACACTGCATAAATCACGCAATGCACTGTAATCAAATGGTTCACACTGTATAAAGCATGCAATGTACCATAAACAAATGCCTTACACTGTATAAATCACGCAATGCACTGTAATCAAATGTAAGACACTGTATAAATCACGCAATGCACTTTATTCAAATGTTTTACACTGTATAAATTAAGCAATGCACTGTATTCAAATGGTTTACACTTTACAAATCATGCAATGCACTGTAATCAAATGTTTCACACTGTACAAGTCCCGCAATGCACTTTATTAAAATGTTTGACACTGTATAAATCACGCAATGCACTGTATTCAAATGTTTTACACTGTAGAAATCACGCAATGCACTGTAATCAAATGTGATACACTGTATAAATCACGTTATGCACTGTAAACAAATGTTTTACACTGCATAAATCACGCAATGCACTGTATTCAAATGTTTCACACTGCATAACTCATGCAACCCACTGCAAACAAATAATTCACACTGTATAAATCACACAATGCACCGTATTCAAATGGTTTATACTGTATAAATCATGCAGCGCACTGTAATCAAACGTTTCACACTGCATAAAGCATGCAATGCGCTGGAAACAAATGGTTCACACTGTATAAATCACGCAATGCACTGTATTCAAATGGTAGACACTGTATAAATCACGCAATGCACTGTAATCAAATGTTATACACTGTATAAATCACACAATGCACTTTATACAAATGTTTGACACTGTATAAATCATGGAATGCACTGTATTCAAATGTTTTACACTTTATAAATCATGCAACGCACTGTAAACAAATATTTCTCACTGTACAAATCACACAATGCACTATATGCAAATGTTTTACACTGTATAAATCACGCAATGCACTGTAATCAAATGTTTCACACTGTATAAATCATGCAATGCACTGCAAACAAATGTTTTATACTGTATAAATCATGCAATGCACTGTATTCAAATGTTTCATACTGTATAAATCATGCAATGAACTGCAAGCAAATGGTGTACACTGTATAAATCACGCAATGAACTGTGCGCAAATGTTTTACACTGTACAAATCACGCAATGTGCCGTAATCAAATGTTCGCACTATATGAAACATGCAATGCACTGTATTCAAATGTTTACGCTGTATAAATCACACAATGCACTGCAATCAAATGCTTCACACTGTAGAAAGCACGCAATGCACTTTATTCAAATGTGTTACACTGTACAAATGACGCAATGCACTCTATTCAAATGGTGCACACTGTATAAAGCATGCAGCACACTGTAACCAAATGTCATACACTGTATAAATCACGCAGCACACTGTAATCAAATGTTATACACTGTATAATTCATGCAATGTGCTTTATTCAAATGTTTTACACTGGAAAAATCATGCAATGCACTGTATTCAAATGTTCGACACTTTATAAATCATGCAATGCACCGCAAACAAATATTTCACACTGTATAAATCACACAATGCACTGTATTCAAATGTTTTGCACTTTATAAATCATGCAATGGACCATAAACAAATATCTCACACTGTACAAACCACACAATGTACTGTAGTCAAATGTTGCACACTGCATAAATCCCGCAATGCACTGTATTCAAACGGTATACACTGTATAAATCACGCAATGCACTGTAATCAAATGTTATACACTGTATAAATCATGCAATGTGCTTTATTCAAATATTTTACACTGTATAAATCACGCATTGCACTGTATTCAAATGTTTTACACGTTATAAATCATGCAATGCACTGCAAACAAATATTTCACACTGTATAAAGCACACAAAGCACTGCATTCAAATGTTTTACACTGTAGAAATCACGCAATGCACTTTAAGCAAATGGTGCACACTGTATAAAGCACACAAAGCACTGCATTCAAATGTTTTACACTGTAGAAATCACGCAATGCACTGTAATCAAATGTTCCACACTGTATAAAGCATGCAATGCACTGCAAACAAAAGGGCAACACTGTACAAATCACGCAATGTACTGTAAACAAACGGTTCACACTGTACGAACCATGCAATGCACTGTAAACAAATGTTTTGCACTGTATAAATCACGCAATGCACCGAATTCAAATGTGTTACACTGTATAAAGCACGCAATGCACTGGCACCAAATGGTATACACTGTATAAAGCACGCAATGCACTGTATTCAAATGTTTTACACTGTATAAATCACGCAATGCACTGCAATCAAATGTTTTGCACTGTACGAAGCATGCAATGTACTGTAAACAAATGGTTTACACTGTATACATCAAGCAATGCGCTGTAATCAAATGTGGCACACTGTACGAAGCATGCAATGCACCATAAACAAACGCTTTACACTGTATAAAGCACACAATGCACTGTAAACAAATGGTTTACACTGTATAAATCACGCAATGCACTGTATTCAAATGTGCCACGCGCTATAAATCATGCACTGTAAACAAATGTGGCACACTGTATAAATCATGCAATGCACTGTTTTCAAATATTATACACTGTATAAATCACGCAATGCACTGTAATCAAATGTTTACACTTCATAAAGCAAGCAATGCACTGCAAACAAAAATGTCACACAGTATGAATCACACAATGCACTGTATTCAAATGTTTTACACTGTACAAATCAAGCAATGAACTGTAATCAAAGGGTTCACACTGTACGAATCATGCAATGCACTGCAAACAAATGGTTCACACTGTATAAATCACGCAAGGCACTGTATCCAAATGTTTTACACTGTAGAAAGCACGCAATGCACTGTAACCAAATGTTATACACTGTATAAATCATGCACTGTATTCAAATGGAATACACTGTATGAATCATGCAATGTACTGCAAACAAATGTTTTACACTGTATAAATCACACAATGCACTGTAAGCAAATGTTATACACCGCATAGATCACGCAATGTACTTTATTCAAATGTTTTACACTGTATAAGTCACGCAATGCACTGTATTCAAATGTTTTAAACTTTATAAATCATGCAATGCTGTACAAATCACACACTGTACAAATCACACAATGCACTATATTCAAATGGTTTACACTGTATAAAGCACACAAGGCACTGTAAGCAAATGGTTCGCACTGTATAAATCATGCAATGCACTGTAAACAAATGTTTGATACTGTATAAATCATGCAATGCACTGTATTCAAATGGTGTACACTTTATAAATCATGCAATGCACAGCAAACTAATATTTTACACTGTATAAATCACACAAGGCACTGTATTCAAATGGAGTACACTGTATAAATCACACAATGCACTGTAAGCAAATGGTTCACACTGTATAAAACAAGCAATGTACTGTAAACAAATGTATTACACGTTATAAATCATGCAGTGCACTGCAAACAAATATTGCACACGGTTTAAATCACACAATGCACTGTATTCAAATGTTTCACACTGTATAAATCATGGAATGTACAGTAAACAAATGTTTTACACTGCATAAAACATGCAATGCACTGTATTCAAATGTTATACACTGTGTAAATCACGCAACTGTAATCAAATGCTATACACTGTACAAATCACGCAATGCACTGTATTCAAATGTTTCACACTGCATAACTCATGCAATGCACTGTAAACAAATGTTTCACACTGTACAAATCATGCAATGCACTGTATTCAAATGTTATACACTGTATAAATCACACAATGTACTGTAATCAAATGTTTTACACTGTAGAAATCACGCACTGTAATCAAATGTGATACACTGCATAAATCACGCAATGCACTGTAATCAAATGGTTCACACTGTATAAAGCATGCAATGTACCATAAACAAATGCCTTACACTGTATAAATCACGCAATGCACTGTAATCAAATGTAAGACACTGTATAAATCACGCAATGCACTTTATTCAAATGTTTTACACTGTATAAATTAAGCAATGCACTGTATTCAAATGGTTTACACTTTACAAATCATGCAATGCACTGTAATCAAATGTTTCACACTGTACAAGTCCCGCAATGCACTTTATTAAAATGTTTGACACTGTATAAATCACGCAATGCACTGTATTCAAATGTTTTACACTGTAGAAATCACGCAATGCACTGTAATCAAATGTGATACACTGTATAAATCACGTTATGCACTGTAAACAAATGTTTTACACTGCATAAATCACGCAATGCACTGTATTCAAATGTTTCACACTGCATAACTCATGCAACCCACTGCAAACAAATAATTCACACTGTATAAATCACACAATGCACCGTATTCAAATGGTTTATACTGTATAAATCATGCAGCGCACTGTAATCAAACGTTTCACACTGCATAAAGCATGCAATGCGCTGGAAACAAATGGTTCACACTGTATAAATCACGCAATGCACTGTATTCAAATGGTAGACACTGTATAAATCACGCAATGCACTGTAATCAAATGTTATACACTGTATAAATCACACAATGCACTTTATACAAATGTTTGACACTGTATAAATCATGGAATGCACTGTATTCAAATGTTTTACACTTTATAAATCATGCAACGCACTGTAAACAAATATTTCTCACTGTACAAATCACACAATGCACTATATGCAAATGTTTTACACTGTATAAATCACGCAATGCACTGTAATCAAATGTTTCACACTGTATAAATCATGCAATGCACTGCAAACAAATGTTTTATACTGTATAAATCATGCAATGCACTGTATTCAAATGTTTCATACTGTATAAATCATGCAATGAACTGCAAGCAAATGGTGTACACTGTATAAATCACGCAATGAACTGTGCGCAAATGTTTTACACTGTACAAATCACGCAATGTGCCGTAATCAAATGTTCGCACTATATGAAACATGCAATGCACTGTATTCAAATGTTTACGCTGTATAAATCACACAATGCACTGCAATCAAATGCTTCACACTGTAGAAAGCACGCAATGCGCTTTATTCAAATGTGTTACACTGTACAAATGACGCAATGCACTCTATTCAAATGGTGCACACTGTATAAAGCATGCAGCACACTGTAACCAAATGTCATACACTGTATAAATCACGCAGCACACTGTAATCAAATGTTATACACTGTATAATTCATGCAATGTGCTTTATTCAAATGTTTTACACTGGAAAAATCATGCAATGCACTGTATTCAAATGTTCGACACTTTATAAATCATGCAATGCACCGCAAACAAATATTTCACACTGTATAAATCACACAATGCACTGTATTCAAATGTTTTGCACTTTATAAATCATGCAATGGACCATAAACAAATATCTCACACTGTACAAACCACACAATGTACTGTAGTCAAATGTTGCACACTGCATAAATCCCGCAATGCACTGTATTCAAACGGTATACACTGTATAAATCACGCAATGCACTGTAATCAAATGTTATACACTGTATAAATCATGCAATGTGCTTTATTCAAATATTTTACACTGTATAAATCACGCATTGCACTGTATTCAAATGTTTTACACGTTATAAATCATGCAATGCACTGCAAACAAATATTTCACACTGTATAAAGCACACAAAGCACTGCATTCAAATGTTTTACACTGTAGAAATCACGCAATGCACTTTAAGCAAATGGTGCACACTGTATAAAGCACGGAAGGCACTGTATCAAATGTTTTGCATTGTATAAACCATGCAACGCACTGTAATCAAATGTTTCACAATGCCTAAATCACGCAAGGCACTGTATCCAAGTGTTTTACACTGTATAAATCATGCAATGAACTGTAAGCAAATGCTTCACACTGCATAAATCATGCAATGCACTGTATTCAAATGTTTTACACTATAAATCACACAATGCACTGTAAGCAAATGTTTCACACTGTACAAATCATGCAATGAACTGTAAGCAAATGTTGTACACTGTATAAGTCATGCAATGCACTTTATTCAAATGTTTTACACTGGAAAAATCATGCAATGCACTGTATTCAAATGTTCGACACTTTATAAATCATGCAATGCACCGCAAACAAATATTTCACACTGTATAAATCACACAATGCACTGTATTCAAATGTTTTACACTGTATAAATCATGCAATGCACTGTAATCAAATGTTTCACACTGGGCAAATCACGTAATGCCCTGCAAGAAAACGCTTCACACTGTATAAATCACGTAATGCACTGTATCAAATGTTTCGCACTGTATAAACCATGCAATGCACTGTAATCAAATGTTTCACAATGTATAAATCACATAATGAAATGTAATCAAACGTTTCACACTGCATAAATCATGTAATGCACTGTAATCAAATGTCTCACACTGTATAAATCACATAATGCGCTGTAATCAAATGTTTCACACTGTATAAGTCACGTAATTCCTGTTAATCAAATGTTTCACAATATATAAATCACATAATGTACTGTAATCGAATGTTTCGCACTGTATAAATCATGTAATGCACTGTAATAAAATGCTGCACACTGAACAAGTCAAGTGATTCCCTATAATCAAATGTTTCACAATAGATAAATCATGTAATGTACTGTATGTAATTAAATGTTTGCACACTGAATAAATCACATAATGCACTGTGATCAAATGTTGCACAGTGTATGAATCCTATCATGCACTGTACAAAAATCACACTCTGTACACACCACAAATTGCATTGTAATACAATATTGCACACTGTATAGCTCCCACCTTGCACTTCAATAAAATGCTACATCTATCTATATTACGGTATAAAAGGAGCTGTGTCTGCATGTCTGTTGTACTATAACTTGAGAACGGATTGACGAATTTCAATAAATCCAACTACGATGGATTCAGGGAACTTCCAGGAAGGTTTGCGACGCAAAAAAAGGAAGGAAGGTTTGTGTATGGGCACAAATATCGAAACTGCAAAATCTAACTTGCGACCCCTCTCTGTCTCTCCCTTCCCCCTCTCTCCCTCCCCACTCTACCACCCCCATCTTTCTCTCTCCTCCCTCTCTTAATATTACACATCAGAGAAGCGACAGGTGGTATTTCTTAGTATCATAGAGATCATTTAACTCACTGTAATCAAATGCTGCACTATAAATCCCATCGCACATTGTAAACAAACTATACACACTGTATAGGCCACTTGATTCACCGGAATCAAATGTTATGTACTGTAAATCCCACCATGTACTGTAAACATATGCTACACACTGTATAGGCCACTTGATTCGCCGGAATCAAATGTTATGTACTGTAAATCCCACCATGTACTGTAAACATATGCTACACACTGTATAGGCCACTTGATTCGTCGGAATCAAATGTTATGTACTGTAAATCCCACCATGTACTGTAAACATATGCTACACACTGTATACGCCACTTGATTCGCCGGAATCAAATGTTATGTACTGTAAATCCCACCATGTACTGTAAACATATGCTACACACTGTATACGCCACTTGATTCGCCGGAATCAAATGTTATGTACTGTAAATCCCACCATGTACTGTAAACATATGCTACACACTGTATAGGCCACTTGATTCGTCGGAATCAAATGTTATGTACTGTAAATCCCACCATGTACTGTAAACATATGCTACATACTGTATAAATCACGTTATTGTCGGCAATCAAATGTCACCTGCAAACTCCCTTCATACTACTCGTGTTGTGACCACCATGCATTGTAGTTCAGATTATCAGGTAATTTATCGTCTCTCTGCTTATGTAGGCCTGCCTGCCGATCTGTTCCACACTAGGTTTGCTAATGTACTCTTTTCGCTCGATAAAAAGTGGTTTTATGCAGTGGACATTTTCGGCTCAAACTTTGTACTTTTAAACGGCCTATTACTGTGCTATCGAAATTCTAAACTGTGCGTTCAAGTAGGAAACCATTTTCGTTCGATGCACTTTCAAATAGCTTGCTTTAAATCAAATGCGCTAGCGTGAAACGTGTGTGCACCGACTGGTGAAACATTACTGTTAAATGAGCTGTTACTGATTTACAAACAAACAGCGTGATGCACATATGGTAGAAAAAGCACAGCAGCCATGTTTGCCTTTAATATCCGACACCGCGGATGCAAAACATTATATATAATGTCTGCATCCTAAAAATGTTTTCATAGTCAATCACCGTACTATCAAAACCTGCGAGGACGTATCGATTGGAAAGGGAATATTTATCGTCTTTGACGACTACTTCCTTATTCCCTGGGAAATTACCCCACTTTTCTATATTGACGATTGTATAGTAGAAAGGAAGTCCAAATAATTCTTTTTTTTTCTATTTACCAGTGTATAAATAGTGGCATGCAATTGTACTGCAGTATAGTACTTTGTAGTTACTATAGTACAATTATAAATGGTAGAGCAGTAATCTACCACATAAAACACGGTCAGTTTGTGTGTTTGTACAGATGTCTGTCCCCCTTCATAAAGGTAGGTTTTAAAGACCACTCTTTTAACAAGAATGTGTGTTCACTACGGCCTATTTTTGAGGATAAAACAAACTCGAAAAACCTTTTCCATAAAAGTGTAATTATGTCTATTCTATTGGAATTGTAGACGGTGGCCTGCAAACCGAGCCTCAAGGGCGGTGTACTGAAGCGTTAAAAAAAAACAATAAATACAAGGTGCAGGGAGGTGAAATTTGCTGCATGTGATGTGCAATGCACGCAGAGTAAAACGAGTGTCCATTTACATCCGTATGATGTCTAATAAATAAACAAAATATGAGCACACCTTGCACTAGGCCGAGGCTTCAGACTTTGGCACGTGCACGTGGCTGCACCGTCGAATAAGTTGTTTGAACCCTTCATTTTGACGGGCTTTTTAATATGACCCTACTGCAAAGCCGCAATGAGCCGGCGAAGCCAAAGCCTCTATTGAACTTTTCCGCAATTGTTTATGCATACTTCCGCATCCGCAAGATGGCGGCCTCCATGGAGCGATTTGGGGCGTCAAAGCTTCGAAATTCTCAAAGGATCCAGCAAAATCTGGCTTTTCAATATAATACGCGTTCATTCACAACACTGGCTTCGCCGGCTACTAGTACCCTACTGCAAAGCCGCAATGAGCCGGCAAAGCCAAAGCCTCTTGCCACTATTTTACCCATCACTATGGCATCAGTAGGTTAGGTAGTTGGTAGTAGGTAGGTGTAGTAGGTACCGCACCTAGTTCAAAATGACACCATTTGCATTCTGGATGAGATAAAAATTTATAAAACTTCCTTCTTGATTAATTCGGTGAATTCCGTCTCAATTTGGGATATTTCCGGCCATGAAAAACTATCCCCTACGGCCGCAAGATTTCTAAAAAATAAAATTATTTGTCAATTTTAGAATATTTGACGCCGTTTTCAGCCTCTGAAACGCGGTAATACGATTTTTTGATTTTTTTTTTTAAATGCTCGAATCTCATTGGTTCCGGTGTTTGGTGACATTTTCTTTGAAGATAACCAGGGCCTGTGCGGCCTGGGGAACGAGGTTGGTCTTAAAGTATTTTAATTACAAATTAGAGGTGCATAAGAAGATTGTGAATCAAAAAAAGACGGGTGAAACAAACTCCTATTGAACTTTTTCGCAATTTTTTATGCATACTTCCGCATCCCCAAGATGGCGGCCTCCCTGGAGCGATTTGGTGCGTTAAAGCTTCGAAATTCTCAAAGGATTCAGCAAAATCTGGCTTTTCAACATAATACGTATGCGTTCATTCACAACACCGGCTTCGCCGGCTATTAGTTCTATAATATTTAAGCTGTACCAATTTTATAGTACCTACTTATATTTGCTATAGTACTATTATTGGAGTGCTCTTGTCTGGGACAGCAAGACTGCAGGGAACAAGTCTTATCGTTACCATTGAAAGCTGAGTATTTCTGGGTCAATCACATTAGGCTCTGTGCTCAAAATAAATGGAACACAAAACTGTTCTTTTGATGGGTTTTCAAGCCTTGGATGTTTAGATCATCGGATAATCCACATTGCCAACTTTTTCTCAGTTGGAAAGTAATTAAGCTTCTCTCAGACTCTTCACCATTATTTTAGCTTAATGCACAACAACAGGACATGATGAACAACAATTGCGAGACACGACTTGTCTGATAAATGGCTCACCTTCATGGGATCACGGGAATGTTTGGTACGTTTGTTCAGGACTCGAGCACCAAATTATAAACCACATCCACCTACAAATCCATCAGATTTCAACTTTTTTTTTTTACGGCATTACTCTCTGGGGCAAATTACTCTCTGGGGCAATGCGTTTGTCTGTCCATATGTATGTATGTATGTATGTCCCTTCCTCTGGCATTTTGCGAGTTTATTCCCATTAAAATTCGTTTTCTCTGCAGCTGTTGGTCCAATTGACACAAACGTTTCACCATCCGAGTGCCTCCACCTGCAAATTTTTTCATGCAATTATGACGTCATATGTCATGTGGTACAGGCAACCTCTTGGAAAAACAGAAAAACTTTGTACCTCTATAATCTCCGAAACCAC
Source organism: Myxine glutinosa (assembly GCF_964187855.1). Classification (NCBI taxonomy): domain Eukaryota; kingdom Metazoa; phylum Chordata; class Myxini; order Myxiniformes; family Myxinidae; genus Myxine; species Myxine glutinosa. Next base: position 44,834,265 of record NC_136264.1, on the reverse strand, counting down.
TCCATGGAAAATATTGAAAGGTGGCTCATTGTAAAGAACTCCCATGTGGAATAACACATGTTAATGTAGATGTCATAGGTGCCTTCATTTTATCAACAAGTTGACGTCATAAATCGACAAGTATTTCGACAAGAATCGTCTCCTCCCCCCAAGCCCTCTCCCTCCCACAGATCTCCCGATGTCCCTGCCCTCAAATGTTGTACTTGTGTGCTTCCCTCTCTCTCCCCATCTTGTCTCCCGCTCCCTTTATCTTATGTTTTATGTGTCAGTTTGCCTTTTTTGTGATTGATGTTAGCTCTTACACGAGCCTCGATCTTGTATACAAAAAAAAAAAGTATAATGCTTCATCCGATCAGTATGAAATTTGTTGAACGTGATCTAGTGATAAATTGGTGAAAAAATAAAAATAAAAATTGATAGTCATCAGTTACGTGGTTGGGCAGCCATATTTTTACACAAATTTCTCCTTAACAGCTTAACAATGATCCATGCAAGGAACTGGGTAAATGTTCGATTCGTTAATTCGCAGTATTTGTCTGTCCATCCAATGTATTTACTGAAAGTCCCTCACAAACGTCCACCAATCAAAGCTGAGGATCTGGTCACATGACAAGGGGTGGGGGGGGGGGGGATGGGGGCGGAGGGGAACCGATCCTCCACTCAGCAGATCCAAGCCCGGCAACATGGTTGTTAGACTATCGGTCTTGTTAAATGTCATCTACAATTTATCACCAAGTATCTTTTTAATTTCCCTATTAATAAGACTTTTACTTTTAAACTTCAAAATGCCAATCCGATTGAGAAATGGAGGTAACAAAGGTTTTCTTGCTTCAACCTCTTCATTGCACAACAAATGCATGTACTATTAGTATTAAGCCTACTTGTAGAGGCTTACACAAATATTGATTTGAATTGAAAATTATATTGAAATTATAATTATATTGAAAAAAAAATTTTGAAAAAATATATAAATAAATATTCTTGCAAACAAGTATTTATTTAAATAAATTACACACAGACACAGATACTTGGCAGGTTCTGAGAGTGAAGCATCGAATTGCAATTCAGAATGCTGTTGCACCTGTGACATCATCACCCAGGAACAAAATCTTTCGGGGACCATTTCTCCTTAAGTTTTTTTTATATCCATGCAAGGAACTGGGTAAAATGTCTGACTCGTCGAGTCACAGTCCCATTGCAAGCTCGGCCACGGTTAGGTTGCAACAACACACGTCTCGAGTTATTAGTATAACTCCGACGTAACGCTTTTATTATTAAATCATTGAGTGCACCTGAGCCGTTCTACCTTCCGAGAAGCATTTCACACCCAGGGTTGAACAAAAGCGGCGCCACGGCTCGGGATAATAGGCAAACATGCTTGAAAGGAGGCAGTTCCTTGCCAATTGGAGTTTCACAAAAACGCACCGTGGAGAACAGTGTTTGTGCCAGTGGCCAAGAACACCTCGTCAGACCTACGTTACCCACCTCGACAGCCGCCGCATCATTATTTTGACACATAAAATAGGGTCACTTGGCAGGATCGCAAGATTGCCCTAATAAGCACCAATTAAGATCGCTCGGCTTTGTGGAAATCAACTGTATACCCCCTGGTCGCCTTCGTGATTAACCCTTTGTGCGAGTCATGAAAAGGGCCTGACAGCAGCGGCTAATCAAGGCGTAGTCGGACTGCGCTACGCTTTCCCACCTTGTTAGTTTAATCCAGCCGAGAATAATGCACCTTCTTGTATTTGTTTTAACAGCTCACGGCTACTACTGGAGGCGATGTGAGATGCGTGCAAATTTGTTCATGAAACCTCCCAAGCACCATTTCATTTATTTATTTATTTATATTGAAATAATAATAAACGGTACGGAGACAGATTCCAGGGCCAAGGGGATTGCGCTTATGGAATATATATAGAAATTCAAAAACTTCCATACATTTATTTGGCTTGATCTAGTTGTGATATTATCTAGTTGTGATACAGTTGTGATATTATCGAGTTGTGATACAGTTGTGATATTATCTAGTTGTGATACAGTTGTGATATTATCTCGTTGTGATACAGTTGTGATATTATCTAGATATTATCTAGTTGTGATACAGTTGTGATATTATCTAGATATTATCTAGTTGTGATACAGTTGTGATATTATCTAGATATTATCTAGTTGTGATACAGTTGTGATATTATCTAGATATTATCTAGTTGTGATACAGTTGTGATATTATCTAGTTGTGATACAGTTGTGATATTATCTAGATATTATCTAGTTGTTATACAGTTGTGATATTATCTAGATATTATCTAGTTGTGATACAGTTGTGATATTATCTAGATATTATCTAGTTGTTATACAGTTGTGATATTATCTAGATATTATCTAGTTGTGATACAGTTGTGATATTATCTAGTTGTGATACAGTTGTGATATTATCTAGATATTATCTAGTTGTTATACAGTTGTGATATTATCTAGATATTATCTAGTTGTGATACAGTTGTGATATTATCTAGATATTATCTTGTTGTAATATTATCTACTTGTGATACAGTTGTGATATTATCTAGTTGTGATACAGTTGTGATATTATCTAGATATTATCTAGTTGTGATACAGTTGTGATATTATCTAGATATTATCTAGTTGTGATACAGTTGTGATATTATCTAGTTGTGATACAGTTGTGATATTATCTAGATATTATCTAGTTGTGATACAGTTGTGATATTATCTAGATATTATCTAGTTGTGATACAGTTGTGATATTATCTAGTTGTTATACAGTTGTGATATTATCTAGATATTATCTAGTTGTGATACAGTTGTGATATTATCTAGATATTATCTTGTTGTAATATTATCTAGTTGTGATACAGTTGTTGTGATATTATCTAGATATTATCTAGTTGTTATACAGTTGTGATATTATCTAGATATTATCTTGTTGTGATATTATCTAGTTGTAATACAGTTGTGATATTATCTAGATATTATCTAGTTGTGATACAGTTGTGATATTATCTAGTTGTGATATTATCTAGTTGTGATACAGTTGTTGTGATATTATCTAGATATTATCTAGTTGTTATACAGTTGTGATATTATCTAGATATTATCTAGTTGTGATACAGTTGTGATATTATCTAGTTGTGATACAGTTGTGATATTATCTAGATATTATCTAGTTGTGATACAGTTGTGATATTATCTAGTTGTGATATTATCTAGTTGTGATACAGTTGTTGTGATATTATCTAGTTGTAATACAGTTGTGATATTATCTAGATATTATCTAGTTGTGATACAGTTGTGATATTATCTAGTTGTGATATTATCTAGTTGTGATACAGTTGTTGTGATATTATCTAGATATTATCTAGTTGTTATACAGTTGTGATATTATCTAGATATTATCTAGTTGTGATACAGTTGTGATATTATCTAGTTGTGATACAGTTGTGATATTATCTAGATACTATCTAGTTGTGATACAGTTGTGATATTATCTAGATATTATCTAGTTGTGATACAGTTGCGATATTATCTAGTTGTGATATTATCTAGTTGTGATACAGTTGTTGTGATATTATCTAGATATTATCTAGTTGTTATACAGTTGTGATATTATCTAGATATTATCTTGTTGTGATATTATCTAGTTATAATACAGTTGTGATATTATCTAGATATTATCTAGTTGTGATACAGTTGCGATATTATCTAGTTGTGATATTATCTAGTTGTGATACAGTTGTTGTGATATTATCTAGATATTATCTAGTTGTTATACAGTTGTGATATTATCTAGATATTATCTTGTTGTGATATTATCTAGTTGTGATACAGTTGTGATATTATGTAGTTGTGATACAGTTGTGATATTATCTAGTTGTGATATTATCTAGTTGTGATACAGTTGTGATATTATTGAAATATTATGTAGTTGTGATCTAGTTGTGATACAAAAGACCGTGCACTTTGCCCGGAAACGAAATCTCACGAGGCAAGACGACCTTGTCAAAGACTATGGCACCCCTCACATTCAAGTCCTTCACCCAAACAAAACTTCTTTTTTTTCCATGAGCAAACTTCCATCACTCTGCATGTGCTCCACACTTATGCACAATTAGTGCAATCTCTGCCTGAGTAATTATTATGCATATTTAGGCAGCACAATGTACACCAATTATTATGCATTTCACATCAAAGTTATGATAATTTCGCAATATTTCGATTCGAATCATTAAATCTTGCGATTGCTGACATCTGCGATTTCAGACACACCGGTTCATTATTGGCGAACCTTTCCCGAAATGCTGCTCTCGTTTGTAGAAAGAGGCAGCAATTACCACAATCGCGCCAGGATAGAGTTTGCGCATCAGGTCGTGGCTGTTTATGTTGTGGGGGTTCCATACACAACGACACGTTTAAAGGTTATAATTAAAAATTACAATGCAGACACATTCACTATAGCCTAGCCAATAAAGACAACACCTTCACTGAATGGGAAAGGTGCGGAACACCATTGTGGGAAATAAAACGACAAAATGAGGCGAGAACCTTGTGTTCTTTGTTCAGCTATTCGGTTTAACTTCGAAATGCAGAAATATATCACATGACATATCAATCAAATGTATGCAGTAAGTACACTCAAATTTTCCACGTAATAAAATGTCTACCTAGAATGGTACTCAGTCGAGAGCATACCACCACCAGGGATGAACAGTTTTTTTTTTGTTTTTTTTTAAATACAAGATCGAGGCCCTTGTAAGTGATAACATTAATGACAAAAAAACAAACGGACACATAAAACATATAATAAAGGGAGCGGGAGACAAGATGGGGAGAGAGGGGGAAGCACACAAATACAACATTTGAGAGCAGGGACATCGGTAGATCTGTGGGAGGTAGAGGGCTTGGGAGGAGGAGGTACGGGAAGGGTGGGGGGGGGGGGGGGTGGGAGAGGTTACAAAAAAAAAACACGTGGACACAGCTAGGACTTACAGGAAAGAAGTCGGAATTTCAAAAAAGGGGATCTGGGGTGAATTAATGGGGGTAGAAAAGATCAAGGTTTTGGATGGGGGAAGACAAGAGATGGTGGTAAACAGCTGTTTTAAAGACCTGGAGGGTGGAGAGGGATTGAATAGAGTGAGGGAGTTTGTTCCAGAGGCGGGAGTAAAGAGGAATGAAAGAGTGAAGGTGAGCAGAGAGCCTAGATTTTGGCAGTTTCACCATAAGAGGGTTGCAGGCAGATCTTGTGCGACCTGAAGGAATATTTGGGGGACAGAGCACAGAGAGAGCTGGGGGAGCAAGGCCGGAGAAGAGTCGGTCGAAGACAGAAAGACCACCTACCTGCCTGCGGTGAGTGAGTGAAAGGCCCTCGGAGTTATCTTCAGAGTTAGTTCGTCGGATAATTCGGAGTTAGTTAGTTTATGTGTTGTGTCCACTGATAGGCCGCATCTAGATTCCGACCTAAACCAAAATCTAATCGGCTTGTTCATCTCTCCTAACCAACACATCCACCGAGGTTTGTCATAAGTCATCCACAACTTTTTGAAATATCGTGTTTCGTATAGTTTTTGGCCCGGTGTCTCCATCATGAAGAATCACGAAAAAAAATCTCGTATCCGGATCCAGATTTGGATATTCACCAAAACTGATTTAATTCTCCTTGGTCACACACCTAATCTGTCCACCAAGTTTAGTCTGAATCCGTCCACAACTTTTTCAGATATTGTGATATACAGGGTCTTCCAAAAAGACTCTGACAACTTTGGTTGTAAATATATTTAGAACTGCAGATGGTACAACGATACCCTTTGGTTTGTATGACACAGAAACTCATAAAGTTTTGTGCACACCATCACTTCATTGTGAGCTCTGTTTGTCGTTCGCAGGACATCAAGGTGGTACATGAGTTCTTGCCATGTTCGGCTCAGCATGTGTGCGTCCACCAGTGCGCATGAAGCTGTAATCCGAGAACGAAGATCCTGCAGGTTTGCCACCTTGGTATTGTAGACAATATCTTTGACAAACCCCCACAGAAAGAAATCAAGGGGGGTTACGTCTGGTGATCGTGGGGGCCAAACAATTGGTCCGTCTCGGCCAATACAGCGACCTGGAACTTTTTAGCCGCGTCGCAGACGCTGCTCATAGAGTGCCCTCTGCTGTTGTTGTTGTTCTTCTTGTTCTTCTTCTTGTTCTTGCAGAGAAGACAAAACCTCAAAGCTCCACCCATTCTGGGAACCATAGCTCCACCCATTCTGGGAGAGCCTTCATATAAACAAATATCCACCATTTTATTAACTCGCATAGCTTTGAGGCCTGTTTTGTAGGCCCATGGTGTCTTCCTCTCTCACACAGTTTTATTTTAAATCAAATTCGATATATCATTTCATTTTTCACAGTCGTTAACATAGTTTTAGACTCGGTTGAAAAAAAAACGGGAAGAAAATCTGATGAAAGTTGCCCTTTATAGAACGAAATGAATTCTCAAAGGCCTGTAACTTCAAGTCAATTGAGATATATTTTTTTTAAATCGCGACATGGTCAGTCATACACCGCCCGAAATAAGAGACGGGAAAATGCCGAGATATATATATATTTTGTTTAAATCGCGGCATGGTCAGTCATACACCGCCCGAAATAACAGACGGGAAAATGCCGAGATATATTAAAAATTCGTCCATTTGATGACAATCGTCACGATGAAATATTTAATTTATACGTTGTCACAATAATGTGGAGAGAGGAGCATAGCTTCGTTCACGTGTCGCCACACACGGGAAATTGCCGAGATATATATTTTTTAAATCGTGGCATGGTCAGTCATACACCGCCTGAAATAACAGACGGGAAAATGCCGAGATATATTAAAAATTCGTCGCCACACACGGGAAATTGCCGAGATATATTTTCACTTTGCACAAAAATAACATCAAGTAATCGAATCAATAGGAATGTCCTGTGCCTATAACATCGACGTTATAGGCACAGCTGCATCTAGGCATTGTGTAACATCGACGCGGCTTTTGTTTTCATTAAAACTTTTTGTACTTGTTTTTATTTAGGACGGTTCAAACAACTAAGTCTCAATGAGGGGGAGCGCCTTCCCGTTGAAAAATGACATCGGGTTGCAGTCACGAGGTATATATTTACGAGGCATATATATACAACTTTCAATCTGTGGGAAGGTAAATCCTTCCAACGTACGTGTTCATGTAAATTGTTGAGGTCACTGTATCCTCAATAAAGAAAAAAGGTTTCCACCAAGCGGTCATGGAAAAGGCCACACCACACATTGACCTTTGGACTGTTGCGTATGTTTTAAATGACCACGGGGGGGGGGGGGGGTTTCAGATCCCCAGATCCTCACATTGTGCCTGTTGACCTTCCCAGATACATGAAATCAAGCTTCGTCTGTGAACATGACCTTTTGCAGGTAATCTTTGTCATCCTCCATGCGACTGAGCCTTTCCAAATCAAACGTCTTGCATTTGGTTTGAGTTCCTGCAGAATCTGCACCTTTTTCACATAAAGCTTCAGTCTTTTATGCAAGATCCTGTGTACAGTGGTGGTTGGTAGTCCCAATTCTCTGGATGTGTGTCGGATTGATTTTCTGGGACTTTGTTGAAATGATTCACGTACTCATTCAACGTCTGCTGTACTTGTGCTTGGTTGACCAGTACTTTTCTGTTTCTGACAGCTTCCAGTCTCATTAAACCACTTGCACCACTATCTGATACTTGTCTGTGATGGCAAATTCCGTCCATACCTTGTATGGAAATTATGCTGATCTTGCACGTCGGATCTTGTCTCGATGAACTGAGCATTCTCCTGTGGAGTCGCCATTTTATTTAACACAAAACCACCAGGCCTGAAAATATAGAAAACTGTATGAGTTTCTACATCATATAAAATAAAGAGTATCATTATATAATTTGTGGTACTAAATATATTAACAACCAAAGTTGTCAAGTTCTTTTTGGAACACCAGTATATCATTTCGCCCCCCCCCCCCCCCCCCCCCCCATCTCTCAATGGTGAAGAATCACATAATCCATTCTCTGATCCAGATATTCACCAAAATCTAATCATTTCAACCATATTACATACCCACCTTCTGCACTAAAATTTGTCCGAATCCATCTTCATCATTTTAAGATATCTTGTTCACAATCAGACAGACAGACAAATAAGCAGACATGGGTGAAAACATAAGCTCCATCTACCTTCGGTGGCGGAGGTAAAAATACAGTTTATAAACTTTATTATTTTACTGAAAGAAATGTGATATCAATTATTTATTAAAAGGGCTCTTCATTCTGGTAAGCTACGCACGCGCATTGATGCTCATTGTCCCCTGTCGCACCGCGGAGCGAAAGGGGGACGATGGTTTTCCCCTCCATCCGTGTGTGCGTGCGTGCGTGTGTCCGTGCGTGCGTCCGTGCATGTGTCCGTGCGTGCGTCTGTGCGGGCGTGCGTGCGAACGTGCGTGCGTGCGTGCGTAAGCGAAGGACCGAAATCTAATTTGGTGTGTGGGTGCAACCCATGTCAAAATCCAAGATGGCCGCCGCCATGTATGTCTGACGCCATATATGTCTGAACATTGTGAGCGGAATATCTTGAAAAATAAGCGAAGCATCAACTTCTAATCTGGTGTGTGGGTGTACCTAGGCATAAGGAAGAACACTATTGAAAATTGGGTCGCCATGTCAAAATCCAAGATGCGTCTTCCACTTTGTCAAATCACATCACTTCACCGACGGGGGACCTAGGCGTAACGCTTGTTTAACTGATCTCACCTTCCTTGTTAGTTGTGGCATTCCACACTTGGACTATCCTTCCATCATTTACACAGCAACAAAAGGTTAATTGAGATAAATTAAGGGATAAAAGGACACACCTTTAAATTTGTGATAATATGTTGTCACGCCAAAGAGCGCATCCTCTTCTTTTATTATTATTTTGTTCTCAACAACATCAAGACTCATGGAAGAGCAAAGTGACGGAGGGTATGAACCTTCAGCAGAGCAGCGGGGCAGCTTTTAGACACAATAAGCAAAGGAATAAACAAACAGGAAAAGAGAAGAAGGAGAAAGAAAGAGAGAGAGAGGAAGGAAGCTATGAACATAGTTAAAGAACCTGCTGATTAAACCACTGCACCCCCACTCCTCCCATCTACCCCGAATGCCCCACAGGTAGATTATTACAATCCCCCAAAGGATAGCCCAGATGCAAACCAAAATGGCGGCTGTTCATGCGTGGGAAGGCAAAAGGCAGGAGGACGTTTCTTAGCAAATAAAGGCTTGATAAAAAATGATACCGACAAGGGAAGGACAATGCAACAAATCCCAGACAGATCTAGTGCACGAAGACAGACAAATAGGAAAGGAAAGACACAAACTTATCATACAAAGGAAATAAATATATACTTACCTAAGAAATGCTAAAATACCGGATTCAAATAGATAAAGGGGATATTGTACAGGGTTGAGGCAGGCACAAGCTAGTCTTGGGATGGTGTTGTGCAGGATGGGCGTGGCACAGGGAAAAGTGCAGCTCTAGGAGTGATGGTGATGAGGAGGCCAGGATATGGCGATGAGCAGCGATGTCTCCATGACTCTCCAAAAAAGTTCTTCCATTGGGAGTGATGAAACGGAGAGATGTCTACTCCTCTGTTACGGTCTGTGACCTTTCTTTTCTCTCTGATGCAACTTCTTCCTCTTCACCCCCCACCCCCACCCCCGAGTTAGACCAAGTGGTTCGGCCCACGGGTATAAAGTCTATGATTGGCTGTGGGGCAGAAAAAAGGACTAGGAAGTTGATGCAGAGGAGGAGAGAGAGTAGCCATTTTGGAGGAGGGCTCATGGCAGAGTGCCTTTTCGTGTGTTGTAGAGTTTCCAGCTGCAATCTCTCCACCTGAAGGTTGTGCCTGATCAAACCCCTGCGGCCGCCTCTCTACCTGAATGTTGCCTTTGAGCGAACTCTTGCTGCCATATCTTTGCATTGGGGGCTACTGCTGGACCTGCATTGGGTCCTACTGCTGGGCCTGCCTTGGGGCCTACTGTGGGGCCTGACTTGGATGCCGTGCTTATTCAAACTCTTGCTGTTGCTCCTCCAGTTCGGATCCCCGACCTTGCTTTGAGTTGATACGGGAGGATACAGTACTGCTCACATCCTCATCGTCTGGGTCTCTCCTCTCTGACATCTTCAGGACCACCGAACTGTAGGCCTACATTAGGACTGGCCAGATTCTGAGGGCTTCCCTCAGGTCGCCCCGATCCTTTACAAAAGCAGCACCCTCCAGCTCCCTGGCTGCCTACTCCTTCACCCTCGTGCTGGCCTAATCTGGTTTTTCCCTCTCTTCTTCCTTCTTTGTTTCCTTTCTTTATGTATAGGAATAGATTTGCGATTGTTATAACCTATAAATAAAGCCGGTTTTATTGCATGCTTGGCTTGGTGTGCTTCAGGCCATAACACTCCATACCCAAAATTCAACTGCCATGTGCATGCATGGACATGACCTCTACCACCTCTAGGACAACCTTTATGGGCAATGGATCCTGTCATTGGTCGCCCACTGTCTGCGGGCAGCACCATCCTCCAGGTCATCCATCCCTATGGGGAAGCCCCTTGCAAAAGTGTTCACCCCTCTCTGGAGCCCGACAGCCTACTTCGCTGCCATGGCATACAGTACTTAACCAACATGTCCTATTAGGATATCCATTTATATGCCTGTGCCAGGTGCCTTTTGATTTTACAAGTCCTCCACCTTATCTCACCTGTAGAGAAAATCGGACACAATACAACCTTACTCTACACTGTTCTAAGATTATGACAACTGCCTTCTTGGTGTACATACTACATATGACATTCCCCTGACAGATCCCTAATACAGGAATAATTCTACCCTACTCGGTGCAGTCCATACTATTCTTCACACAATTTTGCTATGGATCCCCCACCCCCTTCCACGTACCTGTATATTGCACTGTGCAACCAGCCAGCCTATGCAGTCGACGTGCATAGATATAATCTAATACCCATCCATCACCTCCATGGTACATCCCTCACTCCTATTAGCATCACGTCATGTGAATGAAATGTTACTTTAGTCCAAATGTTTTAGAATATCTATATGTTACACAACTAGTGTTTACAGGTGAATTGTGGACAGTGAGCATTACCTGTGCAATAATTATAATTCAATCCCATGGGATTGAATACCTTAGCCAGTTAGGTGACCTCCCACATTTTTCCAGCATAAAGTGAACTTCGAAAACCACAAGTGGCATGTCATACATTAAATAGGTTTGTAATATTTGTTTTACTCGTATGTTGATATGCAGATCTTGAGAAGCCTGTATATACAGTATAATGCACACAAAATGAAAACATTAGTACGCAATATCAAACTTTTACATCAGGATTGCATATGAGGACATCAGTAGAAGGTGGACAAACAGATGATGTTGGAGATTTTAACATGTGTTCCTTGCCTAATGAACAGAGGGCTCAAAGGGGGGCACCGGCAGGCCAACAAAATTCATTTCCAAGCAATATAATTGTTGAGCAAGTTTGAATGCAAACCATCCAAATATCTCCAAACATATAGAAACACATAAGAGTTAGTTGGTTAAAGATTTAGCGACATGTCTGCCTCTGAAAATAACTTTGAAAAGAGTTAAAGGTTGAAGTAGTAGCCAGAGGGTTATCAGAACCAAATTTCGTCAGCAGGCCAACAAAAGCCTCACGCCTCAACACTATTAAAACCTTCATTCTTCACTACTGGCTGCTTTGTGATGGATGATGCCTTGAAGGAACAGCAAGGACTTCCTTCTGAAGATTTCAGTTCCGAAGGCCCGAGGCATACATTGTTTGAGAATAGTCGGCAGAATCAGTGACACACATTTCATCAGGACGAGGCCCAAAGCATGTGTATATTTCATACACTCGTTTCACTTTTTTATGAGGGGAGAGAGGAGGGAGGGATCCGGAGCAAATGCCATATAGTACTTTTTGTAAGGAGAAAGGGTCATTTCGTGTTGCAATACCATAAATAAAAGTACCATATCATCATTTGTTTTCCTTCGTGAAACACAGTTTCATTTCGCCCCGAACTCCATTCCACTCCGCTACTTAACTGAATATTGAACTCGTGATCAAAGATGATCAATCAAGGGTAGATTATGGCATCTATGTATTTCAAATGGATAGGTGTATGGGGGTGGCGCCATGTAACTGTGACGACGTGCGTGTATTAGTCAGGATCCGTATGAAATTCCGTTCCTATTTTCTGGAGATTTGTAACCATTTATGTGCATTTTTGAAAACCTTGAGAGTTTCTGATGCTGAAAATCATTTTTTGGGGAATTTTTTTTATTTCCAATTTTATTTTATTTGAAAAAAATTTCAATCAAATCAAAAACAGATTATTTTTTATTTACAATTTAAAAAAAAAACAAATGGAAAAATTGGTTTTCGGATTCCAAACCTCTAAAACATTTCAAAAATGTTTATGGTTATAAATCACCACAAAATTGGAACGGACCATAAAATCTGGACATATGGAATCTGACTATACGTACATTTAGTCCGTATGTACGGGGTGTTAAAAAGGGTGGTGTTTGACAGTAAGTGTACGCACAAATTACAATCGTCACATGAATATTTTATTTGCAATTTTCCAAGCATTTATTTGCAACTGTGATTGTAACGAAAAGGTAGATGGCTGCTATAACAATTCAGCAGTATAAATATCACGTTTAACAGTCCTTTCCCTCCCTTTCCTACTTTTTCCCCTCCCGACCTCCATACAACAACAGGTATTTATCACGTGGGTATTTTATTATTACATGTTCAACACAAAATCAGATCAATTCATTGAAATACAATGGGGAAGCAAAGCGCATCTTTGCTACAATTGTGACGGTCAACTTGAAGAAATAAACACTGAATATTTGTGCATTTTAAAAATATTTAATCATGATGATCGATCATCATTATTTATTACTAGTTGTTTTTATGGAAACATTCAAATTGGAGCTTCACCAATCAAAACGTGCATAATTCTTATGATACGTAAAAATACACAAAAATACATAACATTACATAAGCATACTACAAGAGTTCATAGAATGCCTTACCCCATGTAGTCTTGAGAAAAAAAGGACATGGGAAGGGTCTTTTAAACTCTTACTCATTCCACTTCCGAGCACAATCTATATTTCATACGAGCCGTCATCTCATCGGAATTACGATATTCTCCAATGCTGGGAGAGCGAGCGGCAAATTTGATTGGTCGAAATTTTTTCCAAGTACTGCTAAATGGAAGATTTTTTTAATGTCAAGAATGCGATTTGTGTTCTACAGTGGTCATATAAACAGTATAACACAATTAAAATCCAATGAGAGTTATCGAGGTTTTAGAGAACAAAAAAATTCGGAGGTTTACCGCTGTTGATTCAGTGTCTTTTACACCACCTGATTAAACACCTTAAATTAGTTATTCATGCCTGTTGATTGTGTCCTTTATGACGTCCCAAAAAAACAGTAAGTTTCCTGTTCAGAATTATTTTCAATTTTGTTTGACTGCCAGACAGGCAGACAGACTAAAATATTTGCCTTAATTCTCTTTAAATGCATGTACAATCGGGACATGGTTCCATACAATTTGCCAAATTCAGAGTCAGAGTACATCTAAACTACAGGTTCAAGTTCCGATTCATATTCGAATTCGTGTTCTACAGTATTGAGAATATAAAATTAAAAAAGGAAGTGGTTGCTCGATCATAGACTGACGTCTGGAGACAGACGGAGAGACAGACAGACAGATTGTAAACGTGAACCAATTGCTTAAGCAGCCCACTTTTTGCTTCGCACCCGTGGGGTAATATAATTTCCGTGCATATATCTTTGGCACATATAGATGAATAAAATTGATTTTGATTAACCCAAAAACATACCAAGATACATCTTGATAAAAGATTGTCCACATACTACAAAAGTGCAGCGAATTTGGTGGGTTTTTTTCCTTTTTAAAACTTTGAATCTCTAGACACCGTTCTGGCAATGTCATTATATCACCGAGACAGAGGCAAACTTCCAATGCGTACTGCGAATGCAAGGGGAGGAGGTGGGATCAAAATTCCACCACATTTGTGTAAATAATAAAGATGGCTTCTAATTGTGTAATTGCAGGCAAATGCAAATGCATGCAATTACGCCAACTATTTTTAAAAAGGAAAACAACTGATATTAATTTATTTGGCAAAAGTAATGGCTTACTCCTTGCTTTTCGCTTTTTTCAAAGTCACTGCTATTAATTAATGCCAGAAAGGCTGAATCAGTGTTGAATTACACCAACAATTGCGATTTGTATGTACGTACTAGTCTTGAGGAAACTCTCCAGGCATACCAGAGGTTGTGGGCTCAAACCCTGAAAAAGGAAGCAGTCAAAATTTTAACAGCTGCCTGAACACAAATCTGGAGCGAGATTGTATGGCCTAAAAAGTGGAAGCAGTCAGTCTACATACCATTGACAAAGAAAGTGAATCCAAGAGAATGTTCAAATAACCAAACCATTGCTCTTGATTTCACATGCTTGCAAGATATTACGAAAGAACATTCAACGCAGAAAAGAAGAATTCATTGAGTGAGAAATGCATGTTGAGAAAGCAGGTTTCAGAAGAGGCAGAGGTTCTAGGGATCAAATCACAAATCTGAGGTGGGTCATGGAAAAAGCAAGGAAATATCAAAGGAAGTTGTATCTCTGTTTTTTAGATTACTCGTAAAAAGCCCATCAAAAATGACGGGTTGGAACAGTTTATTCGACAGTGCAGCCTCGTGAGCATGCCAAAGTCTGAAGCCACGGCCTAGTGTCAGGTGTGTTTATATCTTCTTTATTTATTAGACATCATATGGATGTAAATGAACATTAATTTTAGTCTGCATGCATTGCACATCACGTGCAGCGAATTTCACCTCCCTGGATCTTGCATTTATTGTTAATTTTAAAAAATGCTTCTGTACACCGCCATTGAGGCTCGCTTTGCAAGCCACCATCCACAATTGCAATAGAAGAGACATAATTATCTCTTATGGAAAACGTTTTGCGAGTTTGTTTTATCCACAAAATAGACTGTAGTGAACACACATTCGTGTTAAAAGATTGGTCTTTAAAACCTACCCTTATGAAGAGGGACAGACATCTGTACAAACACATCTGTGTTGATCATGTGTTGATCATCTGTGTTGATTATGTGCCTTTGAATGTGTTGATCATGCATTGATGTGGATTATACTGAGAGAAATGGAGATGTTGTAGCACCTGATAAGTCTGATAAAAATCCTGTACACTAAACAAGAAGCTACAGTAGTAAAAGTATGGAGAGGTAGAATGGTTTAAATTGGGAAAGTGGTCAGACAGGGATGCATTCTCTCCATTTACTTGTTCATTATTTATAGTGAGTTCATCATGAGGAAATCAAACTTGGATGACAAAGACTGGAGTCAGGATTGGACGAAGATGTATCAACAACCTAAGGTATGCTGATGATAACACTCTGTTGGCAGAAAGTAAAGAGGACTTGATGAAACTGCTACAGATAGTGAAGTAGGAAAGTGAAAAATCTGGTTTTTATTTAAACCAAAAAAGACTAAAATCTTGTCAATTGAGAAGATTGACGTGTTCAGATTTGGAGACGATCATGTGGAAATAGTGGAAAGTTTAATCTTCCTGGGTCTAAGATTGATGCAAATGGAGAATGTGGAGGGAAGACAATATTTGACGGTTCGTGGTGGGAGAACAATGGTATTTACAATTGCAATTTATAGAATTGAGTCGTGGACAATGAAAAAAAGTAAGAAGATTGACAGTTTTGAAATGTGTTGTTGGAATCTAATGTTAAAAATTCCATGGACTGGATGCAAGAATAAGAAGACCACTTGTTTTGCATATTTAGATGCATTGCGCTGCTGAAGCAGGTTCTCGGCTATTGGACACAATCCTGGACGGGTCATCACTCCAACACAGGATATTGGAATGGCTCATTCATCCCAGTAAGCTGGTACTCATTTTGCCGACCTCCCAAGCATGACAGGCTGAGTCAACCCACCTGCTGTTAATTCGACGGCATAGACAGGGGCCTGAATTCAGGACCCTAATATCTCAATCCATCCACCTTAACTGCTAAGCCAACATCAAGCTTTATGACTGCAAGAAGAACAAACAAATCAGTGCTTGAATAAACTAGATGGTATTCATAGAATACTTACCCTACGCAGTCACCTTGTTGCGAGCCAACTCTTCTGTTTTTGAACATTTTTTTATTTGATCCAATATGGCTGCCAGACCACGTGAGCGATGACATCATATATTTATATTCTCTAAAATAATTGTTGCGTAGATCACACTCAATACTTTTCAAACTGATCAGGCTAAGCGTTGTCCCTGTCGAATTATGACGTCATAATTATGGCACCAATGACGTCATCGTTAACAACACCTATTCCCCATATGGAGTTCTTTACAATGAGCCATGTTTCAATTTTTTCAATGCAGCGGTTTTGGAGATATAGAGGTGCAACATTTTTCGATTTTTCCAAGATGGCGCCTGTACCACATGACCTATGACGTCATGATTATTAAAATATTCTACTGGAGGAGGCGCTCCGATGGTGAAAATTTCTTGTCCATCAGACCAACAGTTGCTGAGAAAAAAAATTCACAATGATCGGATAAGTTCTGTACTTGTCGAATTATGACGTCATAACGAAGGCACCGGTGACATCATTAACATATCTTATTCCCCAAGGGCAGTACTTGACAATGAGCCATGTTTCAATTTTTTTCCATGGAGTGGTTTCGGAGATATAGAGGTGCAACCTTTTTCGATTTTTTTCCAAGATGGCGTCTGTACCACGTGACCTATGACGTTATAATTATCATTTTAAAATTCTACAGGAGCCGCACATATTCTGAAAATTTTGTGTCCATCGGTCTAACAGTTGCAGAGGAATTTTTGTTTTATTCATACTGATCATATCAAGCGTTGTCCTTGTCGAATTATGACGTCATAATTAAGGCACCGATGATATCACCATCAACATATCTTATTCCCCATGGTGAATACTTGACAATGAGCCATGTTTCAATTTTTCCCATTGAGCGGTTTGGGAGATATAGAGGTGTAACGTTTTTCCAAGATGGCGTCAAGATGGCGTCACGTCAAGGTGACGTGACCGAAGATGTCATAATTATTAATAAAAAAATGATACAGGTGAGGCCCTTCTATGGTAAAATTTCGTGCCAATCGGACCAACGGTTGCCGAGAAAATGAATTTTTAAAATGGAGACACGTACGGCACACACACGTACGGCACACGGCACACATACGCAACTGAATGCTTAACCCCGTTTTCGCTTCGCGAGCTCAGGGTAATTAGGCCACCTTGTACATTGGAAGATTTGGTGATAAAACAGAAACTGTCATACTTTGGACACATCATGCATGCAGAAAAGAGGTCTGGAGAAGTCAACCATGCTGGATTTTTCTTTGAGGGAAGAAGAAGAAGAGACAGACCTTACACGTGCTGGATGAATGGGGTAAAGGCTGCAACCAAGTTATCACTGCCAGAGCCACGGGAAACAGTGCAGGATAGGGATGTTTGGAGAAATCTGATCACGAATGTCACCAAAAGTTGGACAAAACTTAACTGAACTAGATAACATATCATAAAACTGCAGCACGGTTATAGATTTGCCTCTTCATCTTCAGGCTTGCTGACTACCTACAAAATGGCATTCAGTGAGTGGCTCTCAACATGATCATCTCATCTCTACTAGGCCGGCAGCCCAGAGCATTTTGGTCAAACGAACAAGGTACCAATATCCGAGTACAGAAACATTTATTGTGTACCCTAACATATTCAGATATGGATGTCTGCCGGGGACCCCCTGCTGCGTGGGGCCCCTGGGGCTCAAAGAGGGGGGCCAAATAATGGGCTGGATCAAACATTGGGGGTACCACATGAAACCAAGTGGAAATCAACAGGTACATCTCACAGAGCACAGAGTGACCACCGCCAGACAAATTTGCCTCTGTATAGGCCCCCCCAGACCTCCCTCAAAGGGTCCCAAAATTTGGGCTGGATTACACTTAGGAGGTACCACATGAAACAAAGTTAAAATGAACAAGTACACTCTACTAAGTATAAAAAACCCATCGCCAGACAGATTGTCTGCTGCATAAGGCCCGCCAGACACCCCCAAAAGTTGATCCCGTGGACACTATGGTATGGTATAATTGCAAGTAAGTTAAAATAAACAGGTACATCTCACAGAGTACAGAATGACCACTACCAGACTAATTTTCCTCTGCATAGAGAGTACCAGACAATCTGAGTCTGCATAAGGCCTGCCAGACACCTCCAAAAAGTTGACCCCATGGACACTTTGGTAGAGTTGGCCTAGAACATATATTAAAAGTACCACATGAAACCAAATGGAAATCAACAGGTACATCTCACAGAGCACAGAATGACCACTGCAAGAGACCCCCTAAAAAGGGTCCACAAATTTGGGATGGATTAAACATTGGAGCTACCACATAATATACAACCAAGTTAAAATGATCAATTACAATCTACTATTAAGTACAATATATTTATCGATTGTCTGCCACATAAGGCCCGCCGGATCCCCCCTCCCCCCCCCCCAAAAAAGGGTCCCAAAAATTTTGGCTAGATTAAACATACCATGTGAAATCTATTTTACATGACATCCAACAGAATTTACAATATATATGCTTAATGCATCCAATGAGTAGATCACTATCAGAAAATCCTTATGAATCTTGAGAGGGTTAGATCTCTGTTTCACTTTCCGAGTCATCACTCCAAGCATTTTCGGAATTTGAATCATCGTCAGACACATTAGCAATATCTTGTTGGTCACTCTCGAGATCCTCTATACTGTCCTCCTCTTGTTCTCCTTCCTGGAAAATATAATCTGGCAGGGCAGGTCCCAAGAACCAGTCTGGGGTATAGCACCCGTTCTTTTCCTTCCATCCGTAGTTCACAGGATCCAAACCATGTCCTGAATGTGCCGAGTCAGCATTTCCCCAAAGGATGCTAATGAAGTGTGCCCGTTGCAATTTGTTGTGTACAGTCTTTGCACAAGGTGGAAGAAGTGCGCAGTCAACCTTCTTCACATTTGACATCGGGTTTTCCTGAAACAAGATATGTATGGATTCAAATTTAGTTATCCACAATCAATTTCAATTCATGCTGAACTACTTGTATTCAAGATGCCCTTTCGTTTTTCAAAGTCAGTGTTTCCTCAAGTCACCACTTGGATAACACTTAGCTATTTTCTGAAAATTTACTCTCTTCAAAAAGCTCCCTTTGTGGGCATATCTGCTGTCGGGTGCATAGAAAGAAGATTTCACCATAATGCTAAAATATCGCCCCAGAACAAATTTGTGATGAAATAATATACTAGTTTAGTTTTCTGAAGTTATGTCGATTCATTCCCCTTCCCTCAATGAAATTATTTCTTGGTGAAAGACTACTTAAACAATAGAAATAGCATAGGTATACTAGTACCTTATCCATTTTCCCAGTCATCTGACACAGTTTTACGTGTCTGGCCTCATTGACATTCTTCACGTCACCCTTCATGCCATACAAGGAACAGACAAACTCTTCGGCTCTACTCTGGTCTGGTTGATCTTCAGAAGCTAGTTTGCCGAAGAACTGGATGAGAGTTCCTTCTATGTCTTTCTCAAGAACTTCTAGAGGCTTCTTTTTACCCTTCCTGTAGAATGCAGTGGTGAAGTCAGAGCCGATAAATGCATGAAGACCTGGCATGGCTGCAGCTGGCAAGCAGAATAAAAGAGTGTTGTGTTCCTGGAATATTTTGTCCAAGACTGGTTAAACAACCTATGTCGATCAGGTAGCCTAATTGTGCAAAAGTGCACATGCCTAGCTGAGCATAGCCTAGCCTAGGCCTATATTATATAGTAGACCTGCTTTCATTATCTGATCAGATACATTTAGTCACAAGAAACAGTTCCATGCCATTTCCATGACTTTTTAACAGTGGGCCTAATCTATTATGCCATTATTCTATTTTACATGTAAGCTCATAAGCCTCAATTTACTTACATTCATCTCGAAGAAGATCCTTCTATCTTTAACAACAAGACATGACCTTGACCATTGTTGACTCTCAAAGCAGACGTTAAAAGCTCTGCTGCCACCTATGTTTCATTACACATGTTGTGGCGCCCTCTTTGGAAGTGCAGACTCAGATTGTCTGGTACTCTCTATGCAGAGGAAAATTTGTCTGCTAGTGGTCATTCTGTACTCTGTGAGATGTACCTGTTTATTTAAACTTACTTGCAATTATACCATACCATAGTGTCCACGGGATCAACTTTTGGGGGTGTCTGGCGGGCCTTATGCAGCAGACAATCTGTCTGGCGATGGGTTTTTTATACTTAGTAGAGTGTAGTTGTTCATTTTAACTTGGTTTCATGTGGTACCTCCTATGTTTAATCCAGCCCAAATTTTGGGACCCTTTGAGGGGGATCTGGGGGGGCCTATGCAGAAGACAATTTGTCTGGCGGTGGTCACTCTGTGCTTTGTGAGATGGACCTGTTGATTTCCACTTGGTTTCATGTGGTACCCCCAATGTTTGATCCAGCCCATTATTTGGCCCCCCTCTTTGGGCCCCAGGGGCCCCACGCAGCAGGGGGTCCCCGGCAGACATCCATATCTGAATATGTTAGGTTACACAATAAATGTTTCTGTACTCGGATATTGGTACCTTGTTCGTTTGACCAAAATGCTCTGGGCTGCCGGCATATACCTGACAAGGTTGGAATGCCACACAAGGCAGTGTATTAGGTTCATGCCTGTTTGTCATCTTAATCAACGCTAGTTCATATTCTCTGGAAAATCCCTCCTTATCTTTTCAACAATGACACTACCCTCTGGCCATAGCATCCCTCATCCTTCAGATAGGCAGGCAGCAGCCACTTCCCCTTGGCAGATCTCGCTAGAATCAGGAGCTGTTCCAACATTCCAATATTTCGAATATGGCTTTCTATCAACTTTGATAAATCTATCACTATGTCTTTCCAAAAGAACCCTCTGGCGAACCCTCCCACCTACTTCCTTTGCAAACCACTTTGAAGAAATTAAATCCCTCAAACCTTCAGGCCTCGCCATCTGCCACAAACTCTCTTAGGCAAACCAGGTATCTCAGATGGTCTCCAAAGCCTACCGCTGAATGGGCATCTTCTGCCATGCCAACACTTTCCTTGGCAAATCCAAACATCTAGCAGCATACAAGACTGTGCTACTGTGACCCTTCATCTGTTACGGAAGCTCTTGTCCACACAAATATGCTGAATGAAATGGATCATGATGATGAAGCATGATATGGGGATGAATCTTAACAGATTTTGGCATCCACAGGTCAATGAAGTACTGCTCTCCTCTTTGGGCTGGCAAGCCTGCCTCAAACCTTGATGCTGTGCTGCCTGTACAGACCAACACGTCCAAAAATCATTAGAATTGCCCACAATGAAGCTGAATCCTGTTTCTCCTGAATCCTGTTACTCCAGGTCCTGTTACTCCTGCCTCACAGATACGTCGGTGGCCTCTCTGTCTTCCACATCCTCCTTTATAGTCTTGCAGCCTCTGCCTTTCCTGTACTGTTCCCTTTCTGTGCTATGGGAAGGGAGGCAACTTCATGGGGCATTCGGGGTACTGGAAATGCCGTTTATATGACATAACATTTCTCTCCACAGTTGGAGGGGCAATTAAGTAGGAATTTGCTCATCTCCATGGATGCCAACCGATGGGGATTTTCCATGCTCTATTATTTAATGTTGAGTGTTAAGCAAGGAGACGGCACATTCAATTTTTCACGTCTTTGGTATGACTCAGCCGGGATCAGAATCGAACCCCCAACTTCCCAGACTCAAAAGAGGCAATCTAACTACTTTATTACGCCACCGAGTCTACTTTAATGGCAACCTAAGGTTTGAAAATGCTTTCCTGTTGTCAACGGCTTCTAGGTGCCAAAAAGGGATCAGGAGTTTGGCTTCCGTCTCATAATTTGCATGGAGGATTCATATAAGCAAGGGCCAGAAAAACATTGCGTTAACTCCATTCCCGTTGAGATAGTGTGGTGCCTGGCATGCCTGAAGGGGCTGCAGATGAGAGCCTGCCATACGTTTGCACCCAGTAGCAGTGCAGCACCCGGTGGATAGTCAGGCATCACTGTACACCCAGTGTATTTCCCACACCATGAACACTCCAATCTCAAATCAGGAGCTCAGTGTACAGCATAGCCTGAGCAAAACCTGGACTCAGCTAGATCCTGAGCGATCTCAAAGCGATCCACTCAGCGATCAAAGCGATCGTCCACTCAAAACTCAAAGCGATCCACTCAGCAAGAACACCACCTCAACTCAGCACAATGTACAGTGAATGTCTGTTCACTTTAGGCACTCCTCTTACTCCTCTCACTCTCTCTCTCTCTCTCTCCCTCTCTCTCCCTCTCTCTCTCTCTCTCTCCCTCTCCCTCTCCCTCTCCCTCTCCCTCTCTCTCTCCCTCCCTCCAACTATCAGAAGCACTTCATCACGCCACTTTTTTCCATTCAGACACTCCCTCTTTTCGAACTTTCCAAGTGTCCAAATAAATTAGAATGTCTGATCATCAGCTCATCCAAGCGCAAGTCAATCAGTTGCTTTGCCAATCAAGTCTGTGTCTGCCTGGGAAATGGCTTCATCCAGAGGTGGACCTGTCGTTATGCAACTGATCATCGTGCTTTATTTATAACACTGACTCTCCTGGGTGCTTTAGTCATGACACCTTGTTTACCAACCACTCCATTATTGTGCTTCCATGCACATGATTGCAGCTCCAAAAACATCATTGTTTGCTTCCCACATCTATGCTCTGGCGACTAGGTGGCAAAAACAACAGCTTTGAATTTTAAGTCCCTTCCTCCCAATTGCAATTTTCATAATGTGCCCTTTACCAGCATCAGGAGACAGCAAAAGTCCTCCCTCTCCCAACCGGCCCCTCTTTAGTCGGACAATCAATGGTTTACAGGTTCGTTCACAAAATTGGTCCACATAAAAATGGGGCAAAAGGTTGAATGAACAAGAAGGTAAACACAGATTTGAGATACCAGTCTTCATGACTGAAACGGCTTGGTAAATCCAACTCCAAGTAAATTAAAGTCTCAAATCCAAACTTACCTTGAAACAAATGCACACTCCATTGTTCTATACTATCGATATCATACACTACTTACAAAGACTAAAAGAGAAATAAAAACTGTCTTTCATCATCCATAAAATGAATCACTATTTGCATTGTTTGATAAATGGTACCGATAATGCTATTATAATTTCTACTGAGTCTGCCCATTTTGTCTAATAAATAAATAAAATCTTGTACCAACTGGAGAGTTCATCAAACACCTTACCCACGCAGTCTTAAGAAAAAATGGCATGGACAGGGTATGCGAGCAGCACATTTGATTGGTCGAGATGATGTAAAATGCCGTAATATTTTGTCCAAGTACTGCTAAACAAAAGGTTTGTGAAAGTGCCAATAAGGTGATTTGTGTTCTAGTGTTCAAGTATATAATTAAATTGAAATAAAATAATGATTTTTAAGATTGTAGAAAAAAAGTTTTTTGAGGTTTACCACCGTTGATGCAGCGTCTTTCACACCACCTTATTTAACACATTACTTTAGTTATTCATACCTGTTCTTTGTGTCCTTTATGATATCCTTACAAACAGTAATTTTCAGCTTGTTTGGAATGATTTTCAATTTTTAACTATCAGACAAGCAGACAGGCAAAAAAATATCTCACTTCTCTCTGTGCATGCGCGACAGGGACAAATCCAGAGCCAGGGTACAGTCGGACACCGACATTCACAGTCCCAACATTCGCGGACCCCATATATTCGCGGTTGATAATAATGATAAAATGAGACCTTCCTCTACATTCGCGGACCCCATATATTCGCGATTGATAAATCTTACGAGAATTCACCAGATGTCCGTCTGTCCGTTCGAAGGTACCGCAAAAACGGCTCAACCGATCGCAACGATATTTTGGGTGGGTATTCCTGGGATCCTGGGAGTAAAATAGGCCTTATTGTTTTTCCAATTTTCCAATTTTCCAGTTTTTTCAAACACGATGGAATAATATTTACCAATATGAACAGTGATGTGGCTTTTGTTGAAATTCTACAAATACTGTTTATTCTACGTAACAGGAGAAAGTAGATCGACTCTTGATGAACTCTTCCGATATAAACATGTCGGTCCGAAGTAACATGGCAACGTGTGCAAAACGACTGGGAAACAGGTGTAGCGGCCGCTTCCATGTTTCAGATTCGGCGCGCATTCTTCACACACAAACTTGCGACTGAGAAAGACGTGTAGCGGCCGCTTCCGTTTTGGAGAATTCAATCTTTTTTCAAAATGGACGCCATGTACTGTTTAGATTTTGATGATTTGCGTGTGATATGATTCAACGGATGTTTAAATGAATCGTTTAAAATAAAAAAAAACCTTCAATTTCTGATATTTTGCCTTTTCATTTGGGCCTCCCAATTGAAGCCCCGTCCATAGGGCGGGTACCGGTGCTAGTAATGATAAAATGCAACCTTCTTCTACATTCGCGGCCCTGTGCTCTGCATAGTCGCGGTTTTTGCAGGCACAAAAAACATCTCACACCAGCAACACACATAACAATTCTAAAATCATCTTCCACGTGTCACACATAAAGCCACTCACTGTACGTGTGCATAAACCATCCCCCACAACGTGCTTGCTTTTCGTGGGCATATTCGCAGTTTTTCTGACCTGCATCTACATTCGCAGGCCTGTGCTTCACGTATCCATGGTTTTTTTGTGGGATTTTTGATTTTCCCTTGTGAATCACGAACCGCAGGAACATATCGCTCCCCCAACCACCTTTTCCCATTGAAGCAATGCCCCCACATTCACGGATTTGACATTCGCTGCATTTCACAGCAACATAATCCCTGCGAATATAGGGGTCCAACTGTACTGCTAAACTCTGCTTTTTATTTCAGGCACACAGAGTAATGAAAAATGAAGTCAATTCAATTGTTGGGAATTTATTATTATTTCAAACTCACTTTTGTTTCTAAAGTGATCTTGAATGCACAGGTAGGAGCTTACACACGGATCACAAGAAGGAAATACCAGGTACGTCTACCCATCACTTTGCCAACAGGTTTAATTTTAAAAAAACAGCATGTTGTACTTCACAAACATATTGCATATCTTTCTGTAAATCCCAATGAGGATGTAAAATGAAGTGAAACACGCAAAAAGGATCTTTTACAACAAGTAGTTGTCATTGCTGCTATCAAGTTGTTGTGGTTGTTGTTTGTGCTCTCCTTACATTAACTTTTATATTGTTTTCCATTTCTTTGAGAGATATTACTAAATATAATTTTGTGTGCTCCCTGCATGTCCTTCTAAGGGGTTCCTGCTCTCATGGAATGATAAATGTTACTGGTGGAACTGCTGCATTAACCTCCCATTCCTGCTTCTTCTTCTTCAATCACAGAAAGAGGTTAAAAAAAAAAACTGGTTTCCTTATGATTAAACGGACAATTTTTTTTTCTTCCGGGTAAATTGATTATTAGCGATCCAACCAACTGAATGGATTATTAGCTTTCCAATGATAGAATTTTTATTATTCTATGACAGCAGGAATCACAACATGAAAGCTTTTTTGATGTCCGGCTTCTTGATCGCGTGATGGACGGACGCCTCTTTTTTTAGTCATAGATTATTGTACTTGTATGCAAATTATAAGTTGACTTATCAAGCAGAATACGGGACTTGAAGCTGAGGCACATGAGCACAAATCATGTGCACAGATGGGAACGCCAAACAGCAAACTTGAAAGAATAAACTTTGACGTCCTTTCGGAGGAGTTTATTACCTGTGACGAAGCTTCACATCTCAAAACTGATGAAGAACCATCAAATTGATACTTTCATCTGTGAAGTATTGCTTGTCATGTGTTTGAACCTCCTTAAGATAGGGCTCATGATGCCAAGCCATATTACGATAATTCACCAAATGTCTGTCTGTCTGTCTGTTCCCACGTACCGCAAAAACGGCTGAACTGATCGCAACGAACTTTTGGGTGGGTAGTCCTGGGACCCCCTGGAGTAAAATAGGCTATATTGTTTTTCCAATTAGGAAATTTTTTCCAATTTTCCAATTTTCAGTTTTTCCAAACACGATGGAATAATATTCACTGATATGACCAGTGATGTGGCTTTTATTGAAATTCTACAAATACTGTTTAGATTTTGATGATTTGCGTGTGATATGATTTAACGGATGTTTATATAAATCGTTTAAAATTTAAATAAAAGCCTTCAATATCTGATATTTTGCCTTTTCATTTGGGCCTCCCAATTGAAGCGCCGCCCATGGGGTGGGTACCGTTGCTAGTAAGAATTATTCATCAAATTTTTGTCAGACTTATCATGTAAGTTAGTATATTTTCAATATTCAGCCTCCTCACTCTCTGCAGACCTGGACAAAATCACAGACTGGGCAAACAAGTGGAACATGTCTTTCAATCCTGACAAATCTCACACTCTTACGATGTCTCTCCGAAAAGACCGACTGGACAACCCTCCCATCCACTTTCTGAATAATCCTCTCCAAGAAGTTCTGTCACTCAAGCTTTTGGGTCTCACTATCTGCCATGATCTTTCCTGGGAAAACCACATTTCAAATCTGGCCTCCAAAGCCAGTCGCCGACTGGGCATCCTCCGTCGTGCAAAGTCCTTCCTTGGCACACCTGAGCTCCTCACCACATACAAGGCTTTCATCCGCAGCTCAATGGAATACTGCTCTCCCCTCTGGGCTGGTGCTCCTGCCTCACACCTAGCTCGTCTTCACGCTGTTGAAACCAAAGCATTCAGAATCATTGGAATCTCCCGCGATGAAGCTAACTCCAAGGGCCTCTCACTCACTCACCGCAGGCAGGTTGGTGGTCTTTCCATCTTCTACCGACTCCTCTCTGGCCTTGCCCCCCCAGCTCTCTCTGGGCTCTGTCCCGCAAATATTCCTACAGGTCGCACAAGATCTGCCTGCAACCCTCTTATGGTCAAACTGCCAAAATCAAGACTCTCTGCTCACCTTCACTCCTTCATTCCACTTTTCTCCCGCCTCTGGAACAAACTCCCTCACTCTCTTCAATCCCACTCCACCCTCCAGGTCTTTAAAACTGCTGTTCACCACCATCTCTTATCTTCCCCCATCCAAAACCTTGATCTTTTCTACCCCCGCTAATTTCACCCCAATTCCACTTTTTTGAAATACCAACTTCTTTCCTGGAAGTCCTTGGTGTCCTTGTGTTTTATACTTCTCCCTCCACCCCCCCCCCCCCTTCCCACGCCTCCTCCCCCCAAGCCCTCTCCCTTCCACACATCTCCCTGCTCTCAAATGTTGTGTTTGTGTGCATCCCCTTCTCTCCCCATCTTGTTTTCCGTTCCCTCTTTTTGTGTGTTTTGTTTGTCTGGTTGATTTGTTTGTGAAGTAAATGTTAGCTCTTTCACGAGCCTCGATTCAGTATACAAAAAAAAAAAATATAAAAAAAAAAATATATATATATAACCAATGGATGGCAAAATATTTTGGAAAAAGATTGAGAATAAAATGACATTTTAGTTTTTCCTCCATATTTTTATTTTTGTCTTATTTGCTGTTTTAAAGTATTCTTACTGCAGTCATCTGTCTCTTCCAGCAACTACAAAATAGTACACCATAGTTGAACTATAGTTAGTTAAGCATTACCACAGTTAACTGTGGTTAATGTAGCATTTCTACGCTCTTGCTACTGTGTACCTCTTGCCTGTGGTGTGTACTTGCCACAGCGATAGTTCTCGAGTTGAGGATTGTGATTTGAGTCACATTTTTACCCTCGCCAGAGGAGAGGGTCATTTGAGTCTGTCTGTTTGTCTGTTTTTCTGTTTGTCTGTTTGTCCGCACAGAATAAATATGATTTTCTCCGCAACCGTTGGTCCGATTGACAGGAAATTTTCACCATAGGTGCAACTCCACCTGTATAATTTTTTAATGATAATTATGACGTCATAGGTCACGTGGTTCGGCCGCTATCTTGGAAAAACCGAACAAATTTGCACCTCTATATCTCCGAAAGCACTGAATAGAAAAAATTGAGACATGGCTCATTGTAAAGTACACCCCATGGGGAATAAAATATGTTAATGATGATGTCATAGGTGCCTCCATTTTGACGTCATAATTCGACAAGTACAAAACTTCATCCGATCAAGATGAAATTCCTTGAGCATCATCTTGGAATATATGAGTTTAGAAAAAATAATAATGATGACGTCATCGGTCACGTGGTTCGGCCGCCATATTTGTTTGAACACAAAACCCTTAAAAACCACTGAAAATACATTCTGGCGAGGGTTTGCAATCTCTGATTGCTCTTTTTCTTGTTATCATTTGTGACTCAACTGAATGATAAAGATACTGAAGACTCGACAGAACAGAACATGAGATGCAAACCTTTGACTCGTGCCATTGAATTTGTTACATGATTGAGTTACGTCCTTTCTTAGACGACTTATATTTATTTTAGTAAAATGTGTTTTGATTGTAGGAGTGTAAAGAGAGTAAAGAAAAGGGGTAGGGTGCTGGGTGCAGAGGACGTGAGTTGGAATGCACAGGTAAGAAGGACTTTTGTGGGTAAAAAAAAAAAACTTTTCCACTTTTGTGTCACTTGTATGGGAGATGTATGAGTACACGTCAGCCTGCACTTCCTGTCTCCTCTCTCGTTCTCTAATTAATAATAAATAAATCCCCTTCACCCTCAGCATTTCACCTTTCTGATCGCTTTCCCGCACCCATCACTTTATGATACAACGCATCCATCCTGCTCTCTCTGTGTTGCTCATTGCGGAATATTTTTCTGGAATGCACCGTAACTTTATTTCATCATTTAATTAACAAATTCATTTAATTCTCTCTTCGTTAGCTTGCATCTTTATTTTGGCAGTGCTGCCTGTGCATATGAGATCTGTTATATTCTTCACTATTATTCATCCCCGACTCCTCCTTTCCCTCTTGCATCACCACACCATCCCACTCACCGAACTATGCCAACACCCAACCATTTCCATCTGTTCCAATGACTATCAGAGGCCTACTCTCCAATCTCTTTGATTTCTCCCTTCAGGATACCAGTTCATTCAGACGTCTTCTGTCCAAAAGAAACCTTTATTTTCACAGGATATCCCAAACACTTCCATCTCCTTCCCTGGCTCCATCTTGTGTATATATATATATATATATATATCTGTGATGGACCCAATATTTGTGTTGTTGCCAGTGCTCCCATCTATACGCCAGTAGCTCCTTTTCCTCTATTCCCCTCCCTTCTCACCCCACCTTCCAATACCTATTGAATATGTCTTTGTATTTGTCCCTCTTTGCAGATATGTCTTGTTTATATACATAATGTACTATCCTCCCAACTGTGTTGACTCGATGTACGAGGCTTTCTCAGCCAACTTTGACTCCTTGCTTTCACCCCAGCTGTCTTTTCATAATCTCTAGTGACTTCAATTTTTTTTTTTTTTTTTTTTTTTTGTATACAAGATCTTGCCACCATTCTGTTTGACTTGGCATCAGTCCTTACACTGTTGTCCATAATATTTGCATCCAATGTGCCACTTTAGGCCTTACCCAATCTGTTGGATTCTCATCCCATATTTTGGATATCTCCCCAAATGACTCACACTCTCTTCTCAACTTGATGATGTCAAACTTTTGCTCCAGACTTTCCTGCTCTTCTTCGGCTTCCTTCGGTGCTCATCAGACCATTTACTCTTCAAAGTGTCTTTCTCTCGTGGTCACTTGGTGAGGAATATTTTAGAAAGCTGCTTTCTCTTTCCTTCCTGGAAAGCTAACACTACCGGTGTTAGCCTGTGTTCTTTCCAGAAATCTCACAATCATTGTGTTTGTCTCATGGTGGCAATTTGTTGTCGATGTTTGTTGTTTTTCTATGCACCTGCTTTTTCACTCTTGAAGGATCGGGTCGCAATGGACGCTGCTCATGCTTCAGTTAACTGCCTTATGTCTGTCGTCGTCCTTCCTTCGATAAAAAGACGATGTCCTTCCTGTCCACATCATACCCAAATCCACTTAAAACTCCCTGCAGAAGATGATTTTCCTCCTTGAAAGATGTATAAATTATGTATCACTATTGACTCCTCCACTGATACTTGAACTGAGGGTATCATAACTTTAGTCTATACTTGTTCATCTGTCCTGCTTTTTTCTAATTCATTGTGGTGTGAGCTGCCTGTGGGCATCATGCAAGGTCATAAGAGTTACTTAAATCCATTAGAATGGTTCCCTAAAAACCTCTCTGCCATGGACAATTAAGACAGCTTTCTCTCAATCCTCAGCAATCTCATGGAATCCATGATTGCAAGAGACCACATGACATCTTCTTCAATGCTCTCATCTCCGATCATGAATTTGGCTTCTTCCCAGGCCATTCCACACTGGATATGCTGCTGCTTCAGTGTAAACAATGCATAGATGCCCTTGATCTCAAACAATCTGAGGCCATCTCACTGGACATAGCCCAAGCATTATCTTCTGCATGCTACCACACCTGCTTTCCAACTGTCAGCAAATTGTATCCAGATTCACCTGGACTGGTTTTCAGATTTCCTACCCCAGAAATACCTACTCTATTTGGGAGCAGCCAAGGTGGTGGAATTGGGGTGGGGTACTGGAGGAGGTAGGGCATACATTTTGTGCCATGGCTAATAATCTTCCTCGTCTGCAGCAGGGGTAAGTAAACAACTTGCACCGTCGCATGTGTACAGGTGAATATCGGAAGTTGTCTGTTGCCTCTCCCCTCACATGGGAGTAGGGGCAGTGGGGGGGAATTGTGCCCATGACCTGTCCCTGGGTACTACCAACACGCATGCAAAACTTGGTGGAGATCAGTCCAGCCCGTTTTTTTTGTATGATTTTCAGAGAACACATAGAGGATTGCCTTGTTTAATATAATGGGATGCTTGCAGCCAGAAATTTGCTTTGAATGGTGTTCGCTGCCAAGCTCTACCTCGATAAGCCAGCGTCCATTACAGGAGTGTTTTGAGACCACTCGCTGAAATCTGATATTTTATCACCAGAAAATCCATTGCATCACTTTTCAGATGACTCCACTCTGTGCAGGATCATTCTTCACTTCTTCACCAGGCAGGCTCTGGAAGTGTCCTTCTCTGCCGATCTGGAGAAAAATAAATGCAACTAGTAATCGACCTGCAAAATGTTTTAATATGAAAAAAACCAATTCTCTCACTTTGTTCCAATATATGGCAAATCACAAAATGGCAAATCCCCCCCAAACTATTCCTGTAGTTGGTGTCTTTCAAAAGTCCACACTCTTGAGCTCCTGAGCTTCACCATCAGTTTTCACATTTCTTGGGCTGGTCGTATCTGAAAGTTGGCCTCCAAATCGCATTGACACCTCCAGATTCTTTCCAGGGCCAAGTCCTTCCTTGACTGTCCTCTGTTTATAATGCTGAGTGAGGCTTTCATCTGAAGTTTCAAAAAATATGTTTCCCCTCTGTGAACTGCCGCTGCTGCTTCCCATCGTACGAGCAATACTACAAGAAACCCATACTTCTTTACCCTCCCAAAATCTTTGGGGTATGCGGGTGTCTTTCGATACCTCAGGGAGATGGATGCCCCTGCCTTGCATAACCCCATATCCATATCAATGATATCCATATCAAATAGACAAACGAAATAATTAATTGATTTCCCATGTTTGATTTCCCATTATTCCAGTTTTTTGTAAACATAATCGAGGCTCATAGAGTAGGTTCAGTTGCTTGTTTGCATTCAAGTGCAATACAATCTTATTAAAGCTGCACCTAAAGGGTAATGGCCTATTTTGGATGTGGGGGTTTCAGGCTTGCTGCAAATAACAACTGCGTACCTACAGTCAAAATTTCTATGTGGCAGGTGTGGGCTACGCAACAAGGAAATCCTAGTTGACTGGCATGGCATTTTGGTGTGAAGTAGCCAGAGACCATCTGATGTTTCCTCCTCTTCACAAACTGAACTTTAATTACTTCGCTGCCCACTCATTGAATCGCATCCGTTGATTCATAATTTAAGAGTTTATCCCTTCATTTGTGCCTGTGAAATCACATAACACAACCAAGACTTGCCTGACTTCGGAATGCTTCTTGTTGAAATGTTTTTGAACTTTGCTTTGACATATTTAATGTCGTACACTGGGGACTTCAACAATGTTTGAACAACTATCGGGGACGGCCCTTCGCCCCGACCAATGCAAGTTGGGGCCAAATCTTCCCCATCCTTCCCTGCTGTCAGGGCAGCGTGGTTACACTCTGAGTGCCGATCGGTTCCCATGGACCGACCCTTTCCCTCTTCTCTCTCGATCTCCTTCTCTCTCCCTCTCCCCCCACTTCCTCTCCCCCCACTCCCTCTCCTTCTCTCTGCAATGGCCCTGACTTTGTGAAGACATCATCGTGGATGTTGGGGATCTCTGGGTCACTCCTGTGAGATTGATCGGCTGTCTCCGTGCCACAGAAGAATTTGAAAAATACACAAAATGTGAACATTTAAAGAAGTTGTTGCAAGCAGGGGTAGATAAGATCAAGGTTTTGAATGGGAGAAGATAAGAGGTGGTGGTGAACAGCTGTTTTAAAGACCTTGAGGGAGGAGAGGGATTGAAGAGAGTGTAGGAGTTTGTTCCAGATGTGGGAGAAAAGAGGAATGACGGAGTGAAGGTGAGCAGAGAGTCTTGATTTTGGCAGTTTCACCAGAAGAGGGTTGCTGGCAGATCGTGCGCATCTTGCAGGAATATTTGGGGGACAGAGCACAGACATAACAGGGGGATCAAGGCCGGAGAGGAGTCGGTAGAAGACAGAAAGATCACCGACCTGCCTGCGATGAGAGATAGAAAGGCCCTCGGAATCAGCTTCATCGCGGGAGATTCCAAAGATTCTGAATGCTTTGGTTTCAACTGCATGGAGCTGAGCTAGGTTTGAGGCAGGAGCATCAGCCCAGAGGGGAGAGCAGTATTCCATTGAGCTGCAGATGAAAGCTTTGTATGTGGTGAGGAGGTCAGAAGTACCCAGAAAGGACATCACACAACAGAGAATGCCCAGTCGGGGACTGGCTTTCGAGGCCAGCTTGGAAATGTGGTTTTCCCAGGAAAGATCATGGCAGATAGTGAGACCCAAAATATGGAGTGACAGAGCTTCTTCAAGATGATTGTTCAGAAAGTAGATAGGAGGGTTGTCCAGACGGTCTTTTTGGAGAGACAAAGTGAGAGTCTGAGATTTGTCAGGATTGAAAGACATGTTTCACTTGTTTGACCAGTCTGTGGTATTGTCCAGTTCTGCAGAGAGTGAGGAGGCTGCAAACTGCTGATCTGAGGGTTGAGATATGGAGCAGCAGAGAGTGGAGTCATCAGCAAAGAGATAGAAAGGATTTTCCAGAGAGTCTGAGAGATCATTGATGAAGACCAGAAAAAGCACAGGGCCCAGAACACTGTCTTGAGGAACTCCAGCCTGAACAGGAAGGGGAGATGAGAGAAATCCATTCAGGGCCACACGTTGACTACGACCAGAGAGGAAGTCCGCAAGCCATGTGTGGAGGTTTCCATGGATACCATACGAGGAGAGTTTGGTGAGCAGGGTGGGGTGCCAGGCCGTATCAAAGGCACGAGATATATCAAGGGAGACAGCCCTGATTTCCTGTTTGGCATTGAGGACCTCCATCCAATGTTGATACAGCACAAGCAGCATGTCCAGAGTAGAATGACATGGTCTGAATTCAAATTGTTGATCGGAGATCAAGCCATTGTAGAAGAGGAAGGATTTGATGTCAGAAGCGATGATCGATTCCATGACCTTGCTGATTATTGGGGGCAGGCTGATTGGTCTGTAGTTGCAAGGATCTGTTTTTGCACCTTTCTTGTGTAAAGCGGTAATGCTGGCTGATTTCCAAGCAGAGGGCAGATGACCTTAAGCAAAAGAGAGAGTGAAGAGAACAGAGAGAGGGAGTGAAAGAGCGGCAGAGCAGGATTTTAGGACCTGTGGGCTGATGCCGTCTTGTCCAGTTGCAGAATCAGAGTTGAGGTTTGACAGAAACTTCTCCACCTTGTCAGGAGAGAAGGACACAGAGTCCAGGAGCAGCTGGGTTCGACTGGGTAGGGTGGGTACAAAGTTCCATAGGTCTCAAATACATACAGTTGGAATGTAAGTTCATATATTAATTACGTATAATTACATGTTGGAATGTGTTATATCTATTATTTATTACATAATACACCAGCACACATACATTACACAAAATAAGTCCTGGTCTGCAATCTGATTGCTCTTTTTTGATTTCCAGAAGCATTGACTTTTTACGATGCGTGGAATCAAGAGCATACATAGAAAAGAGCTGTGTTTAAATATGAGAATTTGGTTGCAAAATACTAATTGGACATCTTGTAAGTATAAAAACGCTGGGAAAAAGGAATGCTGTGAGGTGGTTATCTTTCACTCTTTTAAAAATAATCAGTTATGTATAGTCATTGGATTGAACAATGAAGCAATTTTGAATTTTGTGGAAGTATGCCAATATAAATTCAATTGGCCAAATACCAGGGTCATTCAAGAAGTTCTCACAAGATACAATTTTCCAAGACATGACAACGTTTTTTCAGTATCCAAGTATATTTGTATAGTTATTCTCTTTTTTGGTGTGCTTTGGATCATTACATCGTTTGTAAAATTACTTTTGAATGCTCCATGTATTGCAGTGTTTTTCTTTTTTGTTTATTTATTTGTTATTTTGTTTATTTATTTATTTGAAACTGATGCTCATGGAAGAGTGAAGCAATAGGTGTAAAATGGACAACGCTAGGCAATAAAAATGGGCAATGAAGCCTACAAGATCATGCGGCCCAGACAAGCACACACTCAACGGGATGCACAAAATGCATTACATCAATAAATTGAAGCCAACTTTAAGAAAAACGATCTGGAAGAAATGTCCTCAGCTTTCAAAAGCAACCTCTCATGGCAGAGAAGATAGCATCTTGCCACTAAGGAACCCAGGTATTGGAATGAGCAATACTTTGGAATTAAACAAATGCGTTAATTACAACTTACCACAAAATGTATACATTTTCATCTGTGATGATGATAGTAAATATGAGTAAGTCTCAAACGAACTATCTATCATATGGTGTCTTTCACCAACAGAAGGCAAATTATCATTGGCATCCTGAACCAATTACTAATTCCTGGCCAATAGACCTTCAATCAATCATCGGCTTAGCTCGGCCGCGGTTTGTGAATGACTTGTGCCAAAAACCCTTCCCTGGCCGACCCCTCTAAATGGAAATCATTGTGGCCATTGAAAAAGGATGAAGGTAGTATGATAGTCTGTGCAATATGCAACTTGCCAAGGCACGACTATCAAAATGACATTTGAATGCTAACGAGGCCTTTTGCGCATGCGCTGTGTGGCTGTGTGTGTATTTTCAGTTATTTGGTTCTGTTTGCAAGGAACTTTTAACTTGCCATTGCTAGTGTAAAATCTCAAATTCAAATAATATTTTAAACATAATTTTCAGCATTTAGATGAAAGTGGCAATTTCAAAATGGTTAAAAATAATTATTCTGTTCATGAATTATTCATGCCTGGTGTTGGCTTAGCGGTTAGGGTGCCGGCTTGGGATCCTAGGATCCTGGGTTCGAATCCCGATCGATGGCTGAATTAACACCATGGGGGTTGACTCAGCCTGTCATCCTTCCGAGGTCGGCAAATTGAGTACCAGCTTGCTGGGATGAATGATCCCGGTGTGTACCCCAGCTTAGAATAGGTACACCGTATCCCTGCGCTTCGTAAGAGCGTGACCAAGGGTTGGCGTCAGGAAGGGCGTCCGGCCATAAAAACATTGCCTCAAACAGGGAACCATGATTGTCATGGGGCCCGCAAGACTAACCCCTGCTCTAGCGGGGAAAATGGCCTTAAAACGATCATTCATATATGAATGCAAATCGGACAAAAGGAAATATGAGAAATATCCATGGATGAAGACTGAGAGGTGTTGAGTTCCTACCTTTTCCAGTTAATACAATTATCGAGCAGCGGCAGTGGATATAAACACACACATGGACGGAAACATCTCCTTTCACCAATGTATGCAAACATATAGTATAATTTGTATTGTGGACCCATAACCAACCAAAAATACATAAATTTATAACAGCCATTAGAGCCCATACATACAGCTACCACTCACACTCCCTCACCCCCTCCTTCCAAGCATGATTAATCGTAATTATCATCATTTTAAACTTACCCTGTGCATTGCCAAGCTCCAGATATGACCTTCCCGAATATTTGGGTAGTAGATTTGGTGTTGAGAAACACAAAGATTTTGGTAGAATTCACCCATCTACACTTTTGGGCATTGCACTGGCCCACCTCCTCGGGAGTTTGCAGTACGGGAGCTGCAATATATCAGCTTTTTGGGCGAGTTCAGTAAGTTATTCAACTCTTTCGTTATGCATAGGCACACACCGTTCTCGCAGGCATGTTTCCAAGTATTTTTGGCTTCTTTTAGAAGATTTGTGAGCCATTATAGGTAACAATCCTTATCTCGCACACACAATATACTTTATGTTGCCCCGAACACCACTGTCTCCTGTGGTTTCTGTGCTTACACAATGAGCATTCTAGGATGAATTACATAATTTCAAAAGTTGTGTGTTGGTGTTTTTGTTTTTTGTTTTTTTGTATACAAAGTTGAGGCTCGTGTAAGAACTTATGCATAAAACAGATAAAAACATAAACAGAAACACACATGGCATACTGTATAATAAAGAGAGGTGGAGAGAGAGGAAAGCACAATAACAGTAGCGAACAAGGACAATGAGAGATCTGTGAAAGGGAGAGGGCTGGGGTGGGGTACACAATATAAAACAGACACTACTGGGATATTCAGGAAACAAAACGGAATTTGAAAAAGGTGGATTTGGGTGTATCAACGGGGGTAGAAAAGATCAAGGTTTTGGATGGGGGATGATAAAAGATGGTGGTGAACAGCTGTTTTGAAGACCTGGAGGGAGGAGTGGGATTGAAGGGAGTGGGGGAGTTTGTTCCAGAGGCGGGAGAAAAGAGGAACGAAAGAGTGAAGGTGAGCAGAGAGCCTAGATTTTGGCAGTTTAACCATAAGAGGGTTGCAGGCAGATCTTGTGCGACCAGTAGGAATATTTGGGGGACAGAGCACGGAGAGAGCTGGGGGAGCAAGGCCGGAGAGGAGTCTGTAAAAGACAGAAAAACCACCAACCTGCCTGCGGTGAGTGAGTGAAAGGCCCTCGGAGTTAGCTTCATCACGGGAGATTCCAATGATTCTGAAAGCTTTGGTTTCAACAGAGTGAAGCCGAGCTAGGTGTGCGGCAGGTGCACCGGCCCGTAGGGGAGAACAGTATTCCATTGAGCTGCGGATGAAAGCCTTGTATGTGGTGAGGAGCTCAGGTGTGCCAAGGAAGGACTTCGCACGACGGAGGATGCCCACTCGGCGACTGGCTTTGGAGGCCAGATTTGAAATGTGGTTTTCCCAGGAAAGATCATGGCAGATAGTGAGACCCAAAAGCTTGAGTGACAGAACTTGTTGGAGAGGGTTGTTGAGAAAGTAGATGGGAGGGTTGTCCAGTCGGTCTTTTCGGAGAGACATAGTAAGAGTGTGAGATTTGTCAGGATTGAAAGACATGTTCCACTTGTTTGACCAGTCTGTGGTTTTGTCCAGGTCTGCAGAGAGTGAGGGGGCTGCAGACTGCCGATCTGAGGGATGAGGAATGGAGCGGCAGATAGTGGAGTCATCAGCAAAGAGATAGGATTTTCCAGAGAGTCCGAGACTTGGTCTCTGTTTGCTTCTTTTTTTGGATCGGAATATTCAGATTCTGAAGAATTTTCTGAACTGTCACATGGTGATGCTTCCAAGGAAACTCTTTCCAGGAAATTGATCCATCTGTGCGCAAAGTTCGAAATCCCCAATATTTACTGACATCTTGGGTCCTTTTTTGAAATCTCTTTCATGATGGGTTACAATGTATCCCTAACTCCACATTCCTGTTAATATGCCAAATCTCTTAAATCCAGAAAATATTTTCCCTTCAAACATGCTTTCCTGTTGGAAAAATATGTTTTTTCCCCACATGTTATTGGCGATGCATCTAAAAAATATTATTTTATGAAACCATAATTGATTATTTTTCAACTGATTATTTGCCGGCTTTGCCGCCATTATTTTGTCTTTTCCACATACAAAATGAGAATAAATAATTTAACAGCACAGGAACAAAATTAATATCTTTCGTGCCAAGTAATCTTAGTTCATGAATAATTTACAATATGAGCACAGGCTGTTCAAGTAAGAAAATTGTATAATATTATATCTACCATAAATCCGCAAATCCACCCCAATATGGTATCTCAGTAAAGAACATTATGTCAGCTCATTTCTGTGATCCAGGGATTTATTGAAAAAAAGTGTAATATCTTGAAATATTTGGGGAAATGAAATGTCTACCTATCACAACACATTGATTTTGTTGAGTGGCATGGCAGGTTTGGCTATGTATATATAATTATATATTATATTCTGACGAACCTCTAAGGTGAGTTAATACTCTAAGATGGCCTGAGTGGAAACCCTTTAATCTCAACTGGCTGCTCACCAAATGGCGGCTCGGGAAAAACCTCATAATCCACAATTTGGTTGTATAAGCCGAGAACATAACTCGTGCATGCCTGAGGTAATTTTGCTCATGCACGAATGAGCAATCAATCCCAGAAACCACAAAAAATAACAAAGAATAATGTTTAATAAAAATGGGTATAACAAACCAGGGAAGGAAAGCATGCAAAACAACCACAGTTGCACTTTGAGATGTGAAGAAGAAGAGTACGTCAATGGGAAAATAAATCTCGCTAATCTACCATATAAAACAGTCAGTTTGTGTGTTTGTACAGATGTCTGTCCCCCTTCATAGGGGTAGGTTTTAAAGGCCAACCTTTTAACTTGAATGTGTGTTCACTACAGTCTGTTTTTGAGGATAAAACAAACTCAAAAAACATTTTCCATGAAAGAGTAATTATATGTATCTTCTATTGGAACTGCAGACGGCGGCTTGCACACCGAGTCTCAAGGGCGGTGTACAGAAGCGTTTTTTATAATAACAATAAATACAAGGTGCAGGGAGGTGAAATTTGCTACAAGTGATGTGCAACGTGTGCAGAGTAAAACGAGTGTTAATGTACGTCAGTACGATGTCTAATAAACAAAGAACATGTAAGCACATCTGCCACTAGGCCGAGGCTTCAGACTTTGGCACGCTCATGAGGCTGTACCGTCAAATAAAGTGTTCCACCCCGTAATTTTTGAGGGAATTTTTACGAGTAAAGTGTAAAGATCTTGGTCCAATAAAACTTAATCTAACGTTAATCAGGCACACCGAAGCAGAAAAAGGGTTCGAAGATGTGGGGAGGATAGAATAAAAATGGTGGTTCAAGCCATAGAATCTATGAGATGAACAGGCTTCCATTTTCACACACGTGAAATGAAGTTCTGGCGAGGGCTTTTGTGGAGATGCTGGGAGAAACAGCACACGCTCCTCTCCCTCTGGATTCTCACCTCAAAGTGGACTTTCTCCTTCAAACCCCAGTCCAAAACCGTCCCTCCTTGACATTATGAGGCGTGCACATTGTTTGCCTAGTCGAGCACGCCATTGATTTGTCTCATTTCAAAAAGAGTTGTCCCACTCCCTTGCTATAGGACTCACGGGGGATCTCCACCCCCAATTTCCCTTGTGGCCTCTCATTTTTCCCAAGGATTATGAAGGGGATGTGGCACGCACACACTGCGCCATCTTTTTATAGTACTTCGGGTCTTCCAAAAGACCCGGAGGGAGCATCACAGGTTATATTCCTAACCAGTACATTGCTAAAGGCGACTCACAAAGTGGCGTCCCTCTTTCCACCTTATTGTCCATGCTACTCACACCACTATACGCCATACTCATCACACTTAACACACTCTGGCCCTCATGCGCATGCGTCTCACATGCAGGCTTCAGCTCACACCGAACACACTCAGGCTCACACACACCCTCCCGGGAAGAGTCCCCATCCAACCTTCCGTAACCTGGATTAGCTCCCCATTCACACCATTACTCAGTGTTTTCACGTATCTGGTAAGGGGCAATCGCCAACTAAACCCGGCGATTGTTCCTCTCCTCTGGCTTTTCGAGCATAGAGTCCTGCACCTGTGCGGTCACGTGCACTTAACACCTCACTGCTTCACCACATCCTGGCACTTCCTCTTACACACATTATAGGTTATGTATTCACCCCTGTCTGTTTGTCACTTTGTCTGTCCGTTTGTGAACAAAATATCTCAACAAGTTTGGATGGATTTGGACGAAATTTGGCAGAGATGTAGCGTCTGTCACAAGGACGAAATGATTAGATTTTGGTGAAGATCCGGTTTCGGTCTGGCCATTCTGCCATAAATCCCAGATCGATGGAGTGTTGCAGTGATGGTTGTCCTTCTGGAAGTTTCTCTCATCTCCACACAGGATCTTTGGAGCTCAGCCAGAGTGACCATCGAGTTATTGTCTTGGTCAACTCTCTTACCAAGGCCCTTCTCCCCCGGGCGGCCAGCTCTAGGAAGAGTCCTGCTTGTTCCAAACTTCTTCCATTTAAGAATTATGGAGGCCACTGTGCTCTTGGGAACCTTCAATGCAGCAGAGATTTTTTTTGTAGGCTTCCTCATATCTGTGCCTCGACACTATCCTGTCTCTGATCTCTGCAGGCAGTTCCTTCGACCTCATGACTTGGTTTTTGCTCTGATATGCATCGTCAGCTGTGAGACCTTATATAGACAGGTGTGTGCCTTTCCAAATCATGTCCATTCAATTGAATTTACCACAGGTGGACTCCAATCAAGGTATAGAAACATCTCAAAGATGATCAAGAGAAATAGTGTAGCAGCATAGCAAACCTGTTGTGCATTTTGTGATACAAGCACCAAATTTGGTACACTAGTAGACTATCATATTACGAAAAGATCTGGATATTGGGCCATCTCAGATTCAGAGATTTGATTTTTGCAAGATTTCGATTCGATTGGGATCGAAGAGAACACCTTCTTCGTCTTTTGTACAGTGAAGTTGCCAGCCCTGAATTCTCTGGCTACATCTGGGTGCTTCATTGGGAGTGCAACCGTGTCCCTCAGGTGAACAGGGACCCACCTGGCATAGTGTGTGTGGTCTAAGGCATGGAACCATGGGACCAGTTCCGTCAGGGCATCAAGGTACGTCGTGAATGAAGCCTGCCGCAGAGAACGCACGTAGACCAGTACCAACATCTCTAGTTCCAGCACAGTTGCCCAGTACTGAAAGTTGGGAATGTCTTCTCCTCTCTGGTGACACCAGTCTTCGAACTCAGGCAGGTCTTCTGCATCATCAGCATATGTCATACAGTGGCGTTCATACGCACGGTGTTGCAGGATGTGCAGTGCCGCTGCAGTGATTTGATGAGCTCTTCTTGTGCGGGTGACGTGGGCAGCTCGTAGGAAGGAGTCGGCCGTCCCTGGCGTTGCAATCTCAGCTTGCAAAATCTGCAAATCTTGCAAAAATCAAATCTCTGAATCTGAGATGGCCCAATATCCAGATCTTTTCATAATATTGTTACAGATCGCGGTTAGATGTTATAGACCGAGCGGTGGTGTAAGACCGCGACCTAACAAAACTCACCCGATTCACCCAGAACTTTGGCCGTATCGCACCGTAGCTGCTCAATGAGGGAAAAGACAAAAACGACGCAATGCAAGAGGAAAAGGAATTAAAACGAGAAGACGTACAGACGAGTAATGGGGTTTATTATTTACAAACACAAGCAAAAAGGAGCAATCAAGTTTATTTACAACACATAAGACGCAGGTGACACAGTGCAAATACTAGCTTATCTACAGGCTTAACTTATCCCATGACAGAACAAACAAAAGACACTGACTCACGCGGGGAATTGCAGGAATCGCAGGATGTGGATGGCTGGAGGGAGAGGGAAGTCCAAGGGGGGTCATGCAGCACGATCGGCGCGTTTAGCAGCCGCCGTTCCTTTTCGGCCCTGCTCCAAACCGCCGCCCAGGCCCCAAGCGGCTGCCGGGTGTCGCTGCTGCTCCCGCCTCCACTTGCCTTGCCAGGCCTTGTCCCACTCGTCTGGTCCAAACCCTCCACTCTTTCTTGGTCCCTCACTCTGACCACCGACTCCTCACCGCAACCAACTCTGTGCAACCAACTCTGACCAACGGTGCAACCAACTCTGACCAACGGTGCAACCAACTCTGTGCAACCAACCAACTGTCCAACCACCTCTCCTTTTACTTCCGTGCGCGCCTTTTTATAGCGCCTCCGGCGGTTAAGCCGCCGGCGTTCAGGACACGCCCATCGGGGTGCTCACCTCGGCCCTGGTTGGTCGCACGACCCTCGGGCTCCGCCCTGGATGACGACGGGCGGGCACGCCCCTCCTCCCCTCTGACGAGGTGGAGACACGCCTTCCTTCCCTGACTCGAGCCTCGTGGTCAATGGCGGTTATTGGAGGGGAGGTAATATTGGCAATCGAGGCTCGGCAATGACGAGAGGGGATGTAATATGGGATGGAGATTTTGGGGATGGGAAGGAAAGGGGATCTATTCTCTTTCACTGGTGCAATGGAGTATTTCAATTAATGGAAGACACAGCCTTACGCTAATACACATAATAAGGATATAACTGTCAAAAGAAAGGATATATCGTGTCCTGCATGTATGTTTTATGGACTAACTACGGAAACGCCCTTTGACCTTTATACAACCACAAACGGAGGGAGGAGGGGTGATATTTTACAACAACCTTTTTCAACAACATTTTACCACAACAAAATAAAAAAACATTCTCATATCCACAACACTGCACCCTCCTCCCCTTAGGCACGTCCCGGGCCTATTACTTTTACCTTAGTGTGGCACGTAGGTGTAGTTCCCTCTACTTTTAACCTGACCCTGAGTGCGACAGTTTTAAAACATAAATAAATGTGTCCCGCTGCTCCATTGCACCCTGCCTAACAGACTTACGCCCACAGTTAACCGAATTGCGGAATGGTCTTCAAACTATACACTGACGGTGGGAAGCATTATTTACACTGACGCTATTTTTATTTACAAAACTAACCCAGGACCTGTAATTGTTCTTTCTTGGGGGGGAGACAGTCTGTTCTGCATCAATGCACCATTAAAGCACCCAAAAACGCACCAAAGCACCCTCAAGCACCAATCGGTGCACAGTCATCACTGTTCATGAATAAAAATAACCAAACAACCCCTAACCCTGCAGGTGTCTCTTGCTCTTCGGCTCCCTCTGCTGGTTATTATTATTTGTCTTCCAGATGTTGTCATTCTCTTTTGCTTTGCTTACTGGCGGCCTATTTGCAATAAAGTGTGCCCAATGTGTCCTTCTTATTTATTTTATTTATGGCCCACAGGGCCGACTAGTGTGGTTCACCTGTGGGGCATCGGTGCCCTGTGGCCAAGGTCCGCCAGCAAGATTTCGGGCCCTCATGGCCGGTTCCAGCAGAGGGGCCATGCCCCAACCCATGGGGTCTATAAGTGGTGCTCGGCCACAGGCATGTGGTCCATAATGTGGTGCATCGA
This sequence comes from Myxine glutinosa, assembly GCF_964187855.1. Lineage (NCBI taxonomy): Eukaryota > Metazoa > Chordata > Myxini > Myxiniformes > Myxinidae > Myxine > Myxine glutinosa. The sequence goes on along the minus strand of NC_136264.1, from coordinate 44,790,367 downwards.
TGCAGACAGCTGGTTCTGGGAATTTCGGGCGCACAATGGCCGACCCACGCACGCTCCCCTCGGCGCCCAACGGCGCACAGGTCATGTGGGAGACAAAAGAAAGACAATTGAGCGAGGGGTAAGGTCACAAGGGTACACATCAATAAGGCAATGCAAGGCGAAATGCGTACGGAGGGCGAAGTGAGAAAGCTCGTCCCTACCGTACGTCACCCCCCTGTTACCTAGCCCACCCTTGCCCTTACCCCATATGTACAAAACCTACACATTACCAATTCGTCACTACTGTCACGTCTTCCCCATATTTCCCCTATACCAAATTCGTCACCACAATCCCTCTACTTCAAAAATTTGCCATCATCAATTCATCATCAATCCTCATAAGGAGGAAGAGATGGAATTACGCACAATGTCACACCCACGTCATGATGCGTCTCACAATCCAAACATTTGCATCATAAAAAATAATCAAAACATGGCATGGTGTGGAGTACCTGTCACCTCAGGTGAGTGGATGCAGATGGTGCGAGGAGATCCTTCATCCTAACTATTTTCTAAATGACTTTAACACACTTTACACTACCCGGGGTCTTTCTCCGGCCAAACCATTGGCCCTCTTACACTATGGGTTCTAAAAACCAATTCCCATTGGCCAAACTGTGGTGCTTTTCAATTTGGGGTCTCACTCCCCCGATTCATCTCCCGGTGCCCTCGCACAATTTCTGGGCTGTGGCGTGTACCTATCCCAGTGGGTCTACCCACCTGCACACCTCCACCACTGCGGTTGCCTCCGAGCTTACCTGCTCCTTACCCTAACCTAACTACCTGGGGAAGGCCCTCTGGCACTCTCCCCACTCGGTGCCCTCTCTGGCACTGGGCTACCCGGGTCCATCCTCCGGATCCTCGGGCCCCATCCACAACTCTACCGGCTCCCAGAGCCCACCTGCGGCCTCACCTGGCCGACATCCTTACAGTGGTGGAGTGCCCAAACCAACTACACACACTAACAGGCTACACGCCCAGCCATTTCCACAACACTAATGCACCCATCCAAACAGCATTCTTCCAACCGCACCACAGATGCCAATATCCAACCACAATTTACCTGTACCCTCTACCTAACTCTTACACTACCCGCCCCGGGTACTCGTGAAAGGGGTCCACTCTTCCCCCATCCACACCTTCGCACCATGCACACCACTCCGTACCACTTACTCCAACTCTCTCCACACACCTGTATTTGCACACCTGTGCTCTCACACCTGGTGCCACCTGCACCCTTCTCTCCCCAAGCGCATTCGCGCTGATCCACAACACTCATTACTCACACACTGTTCCTCACACCTGTCCAGTTGCACACCTGTGCAATCACACCTGTTCAGTTGCACACCTGTGCAATCACACCTGTTCCATCCTCACACACACGGCATCATCTCAGCTGACTACTCCCCTCTGAAACTTGCGCTTCCCAGTCGTCCCTTTAAACTATTGCGCTCCCACGTCATTATCGTCCACACTAATCTACCTGCGTCCCCACTACAGGTATCAGTCACTAACTAAACTTAACGTCACCTAATGTCAATCTCTTCTAGGGCCCTACACACCATATCCTAACCCACCCGGGCTAGTTTTCCACTGCCATACACCCCCTAAGCTAGTGCTCCTTTGCCCCCACTGTGAGGGATGGTGGATTTGCCATCCCACCACATCGGGGGTCTCTCTATCAATTTGGCACACCAAATTCCAACCAATTCAAAAATTTTCCATTTACTGCCAATTCTACCCACTATTATTAATTTCGTATCAAATCACTACCATCATCATCCGTCTACTTATTACATCCTCTCGGTGCGCCATGACATCATTAAACTCGGCTTCGCAAAGCCGAGCAATGAATTCGGGTGGTTTGGTTGCCTGCAGGTTGAATCCGTCCGGCTTTCGGTTCAAGGGAGGTGGTTTGGTTGGACCGAGATTCCACGCACCATCTCGGCGCGGCACCTTGCGGTCCCGGGCCCGATGGCTCCATCTCCCCCGGTCGGAACCCCGTCCCCACGAGGGGGCACCGTTCCGCTTCCTCCCACTCGCCCTCGAACCGGACCGGTCGCCTCGCCCGACAAAGCCCGGACTCGACCGTGCGGGGCGGGGCCAAGCCCGAATCGGCAACGACGCTTCGAAGAGAAACGACGCAGCTTCGATCGACGCCGGGCCTCGCACCCAACCAAGCACCCCTCGCACCGAGTGCTCGCATCGGCTATCCGTCGCTCTAACCACTAAACCGGTTACCATCGACGCTTCACTTGCATGCTTACAAGCATACGCTACCCCTTTCACCCTCACAAAACCTGGCGTTCCAACGCCGTCCGTACATTCCACCAACGCTCTCTCTGTTACACACCACACCTCTTGCGCACACTTCGATCCACACCTCTCCTCCGTTACGTCCTCCGTAACACTCACCATGGGCGTGCACTCCGTATTGCTCTCACTCCCTGTGTCACACCCCGTACACACCGACGTGCATTCTCGCTCGCACTCGGTTTCACTCCCACACTTTATAACACACCCACTCGCCGACGCACACTTTTTTCTCCCACGCGTGCCATTTCCACTCACACGGGACCCTTCACCAACGCCCGGGTGCTTCCTCGATCCCAAGCGCGCGAAAATTCTTTTGTCGCTAAACATCCTCCTGCAAAATCTACCCGCACAATATACAGCACGACTCACCTGGGGGATCCTTTTCTCCACGCGAACCTGCAAACTTCCATTCGGGTTAGCGAGTACAGCATCAGGATGTGCATTTAGACTTTGAGCAATTTCCATTCCTTCCTCCGATTGTTGCTCTTTTAACTTTAAGTCCCCCGTCTCTCCAATTTCAACTATACCCATAATTTCTTTGTTCACCTCGACGACCGTTGGCTTTAATAAAATTCCCTCTACCTCATCGGTCGCCGGCTTTTTCAAACCCCGTGTCGCGATTTCTACCCCCGTCATTGTACCCGTGCTTTTCTCCGCTTCGCTCAACCAGCGCTTTTCGACCCGCTTTACCTCGTCGTGCACCCCTGGGACCCTTTCGCCCAACTTGCGGTCTCTGTCCCTCTGCTCCTCCCTTGCCTCTGATATCCGTTTTTCCACTTCACACCTGGATTCCTCCCTCAATTTTTTTAGATCACACCCGGATTCGTCTGACATGGCATCCCTCTTCCAATTATACACTGACTCTTCCATAGAGGCCCTCATTTGTGCCATAAATTGCTCCATGAGGGCCTGCATTTGGGCCATCCCTCCCACTTGTGCAGCGGGTGCGGCCGCCGTAGCAATGTGCGAGGCGCCATTTTGTGCGTCTGATACTCCCTCAACCACACCTTCTTTCCTCTCCTCCACCATTTTTTTTCCTAAGTCCTGGGTCGATTCTACCCCGTCTATCTCTCCCACCGGCATCCCGTCGCCTTGAACAGCCATGGCGCGATTTCAAAATTCGGGTTTTGCTTAAAAAAAACAAAGTTCGGCAGCTCGTAATTTTGACCAAAATTTTTTTTCTAGATGTTTTAAAAATTTGGTTCGGGCCCCGAATCTCACTCCCAGACACCAATTGTTACAGATCGCGGTTAGATGTTATAGACCGAGCGGTGGTGTAAGACCGCGACCTAACAAAACTCACCCGATTCACCCAGAACTTTGGCCGTATCGCACCGTAGCTGCTCAATGAGGGAAAAGACAAAAACGACGCAATGCAAGAGGAAAAGGAATTAAAACGAGAAGACGTACAGACGAGTAATGGGGTTTATTATTTACACACACAAGCAAAAAGGAGCAATCAAGTTTATTTACAACACATAAGACGCAGGTGACACAGTGCAAATACTAGCTTATCTACAGGCTTAACTTATCCCATGACAGAACAAACAAAAGACACTGACTCACGCGGGGAATTGCAGGAATCGCAGGATGTGGATGGCTGGAGGGAGAGGGAAGTCCAAGGGGGGTCATGCAGCACGATCGGCGCGTTTAGCAGCCGCCGTTCCTTTTCGGCCCTGCTCCAAACCGCCGCCCAGGCCCCAAGCGGCTGCCGGGTGTCGCTGCTGCTCCCGCCTCCACTTGCCTTGCCAGGCCTTGTCCCACTCGTCTGGTCCAAACCCTCCACTCTTTCTTGGTCCCTCACTCTGACCACCGACTCCTCACCGCAACCAACTCTGTGCAACCAACTCTGACCAACGGTGCAACCAACTCTGTGCAACCAACCAACTGTCCAACCACCTCTCCTTTTACTTCCGTGCGCGCCTTTTTATTACGCCTCCGGCGGTTAAGCCGCCGGCGTTCAGGACACGCCCATCGGGGTGCTCACCTCGGCCCTGGTTGGTCGCGCGACCCTCGGGCTCCGCCCTGGATGACGACGGGCGGGCACGCCCCTCCTCCCCTCTGACGAGGTGGAGACACGCCTTCCTTCCCTGACTCGAGCCTCGTGGTCAATGGCGGTTATTGGAGGGGAGGTAATATTGGCAATCGAGGCTCGGCAATGACGAGAGGGGATGTAATATGGGATGGAGATTTTGGGGATGGGAAGGAAAGGGGCTCTATTCTCTTTCACTGGTGCAATGGAGTATTTCAATTAATGGAAGACACAGCCTTACGCTAATACACATAATAAGGATATAACTGTCAAAAGAAAGGATATATCGTGTCCTGCATGTATGTTTTATGGACTAACTACGGAAACGCCCTTTGACCTTTATACAACCACAAACGGAGGGAGGAGGGGTGATATTTTACAACAACCTTTTTCAACAACATTTTACCACAACAACAAAATAAAAAAACATTCTCATATCCACAACAATATGATAGTCTACTAGTGTGCCAAATTTGGTGCTTGTATCACAAAATGCACAATTCTTTTGAATATTTGGGCTAAGCCGCCCCACTAAAATGGGAGGCACCTGAGCTAAATTTCAAGTGTCATAGCAAAGGGTATGAATACTTATCTAAATGTGATATTTCAGTTTCTTCTTTTTAATAAATTTGCAAAACTTTCTAAAATCCTGTTTTCTCTTTGTCATTATGGGGTATTGAGTGTGGATTGATGAGGGAAAAAATGAATTTAAACGATTTCAGCATTAGGCTGCAACATAACAAAATGTGAAAAAAGTGAAGGGGTCTGAATACTTTCTGAATGCACTGTATTGTAGCGACTACCGCTGGGTTTTCACAATCGCCTTGCACCTATCAAGGACGCGGAGCGATCACCATGCCGGGCTCGTCCAGGACGCCCGGGCAGGCCCGCGCTCAACTTGCCAGGCCTCGGTCGGGACGCCCGGGCATGCCCGGGCATGCCCGGGCAGGCTCGCCCTAAACTTGCCAGGCCGCAGCCAGGACGCTGGGCCACGCCCCCTCTCGCCTTTCCTGGGCAAACGCTCCGGGATAATATGTATATATATTGCTGCCCGATAAATGGGCTTTTCAGAGTGCCTGAGTGTTTGGTTTGATTAAAGCAACTCAGATGAATTCCAGCTTTTTGTCACGTCCATTCTTCCGATCGACGTGGGAGCCCCAGCTCCTTCATTGGTGACCTACCGACATGGACACGGCAGTCGCCCTTAAACTGCCTACCTTCTGGGAGGCTCACGCGGCGGTTTGGTTCGCACAGGCGGATTCCCTGTTCGCCCTGCGAGGCATCACGGCCGACGACACCCGCTTCCACCATGTGGTAGCAGCGCTCGGTTCGGCCACCGCGGCCCGCGCCCTGAGCCTCCTCGAGAGCCCGCCAGCCGCTGACAAATACGGCGCGATTAAGAAGCTTCTCCTCGACGCTTTCGCCCTCCCATCAGCGGCACGCGCACGGCACCTGCTCGACCTGCCCGAGCTCGGCGACACGCGCCCTTCCGAGCGAATGGACTACATGCTTTCACTGCTCGGCGAGCACTCTCCAGCATTCCTGTTCCGGGAGCTGTTCCTCCGTCAGCTGCCTAACCCGGTACGCCTCGCCCTGGCAAGCACGACGATCACAGATCCCCGGGCCCTTGCCAGAGAAGCCGACAAGATCTCCGCCGCAGGACAGCGCATCGCAGCGGCGACATGGGACCCACCGCCGTCCGACGCAACACCCATGGCGCCCGAGCACCCGGCACGGTCGACGACCGAACTGCCGACGCAATTGGCGGCCGCTACACCGAGCCGACCACCTCCAGCACGACGACCGGGGCCTCCACCTGACCAAGCATGGTGTTACTATCATGCCAGGTTCGGACAGAAGGCCCGGACATGCCGACCCCCGTGCACCTTCGGCAGGCCGGGAAACGGCCGGGCCGGCATTCATTACCAGCCATGAGCGCCGGGCACACGGGCAACTTACTGTTCATCACGGATAAAGCGTCCGGACGGCGCTTCCTGTGCGTCACCGGCGCCCAACTGAGCGTCATACCCGCCTCTGACCAGGACAGGCAATCCGCGGTTTGCGGCCCCTCCTTGGTTGCGGCCAACGGATCGACCATCCGCACCTTCAGCCCGCGCAACGTCACCCTCTGCTTTGGCGGCCAACGCTTTGCTTGGACGTTTGTAACCGCAAACGTGCCCATGGCTCTGCTAGGTGCCGACTTCCTCTGCACACACGGACTGCTGGTGGACGTCCAACGGAGTCGTTTAATCAACGCCGAAACCTTCAGCTCCCTGGTATGCACATTGAGCAGCTCCGCGCCGACCGAGCTGGCATGCGCCGTCCCGGCGGCGAACGAGTTTGCTCGCCTGCTCACGGAGTTCCCGGCCCTCACGCGGCCGACGTTTTCGGCCGTCGCAGTACGGCATGGGATCGAGCACCACATACCAACCACGGGCCCGCCGGTCTATGCCAGGGCCCGCCGCCTCGACCCAGCCAAGCTCGCCGTGGCGAAGGCCGAATTCGACGCGTTGGAGCACCTCGGCATCGTGCGGCGCTCCGATAGCGCGTGGGCCTCGCCACTGCACATCGTGCCAAAGCCGGGGGGTGGATGGCGCCCGTGTGGCGACTACTGCCGTCTCAATGACGCTACCACCCCCGACAGGTACCCGATCCCGCATATCCAAGACTTCTCCGCCCGTCTGGCGGGACGGGTCATTTTTTCGAAAATTGATCTCATACGGGGATATCACCAGGTACCTGTCAGGGCGGCCGACGTCCCTAAAACGGCAGTCATCACGCCGTTCGGCTTATTCGAATTCTTGCGGATGCCGTTTGGTCTCAAAAACGCGGCTCAGGCATTCCAGCGCTTGATGGACGGCGTGCTGCGTGACCTGCCGTTCCTTTTCGTTTACCTGGACGACATCCTCGTCGCCAGCACGTCCCGGGCCGAGCACCTCCTCCACCTCCGAACACTGTTCGGGCGCCTCAGCGAGCACGGCCTCATCGTCAACCCGGCCAAATGCCACTTCGGCACGACGGCCGTTGATTTTTTGGGCCACCACATCACCAAGAACGGGGCCGTGCCTCTGCCAACCAAGGTCGAGGCCATCACCACATTCCCGCGTCCCCGCACCATAAAGGCCCTGCAGGAATTCCTGGGAATGGTGAATTTTTATCACCGCTTCGTGCCCCGCGCTGCTCAACTCATGCGGCCCCTCTATGAAGCCCTCCGGGGCAAGCCGGCCAAGCACGACATCGCCTGGTCCGCAGCAATGGATGCGGCCTTCCAAAGCTCAAAGCGGGCCCTCGCCGACGCAACACTGCTCGCTCACCCGGTGCTCAACGCTCCCATCACCCTCACCACGGATGCCTCCGACTACGCGGTGGGCGCCGTACATGAGCAATGGGTGAACGGGGTTTGGCAGCCACTCACTTTTTTCAGCTGGCAGCTCCGGCCGAACGAGCTCAAATACAGCACGTTTGACCGGGAGCTCCTCGGTCTACACCTGGCCGTCCGCCATTTCCGCCACCTCCTGGAGGGCCGACCTTTCACGGCGTTCGTCGACCACAAGCCGTTGGTTTATGCCATGGCCAAGGTCACGGAGCCGTGGTCGGCCCGCCAACAGCGCCACCTCTCCGTCGTGTCGGAGTTTACCACGGACATCCAGCACGTCGCCGGCAAAAACAACGCCGTGGCCGACTGTCTTTCCCGGGCCAGCGCGAACGCGGTCCACCTGGGCGTGGACTTTGCGCTTATGGCGGCGGACCAAACCACCGACACCACGGTGCAAGCCCTCCGGGTGGCGGACACGGGCCTCCGCCTGGCCGACATCCCCTTCGCGGACACTGTCCTGCTCTGCGACGTCTCCCAAGGCCAGCCTCGCCCCATCGTGCCCGTCACCTGGCAACGCCGCATCTTCGCCTCCCTCCACGGCCTTTCCCACCCGGGCCGGAAAGCTTCCCAGAAGCTGGTGTCAGCGCGATTCGTCTGGCACGGCCTTCGTCGGGACGTCCGCGATTGGACCAGCACCTGCACGGCCTGCCAACGGGCCAAGGTCCACCGACACACCCAGGCCCCGCTGGCACCTTTCACCGTGCCCGAACGACGTTTCGACCACGTCAACGTGGATCTGGTGGGCCCCCTCCCCCCGTCACGGGGGTTCACACACCTGCTCACCATGGTGGACAGGACCACCAGGTGGCCGGAGGCCGTTCCCCTCGTCTCCACCACCACCGCCGACGTGGCGCAGGCTTTCATCGCCACCTGGGTCGCCCGCTTCGGCGCACCGGCGGACATCTCGTCAGACCGCGGACCACAGTTCACCTCCGAGCTGTGGGGCGCGGTCGCCCGCAACCTGGGGGTCAAGCGCCACCATACTACGGCCTACCACCCCTAAGCAAACAGGTTGTGCGAGCGATTCCACCGCTCCATGAAGGCCGCGCTCATGGCCGGCCTTCAAGACGGCGGTTGGGCCGACCGGCTGCCGTGGGTCCTTTTGGGCCTCCGCACGGCCCCCAAGGAGGACCTCCAGGCATCCACCGCCGAGCTTGTCTATGGCCAGGCGCTACGCGTCCCGGGCGAATTCGTGCCCGACGCTACCAGTCCCTGGTCCGCAGCTCACCAGCGCTCGGACCTCCAGGAGGCCGCCCGACGGTTTGCCCCCGTGCCAACATCCCACCACGGTGACCCCCAGTCCTACGTCCCCCCAGCACTTCGCACAGCGGAGTATGTTTTTGTGCGTCACGACGCACATCGGGGGCCACTCCGGCCGCCGTATGACGGGCCCTTCTGGGTGCTGCGACGGGACGACAAGTCGTTCGTCATCGACATCGGCGGCAGGTCGGACCGGATTGCGGTGGACCGCCTCAAGCCGGCGCACGTGGACGTCGACCACCCACCACGGGTGGCCCTCCGCCACGGCGAGGCCGCCCCCTGTCCACGGTGCCCCCCACTCGACCGCCCACCACCACACCGGACCCCCTCCCACGACCCGCCAGGGGTCGCTTCGGCCGGGTCATCAGGACCCCCCTCAAATTGACCCTGCCGGTGCAAGTCGATTCTGGTGGGACGTGTGTAGCGGCTACCGCTGGGTTTTCACAATCGCCTTGCACCTATCAAGGACGCGGAGCGATCACCATGCCGGGCTCGTCCAGGACGCCCGGGCAGGCCCGCGCTCAACTTGCCAGGCCTCGGTCGGGACGCCCGGGCATGCCCGGGCATGCCCGGGCAGGCTCGCCCTCAACTTGCCAGGCCGCAGCCAGGACGCTGGGCCACGCCCCCTCTCGCCTTTCCTGGGCAAACGCTCCGGGATAATATGTATATATATTGCTGCCCGATAAACGGGCTTTTCAGAGTGCCTGAGTGTTTGGTTTGATTAAAGCAACTCGGATGAATTCCAGCTTTTTGTCGCGTCCATTCTTCCGATCGACGTGGGAGCCCCAGCTCCTTCAGTATATACATATATATATGTGTGTGTGTGTGTGTGTGTGTGTGTGTGTGTGTGTGTGTGTGTGTGTGTGTGTGTGTGTGTGTACGGATGTATGCGGTTGTGTGTGTGTGTGTGTACGGATGTATGCGCTTGTGTATGTGTTTGTGTACATGTACATATACACATATTATCTATCATTTGGCACGGTGCAGCTATCACGCTCTTCACACGGCCTAGTGTTGTAAATTACCCCTTCCACCAATTATTTGCGTCTTCACACCGACAGCCATGCCTCGCTCACCTCCACATGACTCGATCAACAACCACCACGTGTGATTTGGCATGTAATTATTATAGGCTTCCTCTTGTGGCATCGGCTTTGCAAGAATCGTTTTTGGGCCAATATTCTGCTGAAACAATTTACACCAATGAAAGATCTCCACGCAGTGTTTAAAATGTTCTTCAAACGCCATACTCGCAATGGTCTAAGGCCTTCCAGAGGGTTTAATTTCTTTCAATATGAACTATGTACAATTAGTTTTGAAATATTTTTCTCACGATTTTTGTATATGTTTTTGGTTAATTAATTATATACCTTTTGCTTGCAAAGTTTTATATGTAGATACTTTTTTCTTGCTAATTACACATGTATTTTGAAAAATAATTATAAAAAACGTTGTTGGTGTGTATTGCACTCGAATAATATCGTTTTGTAGAACCTTTTGAACACCCCTCTTAATATGGATGATAGGTTTGGTTATTGAGCTTTCATGATGGGCCATATTATTTTTTCCTTCTCTAAGATTCCTTCAATACCTCCTTCATTACTTCTTCAATAATCATTTGTCTTGAAGATCTCAAGAAAATAAAAAATCATCGAAAATGAAAAGAATATCTGGAATTTATCTTGTGTTGGCAATGCCATCATTGTCGTATTTTCACTTTTATACGTGTATTATTTATGTATAGTTGGTAAATTGGGACACGTGCATCTCCAATACATTCCATCTTATTTACTTATCTCCATTTTAAAAACGGAGACTGCTTCTATTTCAAATTTATTGGTTATTGGTTCGATGGGCATGAGTCTGTGTGTAGTCATCCATAAATCAGTGTTATAGATTGATATGAGTGGTGAAGGTGTGTGTTATGGAAATAAGTTCTGTTGCAATGTTGTTGTATTGGATGGTAACATGCTCTGAGACACCATGTTGCATTTGCAAAGCCGGTTATGTATTTGGTGGTTTTATAACTTTTATTGAATATTTGTAGTGCTAAGATGCTTTGTTGTGCTTTACCTGCTGCAGCAGTACTACGTCTGGGTTTGACCAGAAAATGAAATGCCATCCTGGTCAGTGCTTGGGCAAGGTATTTGATTGTGGAGCGCACCAGATTTTGGCAGTTGGCAAGTCTGAAACCCCGTGTTTATTATAATGAATATGTCATTATTTTTGGAGCTGGAGAATCGTTCTGCAGGGTATTCCAAAAAGACCCAGACACTTTGGTTGGTAATATATTTAGAACCACAAATGATACAACGATACCCTTTGGTTATATGATAAATAAACATGGACACCATCAATACACTTCAATGTGAGCTCCGTTTGTCGCACGCAGGAAATCAAGGTGGTACTCGTGTTTTTGCCATGTTCTGCTCAGCATGTTTGCGTCCACCAGTGCGTATGCAACTGTGATCCAAGAATGAAGATCCTGCAGGTTTGCCACCTTGGTGTTGTTGGCAACATCTTAGACAAACCCCCTCAGAAAAAAAATCAATGGGGTTATGTCCTGTGATCATGGGGTCCAGGCGGTTGGTCCATCTAGGCCAATCCAGCAACCTGGAGATATTTCATTCAGGACAGCTCGAATGACTCACGGCCAATGAGGGGGAGCCCCGTCCTATTGAAAAATGATATTGGGTTGCAGGTGTTCAATCTGTGGGAAGGTGAATCCTTCCAACGTACGTGTTCATGTAAATTGTTCAGGTCACTGTATCCTCTGCAAAGAAAAATGGACCCACCAAGCAGTCGTGGGGAATTTCAGATCCCCATATCCTCACAATGTGCCAGTTAACCTTCCCTGATACATGAAAGCAAACTTTGTCTGTGAAAATGACCTTTATCAGGTAATCTTTGTCATCCTCTATGCGACTGAGCATTTCCATAGCAAACGCTTTGTGTTTGGGTCTGTTATTTGGTTTGAGTTCCTGCAGAATCTGTACCTTATACACATAAAGCTTCAGTCTTTTATGCAAAATCCTGTGTACAGTGGTGGTTGGTAGTCCCAGTTCTTTAGATGGGCATTGGATTGATTTTCTAGGACTTTGTTGAAACAATTCATTCACTCGTTCATTGTCTGCTGCACTTGTGCTTAGTCGACCAGTACCTTTCTGTTTCTTACAACTTAAAGTCTCCTTAAACCAATTGCACCACTCTTTGCAACTAATTCGCGATGGCGGATTCCTTCCATACCTTCTACGGAAATTATGCTGAACTTGCGCGTGGGCCCTTCTCTCGACGAACCATTTTACGCACTGAGCATTCTCATATGGAGTCGCCATTTTCTTTCACATTAAACCACCAGACCTGAAAATACAGAAAATATTATGACTTTCTGGAAAACAAAGGGTTTCGTTGAGTCATTTGTGGTACTATATATGTTAACAACCAAAGTTATCCAGGTCGTTTTGGAACACCTTGTCGTACATTGTGATTTGTGATCAACTATAACCTGCTGTTGGAAAATTTTGCTTATTATTATCGTAATTATTATCATCATCAATATTATTATTATTAATATTGTTATGGATATGAGGATTGTGTTTTTTTTATTGTGTTTTTTATTATTAGTGCTTTATTCTGGACCCTCCTTACTCCAGTTATGTATAAAGGTCAAATGGCGTCCCATAATTAGGTCATAAACAATCACGTCAGCCAATCATAGATTTCCCCCTTGTTGGTAGTTATATCTTTATTATGTGTATTAGGGTAAGGCCTTGTCTTCCATTAAGATGACACTCCATTGCACCAAGTGAAACAAGATAGATCCCCTTTCATTCCCATTCCCAAAATCTCCATTTCCAGCTACATCCCCTCCAAGTCTCCATTGCCAACCGCACTGGGCAGTTTGCCAGGTTTGTTACAGCGGTGGGTTGCTGATTTCGCCCCAAAGCCGCCATTAAGCATGTGCTCAGCTCGGGGAAGAAGGGCGTGCCCGCCCATGGTCATCAAGGGCGGAGCCAGAGGGCCATGCCGACCAATCAGGACCGAAGGGCGAGCTGACCGATGGGCGTGTCCTAAAGGCCGGCGGCTTGATCGCCTGAGGCGCTATAAAAGCGCGCGCGCAAGAACCGAGTAGTTGTTGGACAGGGAGATGTGCAAGTTGTTGAGTTGTTGTTGAGTTGAGTGGTTGGACCAGATGAGCTTTTACAGAAGTGGTTGGACCAGATGAGCTTTTACAGAAGTGGTTGGACCTGATGAGCTTTTACAGAAGCAGATGAGTTTTGACAAGACGAGAGAGACGAGTCCTGAAAAGAGCACGTGACGTCTACACAGCCGGAGCAGCAGCAGCCACAGCAGCAACAACAGCAGCTTGGGGCCTGGACGGCAGTTTTGAGCAGGGCCGCGAAGGAACGGCGGCTGCGAAATGCGCCGATCGTGCTGCAGGACCGGTTGGACCTTCCTCTCCCTCCAGCCATCCACCTCCTGCCTTTCCATCCTTTTGTGTACGTGAGTTTGTTCTGTGTGTCTTGTCCCTGGGTATTAATTAAGTTTGTATAAGCTAGCGTTGCACTGTGTCTCTGAATTCTTCTGTATATTATTTTATTATCTTTCCTTCTCCTTGGTTACTTTGAGCGTGTAAATAGTAAGAATAAATTTAGTAGTATTTCCAACCTTTTTGTCTTCTTCTTCTTCTTCCTCACATCCGTGCCGCCTTAGTCTTTTCCCCATTGAATATCTGTGGCGCGATCCGGCCAACGTTCGGGAATCGGGTTAGTCGGGGTAACTGTTCGGCCGCGGTGCCATCCGCTCGGCAAACCAACATCCTTATCCGCGGTCCGTAACAATAATATTATATACCATACCAGACTTGGTGGTATAATGGTTGGAACGTTCACTCTGAGTCTGGGAGGTCAGTCATTAAAGCACAGTCAGAGTCATGCGAAAGACTTTTAAAATGGTACATGCTGCTTCCTTATTTGATGCTCATGATCTAAAAGGGATTGAGTACAGAAAACAACCATAGGTTGGCAACCATAGTGCAGGCTTTGATGGTTCTAATGGCCGCCTCCTGCGTTGAGGTTCCTTGTAAGGGAACAAATGTTATCGTAAGTAGAATTTGTGCACGACCAGTCCATAACTGTCAATGTCAATACTACAATTTCAGACTTCTCATTTGTAGAGCTACATTGTAATGTAAAACTTTGTGTGTTCAATCATGGCAATTTTGGAAAATGTCTTTTCAACTCTAATCAGAATTTATTGGATATCCAGAGAATTGAAATTCGCACAGAAGTTGAAAAACTCTCAACCTTTTACCCCGTACCTTCTGACTTCGGGATGTGCATAAATAACTCTTCTGTTCTTCAAGCAATGGTAACTCAAAAGAGACCTGGAATTGGAATTTCACCAGGAAACTTTTCATTTTCACCAAAGAATTTCACCAAAAAAAGACCCTGAAGACCCAATATACCCCAAAGATCCAACAGAACCTGAAGACCCAAAAGACCCCGAGGATCCGAAAGACCCAAGCAACCCCATGGAGCCAAATGACAAAGAGGACCCAATAGACCCCAATGACTCAGAAGACCCCTATGGACTCTGAATATCCACAATTCCCCGAAGACCCAAAAGACTGAAAAGACAATGAAGACCCAATGGTGCTACTTCTTGGCTATCCTGCTGGTCTGTTACCAACATACCTATGGTGTTCAACAAGTTTAGCAAATGTCTAGCTTCTCATTGCATAATTACACAGAGCACAGCCTGACTCACTCAGACCCGAAGCAGACTTGCTAACAGCTTATAAATTGATATATACTGTATGTTAATATTCTGGATCATTTTGTCAAGTCGTTAACCCATCGATATTTCGGGGTTACGACCATCTGAAGATGTACACCTCTCGTGTTGGTTCATAATATGTATTCCTCTGAGTTACTATATATATATATACTGTAGTTGTTACTATAGTTCCTCTGAGTCTTCTCTTGTTACAGGGCACAATGAGATGAATGTGGAAGAACGGGGGAGAGAGGAGGGTTTGCATGTGTGTTACTGTAGTTTGCACATACATGTGTCTGCGAGTGCCATTTCCTGGCAGGTAAGACTGTTTAAGTTCATTTTCTAACCGATCATGTATGATGAAATGCCATATTCCAATTGGCTGCAGGTCCTTTGACACACTGAGGGCCTCCCAAAGTAGGTTAGGAGGCATGAGGATCATATCATAGCTTGTTATGGCTGGAATTTAGAATTTGCTTCGGGTGCCGGCGACAATCACCTACTTTTTGTGAAAAACACCACGGGATCCTTAACGTCAATCAGCAACCATTGCTGGCAGACGGGTCCTCAGCCTAATGAGCCATCCAACAGACGGCACATTCATTGACAAAACACAAGGGTGGTTGTTTATAGTCTGGTCGGGAATCGAACCCAGGAGAGCTTGATGCTATAGAATAACTACTTCGGAGTTATTCTGCAAGGTATGGGAGAGATTTGAGTCAGGGGTCGGTGAAATAAGAGCAGACCTGTCCAATAGCTTGAATATACCTTCTATTGGGAAGCTTTCAACCCTTCCAAAGAAACATTCATGTCGAGACATTCTATAACCTAAAATCTACTTTTTAATTGTCAGGCAAAATAAAGTTGGTAGTTGCACACTGCACAGTAAATGTCATTTTAATAAGGAAAGTCACATGGTTGATTCCATCATATTTAGTACAATAGTAACAGGTTTGATTGTATAGTAAGTCGAGGCTCATGTAAGAGCTAACACATAGAACATATAATAGAGGGAATGGGAGACCAGAGGAGGAGGAGAGAGGTAATCACAACAACAGTGGAGAACAGGGACATCGGGAGATCTGTGGAAGGGAGAGGGCTGGGGCGGGGTACACGGGATAAAAAGATGGACACTGCACGGGCTTTCGGGAAAGAAAACAGGGAACTTGAAAGTGGTGAATTTGGAGTATATTAATAGGGGTAGAAAAGATCAAGGTTTTGGATGGGGGAAGACAAGAGATGGTGGAGAAAAGTTGTTTTGAAGACCTGGAGGGAGGGATGGAATTGAAGAGAGTGTTTGTTCCAGAGGTGGGAGGAAAGAGGAATGAAAGAGTGAATGTGAATAGAGAGTCTTTATTTTGCCACTTTCTCCAGAAGAGGGTTGCTGGCAGATCTTGTGCGACCTGAAGGAATATTTGGGGGACAGAGCACAGATAGAGCTGGGGGGGGGGGGGGGGGGCAAGGCCGGAGAGGAGTCGGTAGGAGACAGAAAGACCACCAACCTGCCTGCGGTGAGTTAGTGAAAGGCCCTCACAATCAGCTTCATCGCGGGAGATTCCAATGATTCTGAAAGCTTTGGTTTCTACAGCGTGAAGCCGAGCAAGGTGTGAGGACGAGCCCCAGCCCAGAGGGGAGAGCAGTACTCCATTGAGCTGCAGATGAAAGTTTTGTAAGTGGTGAGAAGCTCAGTTGTGTCCAGTGTTAGTTGACCTTTCATGGCTGTTCTAATATCTTTAGTGATAGCAAGAAGCCATCAAAATACAAAAAATGCACTGCACCTGTCTAGGAGATTGTGTATATGCATGTAAGGGCCATAGTTGTGACACCTTTACCTTCCAACTAGCAATCAACAGCCTCTAGCCTCCCAACACATCACAAGATCCTGCTTGCCGCATGATTTGCTTGGCGGAATATTCTGAGTAGGTCATTTGTTCGATATGCTATTTGCTGCTGATTTGGCTGAAGAATGAGAAAGCGGCACAAGGAGCACTGGAAAATGAGCCCAATGAGTTGCTAGGAAGCGAATAGGCGATCAATCAAAAGGCCACCAATTCGATCGCAATCAGGGATAGAACAATCAAGCGAGCATCAGCTTCGCCAAATGACACCGATACACCGATCAAACTGAAATACACTATTGCATGTCCAAGGAAGAGTCCATGTCGCAGGAAACTGTATGATTGGGCAATGAATGACTCGCAGCATGCGTGCGGAGAATGAGTAAACTCTGTGACCACCGACTCGAATTTTGTGTGATCATTATGGTTACTGAACAAGCTTTGTTTGTATGGTTACTGCACACCATTTGTTAGGCTTCGCTCAGTCATTTTATTTTTGAAGTGAGTTCCAAAACCAGTAATGTTAATGAAGAGTCTCCCTATTGATTCTTGTCTTGTCTTTTTGATTCTTGTCTTATATATATGCCGTATATCGCTGCTGTTTGTTTTCTTGATTCTTGTCTTTTTGCAATTGTTGTTTTCATGTATTGTTATGCATTATGTTTTCCACTCTGTCAAAGCGCCTTTGGGCTTCTGGAAAAGCGCTATACAAAATAAATGAATTATTATTATTATTATTATTATTATTATTATTATTGTTGTACCTCGTGGTTTTATGGTACCTGTAACAAAATGCAGATCTCTATACCTTTATTCCAACACCATAGTTATGTTGGTAACAGACCAGCAGGATAGCCAATAAGTAGCACCATTGGGTCTTCATGGTTTTTTCAGTCGTTTGGGTCTCCGAAGAATTGTGGATCTTCAAAGTCCTTGGGGGTCTTCTGCATCTTTGGGGTCTCTTGGGTCCTCTTTGTCATTTGGCTCCTTGGGGTTGTTTGTGTCTTTTGGATCCTCGGGATCTTTTGGGTCTTCAGGTTCTGTTGGGTCTTTTGGGTATAATGGGTCTTCAGGGGTTTTTTTGGTGAAAATTTTATTTTATTTTAAATAGGCTCTCTGTTCACCTTCACTTTTTCATTCCCCTTTTCTCCCGCCTCTGGAACAAACTCCCCCACTCCCTTCAATCCCACTACCCCCTCCAGGTCTTTAAAACAGCTGTTCACCACCATCTCTTATCTTCCCCCATCCAAAACCTTGATCTTTTCTACCCCCGCTAATTCACCCCAGAGTCCTTGCAGTGTTCATATGTTTTATACCTCTCCCACCTCCCCCCAAGTCCTCCCGATGTCCCTGCTCTCAAATGTTGTGTTTGTGTCCTTCCCCCTCTCTCCCCATCTTGTCTGCCGCTCCCCTTGTTTTTTGTGTTTTGTGTGTCGGTTTGACTTTTTGTGTGATTAATGTTTAGCTCTTTCACGAGCCTCGATCTTGTATCCCAAAAAAAAAATATATATTGTTTGGTGAAAATGAAACATTTCCTGGTGAAATTCCTATTACAGGTCTCTTTTGAGTTTCCTACTCCAGGTTGGATTCCCGAATGCTGTCACACGTTGTCAGAGGGCGTTGCGCTCGCATCACGTTGTGGGCATTAAAGATCTCATGGTGCCCTTCAAGAAGAGTAGGAAATCTGATGTGTGTGCTGATACTCCGTTCCAATTCCAGGCTGCTGCGATTATCATGGAAATCATTGGCAGAGCTGTGCTCCATTGATAAATTCAACCAGCAAACTCTGCAAATAGTTCCAATTATTTGTACTTCCTGTCACTTATTCAAGATGCTGACAAGTTTAAACGTGTACACCTGTTGATTGTTAAGCTGCCGAGTTGCAAATAGCAAAAAATCCTCTGTTTCACTGAAAGTTGATGTTCCTCAAAAGCAGCAACTGATTTTTTTTGAAAAGCAGCAACTGATTTTTTTTTGAAAAGCAGCAACTGATTTTTTCTTTTGAAAAGCAGCAACTGATTTATTTTTGAAAAGCAGCAACTGATTTATTTTTGAAAAGCAGCAACTGATTTTTTCTTTTGAAAAGCAGCAACTGATTTTTTTTTGAAAAGCAGCAACTGATTTTTTCTTTTGAAAAGCAGCAACTGATTTAATTTTGAAAAGCAGCAACTGATTTTTTTTTTTGAAAAGCAGCAACTGATTTTTTTTTTTGAAAAGCAGCAACTGATTTTTTTTTTTGAAAAGCAGCAACTGATTTTTTATTTTGAAAAGCAGCAACTGATTTATTTTTGAAAAGCAGCAACTGATTTTTTTTTTGAAAAGCAGCAACTGATTTTTTTTTGAAAAGCAGCAACTGATTTTTTTTTTTGAAAAGCAGCAACTGATTTTTTTTTGAAAAGCAGCAACTGATTTTTTTTTTTGAAAAGCAGCAACTGATTTTTTTTTGAAAAGCAGCAACTGATTTTTTTTTGAAAAGCAGCAACTGATTTTTTTTTGAAAAGCAGCAACTGATTTTTTCTTTTGAAAAGCAGCAACTGATTTTTTTTTGAAAAGCAGCAACTGATTTTTTTTTGAAAAGCAGCAACTTTTTTTTTTTTTTTTGAAAACCTGCTTGAATTTTCATTCACAGGTATTGCTCTAACGTCTGTTTCCCATGAGATGAACCAGCCTAACAATTCTAAATGATAAGGCGAAAAATCTTCCACGTTCACATGACTGACTGCAGACTCAGAGATTTAAAAAAGATTTCTAAAGATTTTTTGGGGCCCTGGGTACAAAAAATATTTAGGCCCCAAACATTCGCCAAAAAATTGCGGCAGACTAAAAGATCCGCTCAGCATCCCACTGCTGGCAGCATATTATAATTTGGGTGAAGTTGCCCCAGTAAGAGTGAGATGCGAAATGACGACCAAAGGAGATTTCTCATGGGTTTTTAAGAAGTGTTCATTAGAAATTCATTTTGGACAGCAGGAGGGCTTGTCAACACGGGCGGATTATCAGCGAGGAAGCAGCTGGGGTCCCTGTTCTCGCCTCCGAGAAGGAAAGCAGGCACGTGCTTCCTAATTCCCTCGCACTACTCACCGAGGGCCAAAGTAATTACTTTAAATACATTCCTCACCTGAGGCCGAATCCCGTGGGACTTTTGTGGATAACGCTGTGGTTTTTTGGCACCATCTTGCATTCTCATTGTGCAAAGACGATTTGCGTGTTACCCCTCGCAGATAGTGAAAATAACCTGAAATAACTTCATATAACATCGGGTTATTCATCTTTTGGGCCAGATTCACATGTTTAATTACATTTGGAAATATTATTTTAAAACGGAACGCTGCATGTGGCTCCCGAAGTAGTTTTCTTGGCTATCGGGCACAATCCTGGACGTGTTGCCACTCCGACGTAGAATACGCGAATATTCTTCTATTGGGAAGTATTCATCTCAGTAAGCAGGTACTCATTTTGTAGACCTCGGAAGGATGTCAAGCTGAATGCACCCACCTGATGTTGATTAAATGGATGACAGGGTTCAAAAAAATAATAATTATGCATTCACTTCCGAGGAATCTCTGAGTACTAGTGACGTCATAACAATGGCGTTGCTTTTTTCAACGTACTCAGCGGGACATTTCCTCAAAAGGAATTTCCTCCTCCCCATGGATGCCAACCAATGGCGATTGTCCGTGCTCTATCCTTTTCAAGCAAGGAAGCAGCACGTACCATTTTAAAGTCTTTCATATGACTTGGACCCGTCCAAACCGGATGGGTGTTTTTTTAGGAGACACCTTCTCCTTACTGGATGGCCTT
Source organism: Myxine glutinosa (assembly GCF_964187855.1). Classification (NCBI taxonomy): domain Eukaryota; kingdom Metazoa; phylum Chordata; class Myxini; order Myxiniformes; family Myxinidae; genus Myxine; species Myxine glutinosa. The sequence continues at coordinate 44,769,927 of NC_136264.1, read as the reverse complement.
TGGCTCCCTACATCCGCCCTTTGCCAGGTGATGTTTTTGGTCCTGGCAGGTGTCACAGTCACCCCCCCTCCCCCCCCCCCCCACTAGCAAAGCCAGTGAGGGGTGTCGGTTTAGTCGCCGACAACCTGACCATGCGGAAAGTAGCGCTGGGCAGTTACCAGTTACCAGTGGTTCCCAGTTACCAGTTAATGTTACCAGTATTAATTAATGTTACTGTTTCCAGTGTTACAGGTTAATAGTTAGTTAGTTATTTATGAGTTACTTAGTTAAGTGTTTTTTTTTTGTATACATACAAGATCGTGGCTCGTGTAAAAGCTAACACCAATCACAAAAAAATAATAATAATAATACGGACACACAAAACATACAATAAAGGGAGCGGGAGACAAGATGGGGAGAGAGAGGGAAGCACACAAGTACAACAGCAGAGAACAGGGACAACGGGAGATCTGTGGGAGGGAGAGGACTTGGGGGAGGGGAGGGCTGGTGTTACCAGTTACTGTTACCAGTTAATGTTACCAGTGGCAGTCCCAAAAGACTGACCTGACCTAAAACCGAAACTGCTTGAACTCAACCCATAAACTCAACCCAGTACCTTGCTTGAACTCAACCCAAAAAACTTGTGAAACAACAAAGATCTTAAGCCAGCCACTTTCACCATTAAGCCAACACCAGGCGATGCACTGGATGATACGAGCTACCAAATTAAATTTCGACTTCAGGTATGCACATGTACAACTGCGCTGTTTAGCCTGGGTTTGAATCCTGACCCAGCTATGAAAATTTCATTCTGGTGTTTCGCATCAATGTGTGTGCCATCTCTTGGATTTAACTTGGTGTAACATTTGACGGAATTATTTGTTGGACGTTGAAGATCCCACTGTGTCCTTCGTGAAAGGTAGTCGAGCCAATGATTGGCCAAATTCCAAATTCCTGCTCCAACCCACACGGAGCACTGCATCAGGGGCACTGCCTCGTCCATGTGAGAACTGATATTAATGCATTGCCACGTGCTGCATACAGCAGAAGAAGAAGAAGAAGATGAACTCTGTTAAAATCCCAGATGTTCTGAAATTAAGTTTGTCCTTTAGGGTGAACGTCCACCAACTAATGCCATGCTGGAGACGAGACACCTGCTTTACGCCCCTGACGACTTACACACTGATGAATCATCCTGCATGTGAAACACTCAATTGACAGCTTATAGCTGGGTCAGGATTCAAATCGAGGCTATACAGCTTAGAGGTGAGTGTGTGTACCTCGGGGCTATCCTGCCAGCCCATGGACTTATTGTATTTGGATAAAACAGTTGTAATTGTTTTCCACTTGAATCTGATTACCTGTGAATGAGAATCGCTCCTCCAAAGCCTGGATATTTGGCACGGATGCTATTGGGTGGGAAAACTTAAAATCGAGTAAAATATGAATCTGCGACAATGTTTTCTATACGAGTCTAGGATTATGGAATAGTGAGTTGAGAGACAGTGGGCCAGTGGGGGCAGCAAAACGTCGACACAGCAAGCAAGGGAATGGATGAACAGAAATTTGGGAGAGAGTAGGGAGAAAGAAAGAACTAACCTGCAAGTAAGAGGGTAGGGTTAATTGGGTAGAAAAGATCATCAGTGGGATGGAGGATGACATGAGTGAGATGGTGGTGCACGGCTGGTTCAAACCCCTGGAAGGAAGCGTGCGATTGAACGGCCTCAGGGAAGTAATCCACCAATAGGAGAAAAAACAAAAACAAAGGAGTTGAGTTGTGCAAGTAAGCCTGCATTTTTGGGGGATTTGCCAGGAGTTGTTACTGGAGTAGCTGGGGAGGGTCAAAGTGCTGCGAGAGCAGAGGGAGCTAGACCTTTAATGGGGCATTATATGTTTTCGACATGTTTGCAGAAACTCTCTAAGAATGTCGCAAGCTTTCGGCACAAATATCCGCACATTTTAGTTTCTCACCATAGTTAGGTGGAAACATTACTGACATCATTTCTTTGCGTGTATTTGTACAATAATAGTTTCCCATTTCATTTGCATTCGACTCTGCTGGGCTCAAGAGGTTTGGTATAAGTCACCGTTTGGTGCATCTCAAAATGCAGGACATGTTTGTCCTTCCCCCTTATCTCCAGTCCTACAATGAACTTAGTTTAAAACAGCTGCTCACCACCATCTCTTGTCATCCCCCATCCAAACCGTGATCTTTTCTACCCCCATTAATTCACCCCAGATCCACATTTTTGAAATTCCGACTTTTTTCCTGGAAGTCCTAGCAGTGTCCACGTGTTTTATACCTCTCCCCTCCCCCCAATCCCTCTCCCTCCCACAGATCTCCCGATGTCCCTGCTCTCAAATGTTGTACTTGCATGCTTCCCTCTCTCTCCCCATCTTGTCTTCCGCTCCCTTTATCTTATGTTTTAATATGTGTCTGTTTTTCTTTTTGTGATTAATGTTAGCTCTTCCACGAGCCTCGATCTTGTATACAAAAAAAACAACAAAAAAAAACTACTGTAACTTCACATATTGCTGTGATCTATTATACTATTTCTATCGCCTCGTATACTTGTCCATCTCACATCCATATGATCCCTTCCAAGTTTTAACCCAGTGCAAGTATTTAATCTTCTGTCCTCTTTAGGTTGGCTTTTCGAGGGGTGGGCTCCTCTTTGGAGAACAAAGATCCACGATATATTATTCATAGCATTTGCAGATAATTTTTCACTGTGGTTTCTGGGAGACCACAAAGGATTGTAGCTTTTTGGACAAGCTGCCATACCACCATTCCCGAGTGTCCTTTGAAGCGGAAGAACTTTCAGCAAATGAACAATGGGTTACATTACACCTTATGCAGACCTTTATGCTTCGACTATTGCTTCCCATGTTGCTTTGCAGTAAATATCAGTTGTTACATGTTGAAATCTGAACTGCATGTTCCTGGGTATGACCCCTGGTAGAATTAGATCAGAACATAACTTAAAGAATTAGATCAGACCTGGTAGAATTCTGGAGTTTCACATAAGGTTGCCTCTTCCTGCATATTTGTTTTTCTTTCTGTGTAACCTTAAATCTGCAGCCACAATTTCAATGGAGCATAGATCACCATATCTTTATACAAGCTGAGACCCTGAGTGATGCAAGATGAAGTAGAACGTCACTTGGTTGATCGCATACCTCAGCCAGGCTGAACCATTTACCTTTTGTATCCCACTGATAGGTGAGATCTGCATCCAGACCTTCACCAAAATCTATTTGGCTTGTTATTGTAACATACCCAACTCATCCACCAACTTTTTTCATCAGTCGTCCTTAACTTTTGAAATATCATGCTATGTCGTTTTTGGTCCCATCTCTCAATGGTGGAGAATCACTTTTTTAAAATAAATAATTATCTTAACCGGATCTTCAACCAAATCGAATCAACTCCCCCTTATCACACAACCTGTCCACCAAGTTTCAACCGAATCCGTCCAAAACTTTTTCAGATATTGTGCTATATATTTTTGGCCCACTCAATGATGGCGAATCACTTAAAAATTGTCAGATTCAAATCTTCATCACAGTCAAATCGATATGTCCGTGTCACACACCTTATCTGTCCAGCAAGTTTCGGCTAAATCCGTTCACTAAGTTTTGGGATATCATGCTCCCTGACGGACAGACGGGTAAAAACATAACCTCCGGCCACCTTCGTTGACAGGCGTTCCAGAACAGCACTCAGTAGTGCACACTCGCCTCGCATGCTCATTCTAGACAAAATTACCATTGTTAACTGAACACGTTACTATTATGGCCCATATACCCGTATCATCCATAGCCTGGTGTTGGCATAGCGGTTAGGGTGCGGCTTGGGATCCTAGGATCCTGGGTTTGTAATCCCGGTCGATCGCTGAATTAACACCAGGGGGGTTGACTCAGCCTGTCATCCTTCCAGGGTCGGCAAATTGAGTACCAGTTCCCTGTGTGTCTCAAGAGGTGACTAACAGGGTTGGCGGCAGGAAGGGCATCCGGCCATTGCTTCAAAAAGTGGACCAAGGTGCTCGAAAATGGCCAACCCCCGCTCCGTGGGGGAAAATGGCCTCCAAAGGTGGCTCATAGCCATATCATCCATGCACCCTATTATTTCACATCCACTGCCATTATTCGTAGCTTTAGTGATTATTCATTGATTATTCGGATATTTATCAACCACTTTTGTGCACATTAAGGTTAAATTGCATCAATTAAGATGAATATGAAAATATTTTCAAGCTATATATTCCCCATGGTAAGTCGGTCAAATGTATGTAATTTAGTATCGATTTGTTAAGCGGTTCTGGAGAAGACGATTTTTAAAATGTTTTTATTTTCAATCCAATATGGCCACCATACTATGTGACAGATGATGTCATAAATTTAATTCTTCCTTCACATCAGATCGTCAATCAGATAGATATATGAAGTTGGAATTTTTTCGGGGAAGGATTTCACTTCATCAAATTTGGCTGACATCATTGATTCATGAATTATGGATGAAGAATTATGGCTTCACCCCTGACATCATTATCACCCTATATATCCCATGGGGAGTTGATGACCTATGCCGAGTTTAAATTGTTTTTACTTTATTCCAATTTATTTTATTTTATTTTTACTTTAGGGTGGGAAGGAATGAGGGGTAGGGGAGGACGCATGGAGTGTACAAGCTACATATCAAAGCAAACTCTCAGAGAGGGAAAACTGCAAATTTGGAGGGATGCAGGGTTGGGCTAGGGAGATTGGAGAGGTGGGGGAGGTTAACGGTGGTAGAAAAGATCATGGTCTTGGATGGGGGATGATCTGAGATGGTGAGCAGCAGTCTTGAAAGCTTGGAGGGAAGAATGAGATTGAAGAGAATGTGGAAGTTGGTTCCACAGGTGCGAAATAGTGGAACAATTGAGTGGAGATGAGCAGTGATTCTTGATTTTTGGAGTCACAAAAAGGGGCTAGATGGTGGATCGTGTGTTGCCCTTTCAGAAACATAGGCGAGTGGGCGGGGGGGGACAAAGCAAGGTAAGAGCAGTGGGTGCAAGACCAGAAAGGATGCGGTAGAAGACAGAAAGACCACCGACCTGTCTGCGATTTTTATTATTCTACGACAGCAGAAACCCTTTAGAACAAGGTGTGATAGAGAAACTCGGCTCCTTTTCTTTAGATAAAAGCTGTGTGTGCGTACGTGTATGCGTGTGTGTTCCACACATTGGTTGGATAGGTTGCCTGACTCCGCCCACAATTTCTATATTTCACCCTTTAGAACCCTTTAGAACTGTAGAATTTACCTTCCGAAACCTCTAGAATTACCTTTTAAAACCCTTCAGAAATACCCTTTATAACGCCATAGCATTTATCTTTTAGAACCCTTTCTCTCAAGCAGCTCTTTTACTGTAGGGGTTACACAGGTTTGCTATTATTTCCGAATATTTGCTCTTAAAATTGACATGTTTCTGTGACGACGGTGATAGCATGATAGAGTATAAATTGTTCCATATTTCGTTGTTTCGACATGGGAATGGCCGTTTGCTTTTACGAGCCTGAGGAGGGTGACAGTAAAGATGGAGCAGCTTTGGAAGGGGGAGGTTGAGGCTTTGGGTTTTGGGGGAATGGGAGAGAGTCGGGAGGGGGAGGCCGAGGATTTTTTTGTTGAGTTGTCAGAATTGCATGTGTAAGTAAGTGTGTGTGTGTGTGTGTGTGTGTGTGTTTGTGATTAGTGGGATGAAGCAATCGGAAACCCAACAAGTAATATGCTATTATATATAAATGAGGCTGGTAGTGATAAAAAGCAACTCAATAGTGCCCGACCACATTATTAAAATTAAAATTTCATTCGGACGATGAAACAACAAAGTGTGTTCATATTGGCAGAATATCATAAGAATAATAGTTCCACTCTTATTTTTAAATAACAAGACATTTTTGACCCAGATTTTCTGCTTATAAAGCTTTTTTGAGTTACACTTTGAAGCGATAATAATTTTAGGATTGAAATACAATTATATACACATTTAAGAAGTCTCTGTCACTCGTAAGGGACACCATGTGTTTTCATTAAAAAATGAGCTTGATGCCAATCAATCATCCCCACGCAATAAATATGAAGCACCCATTGTGATGTCATACGAAAATATGCCAATTATCTATGTGTTTGTAGGAACCTTATAAAATTGAAAACAGCTTGGCAGATCTCCACTAAATTTTTCATACATACATGGGGTACTTGGAGCATGGAGCCAATCATGGGAACAACAAAAATTCCCTCACGCCCTTAGGGTTGGAGAGGTAATGTACCTATTAGTCCAGGTCAATTTAAAGTAAACACCTATTAAGAGTTGCTTCAACTTTGTGTCATGCTGAATGGAGAACATACAGCTCAGGCTGAAACTTCTAATATTCTCAGAAATGTTTTGCAAAAATCGAATGTTTTAAGAAACAAAATCAAAAGCAACAAAATAAAAGTTTTTTTGATGTACCATAGTCATTACAGGGAGTTGGTCCTGCCAAGCAGATTCTTGGCAAGAATTATACTGGGTGGTTTGCCATTGCCTTCCCAGCATTTGTCCATTCTCTCTCCTTTTAAATGCTGAACGTTAAGCAAGTAAGCAGCACGTTTTTAAATCATTTTTTTATGACGTGCGGGATTTGAACCACATACCTCGAGTGGACACCTTAACCATTGCATCACCAAATCTGGTAAACACACCATATATCTCAGTTTAATTATTAGTTTATTGTGCTTTTTTTCTTATCCTCATAAGTGACGTCATCACCCCAACACGATCTGCAACTAGAGTATTTTTATTTGCTTAGAGCCAAAGAACGATTGAATGAAATGCTTTAATATTCGGTAAAGTACCTCTTTTAAATCCCTGTCGATTGAGATGTTTCGCTTTAAATTCGAAACATTAGGTGTTACTCCACAAAGCTTGTGTCTTCTCAAAGAAGGGGCATCATCGCACCACCATGACAAGGGCATTGCTCCCAGCAGTCGGCTATGGCGTGCACCACGTGATGCATTAAGCACCTATTTGACAAACTGCAAGGGGAGAAAAACATCACACTGAATGTGCCACTGTGATGTGATCTAACGAGACAGGCACAGACACACGCCCGCACACATAAACACACACACACACACACACACACACACACACACACACACACACACACACACGTGTCAGCGTGCTCTTCTTTGGCTCAATTTCATATTCCTGACTGAAACCTCCTAACTGGTGATGAGCAGGGCAAAGACAATGTGTTCGTGTGGCAGGCGACACTTGTTAACAGGTCGTGCATGTCAGCGCTCATCAGGCAGAAATTGCCCAAGGAGACTCGACATGATTTATGATTGTATGTGTATATGTAATTATGTATGTATATATGTAATTATGTATGTATATATGTATGCATATATGTATGTATATATGTATGTATATACGTATGTATGTATATATATGTATGAAAAGATGTATGTATGCATATATGTATGCATATATGCATGTATATATGTATTGTTACGAATTCGTCACTTCCGTTATTGTAGTTTTCATCCACTGTAAACATTTTTGATTCCATGTATTATTATTATTGTTGTTTGAGGGAATAGCAATTATTATTGTCAAAAGGTAAAAAGGTTAATGTTTTAAATGAAACCGGAACCGGATGAAGAAGAAGGGAGAGGACGCTGAAAAAGAAGGCGGAGCGAGTGGAGTCGGACAAGAAGCATAGTTGCTTTGCGGTCTGGAGCGAAGATTGGCGAGCAAGAGTCACGAGTGAACTTTGAGTTTCCCAGGAAAGGGATTCCTGCGACAGAGTTGTTATCGCTGTGACAGATTAACCTGCATGTCAGGTTTTGCGATTGATTCCGAAGAGAATCATCGAAGGGCCGTTACGTCTCGAGAATGGGCCGTCGGCCATTTTGACTCGCGTGCTTTTCGCGTCGAGCAAGGTTTCTTTGCTTCGTCAGCCATTTTCACCGCTTTCAGATGTATCTGGTCTGTGTGTGTGCAACGTGGCTTTTGAAGATGAATTTGCGGTTCGCTGACTGTGAGCCGTGGAGCATCCATACTCGAAGGTGTGATTTCCCCGTCGCCTGGAGGGCGCCTTTGGATTTCCCAGTCGCCTTGAGGGCGCCTTTGCACAGCTTTGGCAGCAGGACTGTAACTGCCAACCCAACGGAATTCTGGTCTCGATTGGACATCGTTCTGACGATCGCTGGAGCGGATAGACTTTGGCTTTTTTTTTTGTATACTGAATCGAGGCTCGTGAAAGAGCTAACATTTACTTCACAAACAAATCAACCAGACAAACAAAATATATAAAAAGAGGGAGCGGAAGACAAGATGGGGAGAGAAGGGGAAGCACACAAACACAACAGTTGAGAGCAGGGAGATGTGTGGAAGGGAGAGGGCTTGGGGGGAGGAGGCGTGGGAAGGGGGGGGGGGGGAGGGAGAAGTATAAAACACAAGGACACCAAGGACTTCCAGGACAGAAGTTGGTGTTTCAAAAAAGTGGAATTGGGGTGAAATTAGCGGGGGTAGAAAAGATCGAGGTTTTGGATGGGGGAAGATAAGAGATGGTGGTGAACAGCTGTTTTAAAGACCTGGAGGGTGGAGTGGGATTGAAGAGAGTGAGAGAGTTTGTTCCAGAGGCGGGAGAAAAGATGAATGAAGGAGTGAAGGTGAGCAGAGAGTCTTGATTTTGGCAGTTTAACCATAAGAGGGTTGCAGGCAGATCTTGTGCGACCTGTTGTTCCGGCTTGAAGCCGGAATCAACTTTGGCTTGAAGCCGGGAATTAGAGACATTGGGAATCTTCTTCTTTTCGCTCACTTGGAGCACAGTGAGTTATATTGTACGAATCTGATGGTACCATCAGAGGAAATATATATTGGTTGTACAATTGATGACTATTGTTGTTGTACCGTTATTCTTGTGTGATCTTAATACAATACTGGTTTGTTTGTGACAATTGGTGTGGCTTCACCATTGATCTTTGACATACAGAATAACACATTTTTCCTGCCGTGACACCTCTCGGGGCTCGGAGGTACACCGTGATGAGGGGGCTTGGGAGGAGCACGTAACAGTATGTATATATATATATATATATATATATATATATATATATATATATATATATATATATACACATGCTCCACAAACACTATATCTCACTCCACAAACACTAAATCTCGCTCCACCAACACTACATCTCGCTCCACAAACACGATCTCTCGCTCCACAAACACGATCTCTCGCTCCACAAACACGATACCTCGCTCCACAAACACGATCTCTCGCCCCAAAAACTCAATATCTCGCTCCACAGACACTATATCTCGCTCCACACACACTATATCTCGCTCCACAAACACAATATCTCGCTCCCCAAACACTATCTCTCGCTACACAAACACGATCTCTCGCTCCACAAACACGATATATCGCTCCAGAAACACTATATATCGCTCCACAAACACTATATATCGCTCCACAAACACTATATCTCGCTCCACAAACACTATATCTCGCTCCAGCAACACTATCTCTCGCTCCACAAACATGATTTCTCGCTCCACAAACACTATATCTCGCTCCACAAACACAATATCTCGCTCCCCAAACACTATCTCTCGCTACACAAACACAATATCTCGCTCCACAAACACGATATCTCGCTCCACAAACACGATCTCTCGCTCCACAAACACAATCTCCTGCTCCACAAACACTATATCTCGCTCCACAAACACTATCTCTCGCTCCACAAATACGATCTCTCACTCCACAAACACTATCTCTCGCTCCACAAACACGATCTCTCGCTCCACAAACACGATCTCTCGCTTCACAAACACTAGATCTCGCTCCACAAATACTATATCTCGCTCCACAAACACTATATCTCGCTCCACAAACACGATCTCTTGCTCCACAAACACTATATCTCGCTTTACAAACACTAGATCTCGCTCCACAAACACGATCTCTCGCTCCACAAACACTATCTCCCGCTCCACAAACTCTATATCTCGCTTCACAAACACTCTATCTCACTCCACAAACACTATATCTCACTCCACAAACACTATATCTCGCTCCAGAAACACTATATCTCACTCCAGAAACACTATATCTCGCTCCCCAAACACTATATCTCGATCCACAAACACTATATCTCGCTCCACAAACACTATATCTCGCTCCACAAACACAATACCTCGCTCCACAAACACGATCTCTCGTTTCACAAACACGATGTCTCGCTCCGCAAACACTGTATGTCACTCCACAAACACTATATCTCGCTCCACAAACACGATCTCTTGCTCCACAAACACTATATCTCGCTCCACAAACACTATATCTCGCTCCACAAACACGATCTCTCGCTCCAAAAACACTATCTCTCGCTCCACAAACACTATATCTCGCTCCACAAACACTATATCTCGCTCCAAAACACTATATCTCGCCCCACAAACACTATATCTCACTCCCCAAACACGATCTCTCGCTCCACAAACACGAAATCTCGCTCCACAAACACGATCTCTCACTCCACAAACACGATCTCTCACTCCACAAACACTATATCTCACTACACAAACATGATCTCTCGCTCCACAAACATGATATATCGCTCCACAAACACGATATCTCGCTCCACAAACACTATATCTCGCCCCACAAACACTATATCTCGCTCCACAAATACTATATCTGGCTCCTCAAACACTATATCTCGCTCCACAAACAATATATCGCGCTCCACAAACACTATATCTCGCTCCACAAACACTATAACCTGCTCCACAAACACTATATCTCGCTCCTCACACACTATCTCTCGCTCCACAAACACTATATCTCGCTCCACAAACACGATATCTTGCTCCACAAACACTGTATCTCGCTCCACAAACAATATATCTCGCTCCACAAATACGATCCCTCGCTCCACAAACACTATCTCTCGCTCCACAAGCACTATATCTCGCTCCACAAACACTATCTCTCGCTCCACAAACACTATATCTCGCTCCACAAACACGATCTCTCGCTCCAAAAACACTATATCTCGATCCACAAACACTATATCTCGCTCCACAAATACTATATCTCGCTACACAAACACTATCTCTCGTTCCACAAACACTATATCTCACTCCATAAACACTATCTCTCACTCCACAAACACTATATCTCGCTCCACAAATACTGTATCTCGCTCCACAAGCACAATCTCTCGCTCCACAAACAATATCTCTCGCTCCACAAACACGATCTCTCACTCCACAAACACGATATCTCGCTCCACAAACACTTTATCTCGCTCCCCAAACACTATCTCTCGCTCCACAAACACTATATCTCACTCCACAAACACTATATCTCGCTCCACAAATACTATATCTCGCTCCACAAACACGATCTCTCGCTCCCCAAACACTATATCTCGCTCCACAAACACAATATCTCGCCCCACAAATACTATATCTCACTCCCCAAACACTATCTCTCGCTCCACAAACATGATCTCTCGCTCCACAAACACTATATCTCACTCCACAAACACGATCTCTCGCTCCACAAACACTAAAAAACGCTCCATAAACACTATATCTCACTCCACAAACACTATATCTCGCTCCCCAAACACTATCTCTCGCTCCACAAACACTATATCTCGCTCCACAAACACTATATCTCGCTCCACAAACACTATATCTCGCTCCACAAACACAATATCTCGCCCCACAAATACTATATCTCACTCCCCAAACACTATCTCTCGCTCCACAAACATGATCTCTCGCTCCACAAACACTATATCTCACTCCACAAACACGATCTCTCGCTCCACAAACACTAAAAAACGCTCCATAAACACTATATCTCACTCCACAAACACTATATCTCGCTCCCCAAACACTATCTCTCGCTCCACAAACACTATCTCTCGCTCCCCAAACACTATCTCTCGCTCCACAAACAGTACATCTCGCTTCACAAACACTATATCTCGCTTCACAAACACTATATCTCGCTCCCCAAACACTATCTTTCGCCTCACAAACAAGATCTCTCGCTCCACAAACACTATATCTCGCTTCACAAACACTATATGTCGCTCCACAAACACTATATCTCGCTTCCCAAACGCTATATCTCGCTCCACAAACACTATATCTCCCTCCACAAATACTATCTCTCGCTCCACAAACACTATATCTCGCTCGCCAAACACTATCTCTCGCTCCACAAACATGAAATCTCGCTCCACAAACACTATCTCTCGCTCACCAAACACTATCTATCACTCCACAAACACTACATCTCGCTTCACAAACACTATATCTCGCTCCATAAACACTATATCTCCCTCCCCAAACACTATCTCTCCCTCCACAAACACGATATCTCACTCCCCAAACGCGAAATCTCGCTTCACAAACACTATATCTCACTCCACAAACACTAGATCTCGCTCCACAAACACTATATCTCGCTCCACAAACACTATAACTTGCTCCACAAACACTATATCTCGCTCCTCAAACACTATCTCTCACTCCACAAACACTATATCTTGCTCCACAAACACTGTATCTCACTCCACAAACATGATCTCTCGCTCCACAAACACTATACCTCACTCCACAAACACGATCTCTCGCTCCACAAACACTAAAAAACGCTCCACAAACACTATATCTCGCCCCACAAACACTATATCTCGCCCCACAAACACTATAACTTGCTCCACAAACACTCTATCTCACTCCACAAACATGATCTCTCGCTCCACAAACACTATATCTCACTCCACAAACACGATCTCTCGCTCCACAAACACTAAAAAACGCTCCACAAACACTATATCTCACTCCACAAACACGATCTCTCGCTCCACAAACACTAAAAAACGCTCCACAAACACTATATCTCGCTCCACAAACACTATATCTCGCTCCACAAACACTATAACTTGCTCCACAAACACTATATCTCGCTCCTCAAACACTATCTCTCACTCCACAAACCCTATATCTTGCTCCACAAACACTGTATCTCACTCCACAAACATGATCTCTCGCTCCACAAACACTATATCTCACTCCACAAACACGATCTCTCGCTCCACAAACACTAAAAAACGCTCCACAAACACTATATCTCGCTTCACAAACACTATATCTCGCTCCACAAACACTATATCTCGCTCCCCAAACACTATCTCTCGCTCCACAAACACGATCTCTCGCTCCACAAACACTATATCTCGCTTCACAAACACTATATGTCGCTCCACAAACACTATATCTCGCTTCCCAAACGCTATATCTCGCTCCACAAACACTATATCTCGCCCCACAAACACTATAGCTCGCTCCACAAACACTATATCTTGCTCCACAAACACTGTAACTCACTCCACAAACAATATATCTCGCTCCTCAAACACGATGCCTCGCTCCAAAAACACTATCGCTCGCTCCACAAACACTATATCTCGCTCCACAAACACTATCTCTCGCTCCACAAACACTATATCTCGCTCCAGAAACACGATCTCTCGCTCCAAAAACACTATATCTCGATCCACAAACACTATATCTCGCTCCACAAATACTATATCTCGCTCCACAAACACTATCTCTCGTTCCACAAACACTATATCTCGCTTCACAAACACTATCTCTCACTCCACAAACACTATATCTCGCTCCACAAATACTGTATCTCGCTCCACAAGCACGATCTCTCGCTCCACAAACACTATCTCTCGCTCCACAAACACTATCTCTCACTCCACAAACACTATATCTCGCTCCACAAACACTATCTCTCGCTCCACCAACAATATATCTCACTCCACAAACACTATATCTCGCTCCACAAACACTATATCTCGCTCCCCAAACACTATGTCTCGCTCCACAAACACTATATCTCGCTCCACAAACACTTTATCTCGCTCCCCAAACACTATCACTCGCTCCACAAACACTATATCTCGCTCCACAAACACTATATCTCGCTCCACAAACACGATCTCTCGCTCCCCAAACACTATATCTCTCTCTCCACAAACACAAAATCTCGCACCACAAACATTATATCTCGCTCCACAAACACTATATCTCGCTCCACAAACACGATATCTCGCTCCACAAACACTGTATCTCGCTCCACAAACACTATATCTCGCCCCACAAATAATACATCTCACTCCCCAAACACTATCTCTCGCTCCACAAACACTATCTCTCACTCCACAAACATGATCTCTCGCTCCACAAACACTATATCTCACTCCACAAACACGATCTCTCGCTCCACAAACACTAAAAAACGCTCCACAAACACTATATCTCGCTCCACAAACACTATATCTCGCCCAACAAACACGATATCTTGCTCCACAAATACTATATCTCGACCCCCAAACACTATCTCTCGCTCCACAAACACTATATTTAGCTCCACAAACACTATCTCTCGCTCCCCAAACACTATCTCTCGCTCCACAAACAGTACATCTCGCTTCACAAACACTATATCTCGCTCCACAAACACTATATCTCGCTCCCCAAACACTATCTCTCGCTCCACAAACACGATCTCTCGCTCCACAAACACTATATCTCGCTTCACAAACACTATATGTCGCTCCACAAACACTATATCTGCTTCCCAAACGCTATATCTCGCTCCACAAACACAAAATCTCCCTCCACAAATACGATCTCTCGCTCCACAAACACTATATCTCACTCCCCAAACACTATCCCTCGCTCCACAAACACGAAATCTCGCTCCACAAACACTATCTCTCGCTCCCCAAACACTATCTATCGCTCCACAAACACTACATCTCGCTCCATAAACACAATATCTCCCTCCCCAAACACTATCTCTCGCTCCACAAACACGATATCTCGCTCCCCAAACGCTATATCTCGCTCCACAAACACGATATCTCGCTCCCCAAACGCTATATCTCACTCCACAAACACTATATCTCACTCCACAAACACTATATCTCGCCCCACAAACACGATATCTCGCTCCACAAACACTATATCTCGCTCCACAAACACTATATCTCGCTCCTCAAACACGATCCCTCGCTCCAAAAACACTATCTCTCGCTCCACAAACACTATATCTCGTTCCACAAACACGATCTCTCGCTCCACAAACACTATATCTCGCTCCACAAACACGATCTCTCGCTCCAAAAACACTATATCTCGATCCACAAACACTATATCTCGCTCCACAAATACTATATCTCGCTCCACAAACACTATCTCTCGTTCCACAAACACTATATCTCGCTCCACAAACACTATCTCTCACTCCACAAACAATATATCTCGCTCCACAAATACTGTTTCTCGCTCCACAAGCACGATCTCTCGCTCCACAAACACTATCTCTCGCTCCACAAACACTATCTCTCACTCCACAAACACTATATCTCGCTCCACAAACACTATCTCTCGCTCCACCAACACTATATCTCACTCCACAAACACGAAATCTCGCTCCACAAACACTATATCTCGCTCCCCAAACACTATGTCTCGCTCCACAAACACTATATCTCGCTCCACAAACACTATATCTCCCTCCCCAAACACTATCTCTCGCTCCACAAACACGATATCTCGCTCCCCAAACGCTATATCTCGCTTCACAAACACTATATCTCACTCCACAAACACTATATCTCGCTCCACAAACACTATATCTCGCTCCACAAACACTATAACTCGCTCCACAAACACTATATCTCGCTCCTCAAACAACATATCTCACTCCACAAACAATATATCTTGCTCCATAAACACTGTATCTCACTCCACAAACATGATCTCTCGCTCCACAAACAATATATCTCACTCCACAAACACGATCTCTCGCTCCACAAACACTAAAAAACGATCCACAAACACTATATCTCACGCCACAAACACTATATCTCGCCCCACAAACACGATATCTCGCTCCACAAATACTATATCTCGCTCCCCAAACACTATCTCTCGCTCCACAAACACTAAATCTCGCTCCACAAACACTATCTCTCGCTCCCCAAACACTATCTCTCGCTCCACAAACAGTACATCTCGCTTCACAAACACTATATCTCGCTCCCCAAACACTATCTCTCGCTCCACAAACACTAAATCTCGCTCCACAAACACTATCTCTCGCTCCCCAAACACTATCTCTCGCTCCACAAACACTATATCTCGCTTCACAAACACTATATGTCGCTCCACAAACACTATATCTCGCTTCCCAAACGCTTTATCTCGCTCCACAAACACTATATCTCGCCCCACAAACACTATATCTCGCTCCACAAATACTATAACTCGTTCCACAAACACTATATCTCGCTCCACAAATACTATATCTCGCTCCACAAACACTATCTCTCGTTCCACAAACACTATATCTCGCTCCACAAACACTATCTCTCACTCCACAAACACTATATCTCGCTCCACAAATACTGTATCTCGCTCCACAAGCACGATCTCTCGCTCCACAAACACTATCTCTCACTCCACAAACACTATATCTCGCTCCACAAACACTATCTCTCGCTCCACCAACACTATATCTCACTCCACAAACACTATATCTCGCTCCACAAACAATATATCTCGCTCCCCAAACACTATGTCTCGCTCCACAAACACTATATATCGCTCCACAAACACTTTATCTCGCTCCCCAAACACTATCTCTCGCTCCACAAACACTATATCTCGCTCCACAAACACTATATCTCGCTCCACAAACACGATGTATCGCTCCACAAACACTATCTCTCGCTCCACAAACACTATCTCTCGCTCATACATATGAATATATGTATTTATATACAGACTTGACATTTAATATGGAATATTTTTTTTTCTTGACTTGGGTTTCCTTTCTGAACTCAGAATATCAATCTGGTGAGTTTCTTTTACGCTTCGGTGATTTCTTTGTTAAAAGAACCATGTCACTGATTGTCTGTCACAGCAAGCAGTCAATAACAGGATTATATCACAGGTGGCGTGACAAAATGTACGGACAGGTACATTTGACGATTGGCTTCACAATCGGGTATATAAAGGTTGTTGCGTTCTGTATTTGTGGAAAACAACTGCTGCACGTCTACAAAAGTTATTGCCGCTTCCTCTGGAGATGGTCCGCTAACTCGACAATGCTGTTTGTCATGGAATGGTGGCTTTACGAAATTCCGGCATGAAACAGTGTGCTATTGCTTGTCAGTATGGCATCACTCAAGGTCAGGTGTCAAAGATCCCGAAACAAAATGCTCAGAGGGGTGTCCCTCCTCCAATATCGAGGCCAGGACATCCCCGCAGAACCACAAGGAGGGATGATCGCCAGCTGCACCGGTTAGTCCGCAATGGCCGTACCAAGTCAGCTAATCGGCTTAGGGCTGAGTGGCAGCAACTGACAAATGTGCCTGCATCCAGAAGGCTAGTCAACCAACGACTGGTTCAAGCAAGCTATCGTACCAGGCGTCCCCTGAGAAAGCCACGCCTGACGAGACAACACCGCCAGCGCAGATTGCAGTGGGCCAGAGAGCACCGACAATGGCAGCCAGGATACTGGAATCATGTGATCTTCAGTGACGAGTCTTGATTTCTGGTCTATTGTCAAGATGGCCATGACCAAGTGCACAGGCAAGTGCATGAATCCTACAACGAAGATTGTATAGTGCCAAGAGTCCAAGCTGGAGGTGGTGGGGTGACCGTTTGGGCTGCTTTTCATGCAGGGGACAAAACGGACCTGGTTGTTCTGAATGGAAACCTGAACCAGTTCAAGTACAGGGCCATTCTGGAAGAAACATTGCTTCCATTTGCTCGTGTAGCCTTTCGAGGAAAGTTTGTCTTCCAAGATGACAATGCATGGCCTCATCATGCTCGCATGATCCAACACTTTCTTGCTGACCGTGGTGTAGAGCATATGGAGTGGCCTGCCATGTCCCCGGATATGAATCCGATAGAGAACTTGAGGGCAGAATTAACGCGTCAAATCGACAACTTGGACCAGCAGCCGACCTCTGTGCGTGTATTGCAGCAGGCTATTGTCACTGCATGGCAAGCGATTCCTGTCCAAACCTTGGCAAATGTCGTGAACAGCATGCCTCAATGTGTACGTGCTCTCCTGAATGCTCGTGGGGGTTACACGACGTACTGAACTGTAATTTTACTGTCCGTATCCCAGTTGTAAATTTAACTTTTGTTTTTGTTAAAAAAAAATTTGGCTAATGTGCAAAATAAAGAAATACTTCTGGAAAACGTACAGAAGTTTAACACAGTACTGTCCGTGAATTGAGTTCAATATCAGTTTCCATCACTTTCAAGGATCAATTTATTTGCTTTGAAATGTCAAATGTGGTTTTTGTTTCTTTTAAAGGCCACATTAACAAAATCTAGAATAATTTCAACATAATTCCAATGAACTTTTGGTTCTAAGTAAACTTGAAAAGTAAGTTCAACCCCACAAAAAAAATATTCCATATTAAATGCCAAGTCTGTATATGTATATATGTATGTTTGTATATGTAGGTATATGTATGTATATGTATATGTATGGTATATATGTAGGTATATATATATATATATATATATATATATATATACATATGTATATGTATGGTATATATGTAGGTATATGTATGTATGTATATATATATATATATATATATATATATATATATATATATATATATATATATATATATATGTATATATATATATATATATATATATATAAATTATATATATATATATATATGTGAAGAATCAGCTCTTCGTTTGGAAAAGAAGTCCACAAATAGCCTGAAAAATGACGCAGCTTTTTAATTAAAAACCAACTTATACAGATCCGGAGGAGACAGACATCTACAGCAAGAGCCAGTCTCATGCCACGTCAAGCCTTCCTGAAAACACATTGATCCCCAGTCCATTTATATAGGGACACGTTTTATCAGGAAATCTCCGAGGGAACAAACAACACTGGGAGAGGTTCCTCCCCGGTGGGCCAAGCCCCCACCGTCATCCGCTCTGTCATTCGGGGGAGTCAGCCCTTCCTTATCATTCGGACCAAATGTTTCTCTGGGCTCCGAGAAAACAGAAATGTAACTCACAAAGAGTGCATGCTTGGCCAGATAAGCCCAGAGCAAATATATGGGTTCACATGAGTAATTCAAAGCATGTTTATACAGAGTCAGGCGTCGCTGTGATTAATACAAAATATATATGGTAAAAACAACAGGTTTATGTTATCTAGCCTCGAAAAAGCACACGTATACGAAAAACCATTTGCCCAACACGACCTCAGCGAGCCTTTCCTCATCCAAAACTAAACTGAAGCAAAAACCCTTTATTAACTTTATGAAAAAACCATTTTTAGACAACATTTAAATCATAACACATTAGCAACCAACGTCTATAACTGAACTTTAGGCAATAACAAATCTACTACTTGACATTCCTTCCTCTTGTCTCGTCGAGACAAAGTATCTTAAGAGACAACGTGCCACATCGGGCTTTATTGAAAAATAATTGTGTAATGCGGGTATTGAAAAAATAATTGTGTAATGCGGGTATCTCCCAAGGGCATATCGTGCGCCCAAAGCGCCTCGCCCGTGCATTTGGCGAACGTGTCGTGTGGTGCGTGCTTGGAGCCTGAGGGCTCAGAACATGAAAGTCCATTAACGTTTCGGATCCACAACGAAGGTGTCTGGTCCAGATGAGGTTCTGCTCCGCCAGAGGGCCACCACCTCCCCTGCGGAACTTGCTCCCCCCACCCTTTGCAGACCCAGTCCTTGCAGATCTTCGAAGTTAATCAACGATCATGCCCATGAGGTCCCTCACGTGCTGCTGTTCTGGGGAATACATAATATTGTCAGTATCTTGTGTCTCAATTTCCTGGTCAGGGTACAGAGCGTAAAAATCCGATTCACTTGAAGCATTTGAACTTAATACATATGAAGCAAAGAGAGGAACTTCCTTTATGTCAAAGTCTCCCTTGGGCGCCTGGTCGGCTTGCGGGTCTAGGATATCCACGTCGGGTCCCTCGACCGCCAGACCCAGCGTCGCAATCAGATCCATAGTTGGGTTGAAAGGGGGCGTGCAGCTGTCAGCTTGTAATACATAAGCAGCGTTAGCCAGTACACGCAAGGGGTTTATAGCACAAGTATCACAGTCATCACATACACCGTTACAGGCAGCAGCCAGTTCCCACATGGGATCCGCACAAGTATCACAGTCATTACATACACCGTTACAGGCAGCAGCCAGTTCCCACATGGGATCCGCACAAGTATCACAGTTATTACAAAATTCAATGCAATTTTCTGGAGCGCCGGTCGCAACTGCCTTGTTGAAGGACCCGTTCAGGTCGACGGCCTCTGTGGTCAGAGCCATAGTCGTTGTCGGCGGCTTCTTCACTTTCCATCCTGTAAAATACTTTCTCATACAGAGGAGGACTAGAGATTTCATTAGTGCCCCCCAAATTACTACCCTGATTATCACAGCCAGTGCGGTCAATAACCACTTCACTATGGTGCCCGTCCATCCCTGGAACCAGTCAGTGAGCCAGCTAAATGTATAAGAATTTTCGCGCGCGATCCAATCGATCGTCAGGGCGTGGCTAGTTTCCCTTAGTCTCACTTCTGCATCACCATTGTACGCATGTGAATTACCGTGTCCAATAGTATGTCATGAGCCGTAGCGGTGTCGTTTGCCACCTTTTCTAGGGCCAAAGCCAATTTGTCTATCCGGAAACTATCCATGACTGTGCCCGCTCCTGGGAAGAAGAAACCAAACACCTTTTCCCCTAGGCTCCCGTGTAGTTTAGTGGTTCCATCTTCGTTCATGACTGACCTCTTATAACGCCTGTCCAAGGACTTTGGGTCTAGCTCATCCAGTATCTCAACGTCAGGAAGAACTGAACCCAGATAACATGTGCCCCCCCAATTATTTGGTAAATAGGGGTAAGCCTTGTCGCCGCATATAAACATTGTCCCATGGGGTGGGACCAGGTGGGTGGATAAGCACTGGAGTCCCTTTACCACCCCATTAATCCTACTAACCCCCCTAGAGAATGTTATAGCCGTTATGTTGTGGTTGTGTTTATCTTGCAGTACTATTCGTAATGTAATCCCCGAGCTCCCTTGCCCCAGCTTCCCGGGGAGAGTGTAGGCGCATTCTGATTCTCCCATACGCAAGTGGCCGGAACCCTGGAGGCAGACCCTCCCTTTCTGTGGTTTGACCCAGACGGGGGCAGGCCTCTCGGCCACATGGGCAATCATTGACGGGCGATAATTAAATTGTCGATTGCAACTCTTGCCGTTGTCAACCCCTTCTCTTTCCAGCGTGGTGACTAAACATGGGGAATCGATAGGTTGTGAGCAGAGGTCATTGAGGGACAGAGGTAGCACTATCATGTGTATTCCTGTGGTGCCTGCTTGGGGAAAGTGCATGCACGACCAGCAGTGTGTCCTATTTTGAATTGTTGCCACCTCCCTGGCCACTTTCCAATATGTGTTTTCCCCCCTCTTTGGGGCCTTATCCTGGGGTTGTGGCGTGAGTATGTATTCGATGCATGGTATGTAGTTCTTTTCGCCACCGGCCGCGCCAGGGGTCCAGACGCTGCACCGGACCTGCATAGTCATGCCTTTCTCTAGGCGCGTGCGTGTTTGTAGCTTAAAATCAGGGGTTCCCCATTTGTATCCTGGTTGGGCCAAGGTCTTAATGCTAGCTTGCCCGTCTTCCCGGAACTCTCGTTGCTTTTGTAGTATCGTGCCAACGCGTCCAGGCCCTGCCGACAGTGCTAGCCAA
Source organism: Myxine glutinosa (assembly GCF_964187855.1). Taxonomy (NCBI): domain Eukaryota; kingdom Metazoa; phylum Chordata; class Myxini; order Myxiniformes; family Myxinidae; genus Myxine; species Myxine glutinosa. The sequence goes on along the minus strand of NC_136264.1, from coordinate 44,748,040 downwards.
TTTATGTTCACCCAATTTGTGTGCAGGGCTTTCTGTTCGAAACATGGTAGTGATACTCTTTGTCCCCATGTTACGGTGAGGTGTCGGGTTTCGTTTTCGCATCTATTGGAATCGGAGTTTCCCCTAGCTGCTGTCGCTATCAATAGTATTGTACCTATGATTAGGCCCATCCTTACTGTGGTTGCTGTGGTGTAGTGTCTGGTGCTTGTATGGCCAACTTACAGTGCGTGGCGTGGATCCACGAAGTCTTGCCCTCGCAAAAGACTGCCGTTGGTGTATTCAGCAACACCTGGACTGGTCCCTTCCACCTTGGTTCCAAGGCGTTCTTGCGGGTGAAGTGTTTTACGAACACCTGGTCTTTTTCCTCTGGTGGAACACCTGGTCCACAAGTCTCCTGGGAGCGCCTGGTCTACAGGTCTCCAATTCATAGATTCAATTCATTCAATTCATAGTTTCATAGAACACCTTTTCTCCAATTTCCTAATCCACTTTTTTTCAAGTGGATCCAATTTTATCCAATATTCAATTTTTAAATTCAATCCCATTTAATCCAGTCCAATTCAAATTAAATTCAATCCTTCTCTCAGCATCCCATTACCTGTTTCCAACATCAATAAAAATAAAATTATAAAATTAATAAAAAATCAATCATCTCAACTCTCAAATCGAATCAAAAAATAAAAATAAACGAAAATTACTTCAGCGAGAGTTTCAACTAGAATTAACACAAACAAACCACCATTAACCTCCATTAACCTCCCCCTATTATTTATTTATTTTCACGAATAAACAAATAATAGAAATAACCTGGTCTACTTCCAATTTCAATTCTGGTCAGTTCTGGTGTCTGGTCACACACAATGTTTTCCTCACCCACTGTGATTCGCTCAAAATAGATTCTCACTGTTATGTCTGAAATTCGTCTCATGAAAACCCATTCAAGAGTCCGGTGTAACAGATAGCCAAACACATAGACACGCTGAAGACCCCAGGGTACCCATCAAACTAGCTTATCCCCAGATCCACAACACAGCGAAACATGTAACTTTACTAAAATAATCACTTACTCATAACTAATACTCATAATAACTCATAATTACTTATGTAATTACTCATACCAATACTTACTTAAAATAATGTAATATCCCAATCTTCACCCCCTATGCAAATCGAAGCACCCCGGACAATCCACAACCAATATCAACCACTGTAGCCGCCTTCCCGACTCCAGGCAGCCACACGCAGCCACATACATCTCCATCCACGTCACACAAGACAACAGCCAACGAGTGTGTCCACCACACAGAAACCTTTGGCAATGCAACAACCGAACTCCCAGACAACCAACAACAAAACCCAATCCATCTCCATGGCTCATCAAGCAGTTCCAACTTAATCCAGCTTCACATACCGATTTCCCCAAAAACTCGTGAAACTTCACCCCCATTCTGGAAAAACCCTGGACTAAACCCTGACACCCTAAATAACTTCAGACTCATCTCCAATCTACCCTTTCTGTCAAAAGTTTTGGAACGTGCTGTGGCCACTCAACTCAAACATCACCACTCTGCCAATAACCTGTATGAAACATCCCAATCCGGATTCTGCTCCAGCCACAGTACTGAAACTGCTCTCCTCAAAATCACCAGCGACCTTTTCTCTCCTCTGATGCCGGCAACCTCAACATTTTCATCCTCCTCACCTCAACGCCTCCTTTGACATCATCAATCACACCATCCTCCTCACCCTGTTTAGACCAGCTTGTGCCTATTAAACCCAAATCAGTTCACTCCCAAGCCCACAAGGACCACCTACTACTCTCAAATTATCCACTCTGGCTCCGGAATCCCAAAAGCACTCTTCTCTACAATAAACAAACTAAATAAACAAACTTTACAACGTGAACAAACTCCTCAGCGCCCTGGATACCGCCACCTGTCATTCAGAGTAGACAACAGCATCTCCTTTCTGGCTTTCAGCATCTCCTTTCTCCTTTCTGGCATCCAAATGAAATTCTGGCTTCAAATCAACTTCCTCGAACTTAACTATGATAAATCTAAATTAATCTTCGTTTGCCCACAACCACTCACCAAATTCACCCATAACTTTGCCCCCAACATCGATGGTCATTTGAACACAAATTGAACAAAATTAATCGAACAAAACACTTCCATTAACTCGACATTCTTTTCACAGCACAAAGTTCACTTGAACATCTTTTTCCTGGATACTCCCTCTTTATTTTTATACCATACCATGCTTCTCCACTTGCAACCCAAATATTTTCCATGAAATAAATAAAATGAATTTTATGAATCTCCTCATTATTCGAAAGTTTACAAAATGTCCCAAATCTGTATATTATTTTCTACTGTGGTTATATTAAACCATTATTTTACAAAATCCAACTTTCAATAAACTGGAAAATGCTTTGCCATGGAATAGTCCACCACTCATATAAATAATCATAAGAGTTCTGCGAAACATCTCCATCTTTAAAACTTAGCCAACCAAATTTAAACCACATGTTTTCCCCCCAAAAAACAAGTCACATTCTTTGTATATTGCCAACATTGTTCATCGTTTAAGTATCATCCAGAACTAAATTTTTATAAACCATCAACTTGTAGATGCATTTATTTATATCCCATTAACCCAAGAACTCTCAATTGCTTGGTTATATTTTAGTAATGTCATATATCCATATTTCTTTTCCAAAATGTTCCTGATATACACATTAATCCCATCTGTCTTTGTTTCCAGATCAACTCGAATCAAGAAATCGACACAAATCCTTATTACCTCCAATCAGTCACACTGCACATTATTCCCCGTCCTTGATGGATAATTTTACATCCAGATGGGCACAGCATCCCGTTTTTGGCGACCCAGCCCTGAAACAAGCCCCTGGACTCCTTGCAGGCTGGACCAAAACCCCTGGACGAAGTTGCATCCCAGTACTGACTCTGCTGCCTTCTTGCAAACCACTTCAACTCCATGAATTTTACATGTTTCGTGAACGGAACAAAGCACTCTGTAATCGTCAGATTGAAACTGCCCCAAACCCGTCCATATAAACTCCATTGTTGTCCTGTCCATCTCTCTGTTTGTGGATCCGGTGCAAAGTTACACAAAGTTCCCGTTTACATTTTGTGACTCACAGCTCCTGCCTCCATGGAACAATGACGCCTAAGCACTCAATTAGCCCTCCCAGTACCAAAGACTTACAATCAGACCGACAGACAGACAAATAACAGAGGCATGTCGCCAGCCCCAGCACAGGACATCACCTTTCCGGGCAGGCACAATATAATCCACAGCATCGAAATGCCAATTTCTATCCGGAGCCTCGCAAAGCCAAAATCCATGCATGCGTGCTCCATCATGCAACCCGATCTGTACTCGGTGCGCCCGGCGCCCCCTATAATCAGTGAGTTATAATAACCACAATATCTCTGGCACCCAACTCGTGATACCACAATTTAATCCACGTTACTTGCATCTCTTCATCCTCCCAAATGTCCTCCATTTAACGTGACTCAAATCCATCTCAAATCCCCACAGCTCGATCGAACACGTTACTGTACTCGGCCCGGTTAAATTAAATTCCAAGCGTACTGTACCTGACGCTTCCACAACAACAAAAAACTCGATATTCTCTGTCCACTAATTATGTACATGACTTCAGTTTAACCAACAATATAATGTCCTTTCCTTCCAGATTTAGGTTCTATATCCTGTCGTTAAAGCAACACCTCGTAGACTGACTGCCTGTCGTTCTTCCAAGGTTAGTGAATTACCTCTGACCTTTCCCTTGCATATCTCGAACAAGGGTCAACTAAACTTTAAAAGGTCAAACTTCGAATTGGGGTAACCAGCGCTTTATTTTTCCGCAAATAATACAAGTCCGGCGTCATTCCCTGCAAGAACCACATCCAGACAGACAAATGACCCTTATTGTGGCTCTACATCGCAAAATGCTAGCTCCTACGAATCCAACAACCGTCACAATCCGTCCAGGAACTTCCGTACGAGGCGTGCTTTACAATGCAGCACCCTTGCTACCTAGTGCACCTTTCGCACATCCTTCCTTGTTCGCACAACGCTTCATCAACACCTCCTCGCGCCCACACCTTGGCACAAGCCACACCACATACCGACAGTTGAAACCTCAACCGTCCTCCTTCCTCGGATCAGCGTTCTGTTGAAACGTGACATTTCTGCTCAAATTATTGAATTTCCAATTTTAATAACTTAACCTTACCAGCATACTAAATCTGTGTCCGCATCGATCAACACAAATGCATCGATGCATCTTCCAGCCGCCACTCCGCACTGTACCTTACTGTATGAACAAGACTTCCTGTTGGAACTTGGCTCCGGAAATTAATTACTCTGTCTTGAAATCGTTTATTTTAGCCATCTTAAATAAATCCATCCATCTATCCATCTTATAAATCCATCTTAAATAAAAATCCATCTTATAACGTATTCGTCCTGTGACATTGCCTGGCATATATGTCGCAGCCGGCCACTATTCCGACATGGCTCGTCTGACATGAACGTCCGACATCCAGCGTCCGATATTCAGCAAAGTCGCAATGACCCACAATGCATTTGGGCACACATCCTCCTCTGAGAGTGGGCGAGTTATCGCCGGCACTCTGAGCAAATCTCATACAGCACACCCGTGACTCGCGGCTCGCTCGGCTCCTGTCTGAACACACAATAACTCTACTCTAACTTCCACGGAGCCGCACGGCGGAAACACAGGTTTGTACCACACTTTAATTAAACGAACATCGCCAGGATTCTCGGATAGACGTAAATTTCACAACACACATGACAAAAATCCGATTTAAATTCAGAGATCGCCGATCGACCTGGCACAACCATCTCAACGCGACGACGCCACGCCGCCCCCCGTCTTGGCGCGCACCCTCGTGCCTCCACACGAATCCCAACACTCCCTGCACGCCGCTCTATTCGCGTTCATGGCGGGGTTTACCTCACGTTGGGACATGCAGTCGGCTGTCATAACAAAGTGCGAAAAGCTGTCATAACAAATCTGCGACCTGACATGTAGTGAGCTGTCAGAACATTGAGCTGTCAGAACTCATCCCTAGCTCGTAAACATCGCAAAAAAACAGGATCTCCGACGCTTGACCTCTCTGACCCAAAATGCACTATATGACACCAATTCCAAAGGTGAGCTGCCTCAGCGATACATCCCACACATACAATCCACAATATCTGCCATTGAATGAACTCTTCAATTCAAGTAAAACACACATATTGATTCGAATTCTGAATTTAGCGAAAAAAAACAGCCCATCCTGCAACCATCTCCAAGAACCCGCTTCATATCAACAGTAGGTCGACAAGGGCACTCCGAGTGCTTTCCTGACCCGATTTATATCAATTCGCTTCCCAAACAACTCCCAAACAGATGAAAATCCGGACTCAGTTCAGGACCTCGCCTGTTCTCTCGGATAGACGCTAAAATGGACATTCCCGGCCTGAATTTCCCCCATGTCGAGCAGACCACTTACAAAGCTTCACACCGAAACCCTCTGCTTTGCATATGTCATACAGACAAATACATTGGCTAGATACACACGTCAATTAACATCCCAATATACATTCATTCCTCATTCCTATACTTATAGAAGTCTCCCAGACTTCGCGCGAAACTCAGATCGACTCAAATCATGCCTTTCTCCAGCCACTCCCAAACAATCTTTGCTCATTCATGTTCCGTCTCTCATTCAAGGAAAAGGATTTTTGGGACGGGTTGGACGGGGGGTGGGTTGAGGTGAAAAAAAAGGGAAGGCAGGGCGGGGTGTTGGGGTGTTGCCTAGAGCCCTGGGACTGAGCTCAGGTCTTGGGGGGGTGGGGGGTGTTGCCTAGAGTCCCGGGACTGAGCTCAGGTCTTGGGGGGGTGGGGGGTCTTGGTCTGGTATCTGGTCCAGCGGCATCACTCGCTGTTTTACTTGTTTAACTGCTTACTTAATTGTCCTCTGTCCTGTAGCTTCAATAACTATAGCTGCAATGCTTAAAATTTCAATATTTCAAAAACCATTCCTGTCCTTCTCACCCTGTGGCCACCTGGCCCATTTCCTGTGAGCTTATTTATTTTCTCTTGTCCACCAGGTCCTGGCCTGTTTCTATCTGGACCTCTATGTTCCTATGGCCTTCTATCTAAGTTAGCCACAGCCCTTCGTTCCCTGGCATGCAATGGCATACCCCATCTTGTCTCTGGGCTGTTCCTTCCTGGAAAAATCTTGGCCACCTGGCTTCAGCCTATATGGCTGTCCGACCTCATTTTCCCCTCCTGGTGCTAACTGTAACTTTAAGCTTACTGTTAAGTCCTTACTTGTTTATCCTGGCTTTAACAAAGCTACGTCATTCTGAGGCCTAAAATGAGCCTTTACTTACAATTTCTGTTCGAGTGCAGGCAACGCGGAAGACAAGGAGACTGAACCCGCTTGAGGGAGGAAGGTACGAATTTGGAATAATAGCCCTCTGATATAAAACAACTCCCACCTTTAATCAAATCCGCGTGCCGGCGCGCCTCAGGCAGCCTTCCTCCTGTCCCTCGGGCTCCGTTTCCCGTCGTCCGGTGCTGACCCCACTTCTGGTACCATCTGTGAAGAATCAGCTCTTCGTTTGGAAAAGAAGTCCACAAATAGCCTGAAAAATGACGCAGCTTTTTAATTAAAAACCAACTTATACAGATCCGGAGGAGACAGACATCTACAGCAAGAGCCAGTCTCATGCCACGTCAAGCCTTCCTGAAAACACATTGATCCCCAGTCCATTTATATAGGGACACGTTTTATCAGGAAATCTCCGAGGGAACAAACAACACTGGGAGAGGTTCCTCCCCGGTGGGCCAAGCCCCCACCGTCATCCGCTCTGTCATTCGGGAGAGTCAGCCCTTCCTTATCATTCGGACCAAATGTTTCTCTGGGCTCCGAGAAAACAGAAATGTAACTCACAAAGAGTGCATGCTTGGCCAGATAAGCCCAGAGCAAATATATGGGTTCACATGAGTAATTCAAAGCATGTTTATACAGAGTCAGGCGTCGCTGTGATTAATACAAAATATATATGGTAAAAACAACAGGTTTATGTTATCTAGCCTCGAAAAAGCACACGTATACGAAAAACCATTTGCCCAACACGACCTCAGCGAGCCTTTCCTCATCCAAAACTAAACTGAAGCAAAAACCCTTTATTAACTTTATGAAAAAACCATTTTTAGACAACATTTAAATCATAACACATTAGCAACCAACGTCTATAACTGAACTTTAGGCAATAACAAATCTACTACTTGACATATATATATATATATATATATATATATATATATATATATATATATATATATATATATATATATATATATATACGTTTCAAATGTATGTATATATATATATGTATATATATATATATATATATATATATATATATATATATATATATATATATATATATATATATATATATATACACATACATACAGTATATATATATATATATGTATATGTATATATATATATATATATATATATATATATATATATATGTATATATATATATATATATATATATATATATATATATATATATATATATATATATATATATATATATATATATATATATATATATTGTTGTGGATATGAGGACTGTATATTTTTTTTATTGTGTGAATTATTATTATTGTTTATTCTGCGCCTCCTGCCTCCGGAGCTGTGTAAAGGTCAAAGGGCATCCCATAATTAGTCCACAAGCATACACGTCAGCCAATAATAGAATACCCCTGTTCGATAGTTATATCTTATTCTGTGTTTTAGGGTAAGGCTGTGTCTCCCATTAATTGAAGTACTCCATTGCACCAGTGAAAGAGATAGATTCCCTTCATTCCCATTCCCAAAACCTCCATTCCCCCTTTTTCGTCGTTTGGCAATTACCTCCCCTCCAATAACCGCCATTGACCACGAGGCAGGGTCGGAGAAGAAAGGCGTGTCTCCACCTCGTCATAGAGGGGAGGAGTGAGCCAGCCCCACTCGACCAACCATGAGCCAGGGGTTTGGCTAGAGAGGGCGGAGGAAGAGCGATCGGGGAGGTTCGCAAAGGTTGAGGGGCGGGGCCTATATAACCCACAGTGCGACGCTCCCCAGTGAGTCGAGCTTTGAAGCAGAAAGAGAGGCGCTGAGAGGAGGGAATGAGCAGGCGTGACCGCAGCTAAAATCCGCAGCGCGACGCTCCCAAAAGAGAAGCTGAGACAAGCTTTGAGAGATGAGCTTTTACAGAGGAGAGAGGAGAGACGAGTACAAAGGAAAGAGCTGGGTCGTCAGAGCAAGAGCGCGTAGAGAGGTCCATGACAAGAGCTGAGTTGGTCGTCAGGGGTGATCAGTGGTTGCGTTCAGTGATTGCGTTGAGTGGTTGCGTTGGAGAAAGAGTGGTTGGACAAACAAAAGAGAGAGGAGAGAACCCGTCACGCCAGACCCCCCAGGAGCGCTTCGGCTCTGACCGTGATCCGACCCGTGATCCGACCCGTGATCCCGCGCACACGACAGGATCGGTGGCATCAGCGGCCGTCGAGGTCCAGCCCGACGTCCCGTGCAGGATCAAGCTCCAGCCAGCTCCGTGCCGTCCTCCCCCTCCAGCCACACACCTCCTTCCAGCCAATCCACTCTGCAATTCCCCGTGTGAGTCGTCTTTGTTTGTTCTGTCCTGGGTAGGTAATTAAGCTTGTATAAGGAATTCACTGTGTCACCTGCGTCTCGTGTCCCTGTACATAATCGTGACTGCTCCTTCTTGATTATATGTGTAAATAATAAATCCCATTACTCTTCTGTCCGTCTTCTCGTCTTATTCCTTTTCCTCTTTGCATTCGGTCGTTTTAGAGTTTTCCAGATTGGGCAGCTGCGGTGCGATACGGCCAAAGTTTGGGGTGAATCGGGTGAGTTGGGGAAGAATCGGGGGAACTGTTAGGTCGCGGCAATACCACCGCTCGGTAAATAACATCTAACCGCGATCAGTAACAATTGGTGTCGAGGACTGAGATTCGAGGCCCGAACCAAATTTTGTTAAAAAAAACATCTAGGAAAAAATTTGGCCAAAATTATAAAGTACCGAAATTTGATTTTGTTTTAAAGAAAAACCCGAATTTTGAAATCGCGCCATGGCTGGTCAAGGCGATCGAATGCCGGTGGGTGAGCTAGAGGAGGGGTTAGGAGTAACCCAGGATCAAATGGAGGGGAGCAATGAGGAGGCGGTTGAGGGAGTATCAGACGCACAAGATGGCGTCCTCGCGCACGTGGGTGTAGCAGTACCAAATTGCGCTGCGCCCGTGGTCGCGGCAGCCGAGCCAGAGATGCCAGAGTACATGCGAGTCTTTATGATTCAAATGATGGCAAAAATGGATGCTCAGGGGGAGCGATTGGAGGGCCAAGTGGGGGTAATGGGGAACCGGATGGATGCTCAGGGTGAGCAATTGTGGGTAATGAGGGACGAAGCGAGGGGTACCGGTGAGGGGTTAGACAATAATTTTAAGGGATTAGACAAGAAATTTGGGAAGTTAGACGACAAATTTGAGGGGTTAGACAACGGGATAAAAGAGGTGAAAAATGGGTTAATGGGGTTAGAAAATAGGATGGAGGACAAATTGTGGGAAATAGGGGAACAATCTGCCAGGGAAATCAAACGAATGGGGAACCAGATAGAGGAGGTGCAAATCGGGTTAGAAAGTAAACTGGATGCTCAGAGGGATGAATTGGGACAGATGAGGGTGGCATCTACAAAAGAGAGGGAGGAGATGAAAGAGGAAATACGACGAGGTGTAAGTGAGGAGGTCTCGGGGCTACGCGAGGAGGTAAAGCGAGGTGAGAAGCATATGGAGAAAGAGGTGAGAAATGGGGCGGCAAAGTTACAAGGGGGAATAGAAGATCTGACGGAGGAGGTGGAACAGCTGACAGAGGGACAAACGGAGTTAGTGGAGCAGGTTCAAAGGAACACTGCGGTACTAGGAGGGTTAAAAGTGACACAAAGAGACATCAAGGAAGACTTAATAGCGACACAGAGGCAATGTCAGATGGTACGTGAGGGGCTGACAATGAGGTTGGACGAGGTGACAGAGGTAATGGAGACAAAGGACCGGCAGGTGAGGATGCAGATAGAGACGGTCACGGTAGCCTTAGAGGATGAACTTGAGGAGACGCACCGGGAAATAAAAGAGGTGAAGCAAAAATTAGAGGAAGTGGAAGAAGAGGTGAGTGAAATTAAGAAGAGACGGACAGAAACTAAGAGAGAAATAAAGGAGGAGGTAATGGAATTGGTACAAGGTCGGTGCTCAACTCATGATGTGCTGCTCACTAACCAAATAAAGAGTTTGCAGGTGGCAAAAGAGGTGCGGAGACGAGGTGCCAAGGTGAGCGGCGAAATATTCGGCAATGTACATGATGTGACGAAAGCTTCAGTCGGCTTGGGGATTGGTTTGGATCCGGGTGTTCGTGAAAGGCCGTTGGTGAAGTGTGTGACAGGTCAGGTGTGCGAAAAAAGAGGTGTGCGAGAATGTCCGACCATGGGGTGTGTGAGGAAAAAGTGCGCGCCGACCAGTGAGTGTGCTGTCGAGAGTGAGTCGGTCGTAGCGCGTGTGCGAGGGGGTACATGGAAGCGCGGTGTGGTAAGTGTTACGGAGGAAGTAACGAAAGAGTGTGCGCAAGAGGATGCGCGAGAAAGGTGTGTAACGGACAGGTGCATGGGGAAAGAGTGCGCTGTCAAGAGTAAGGGGGAATGCACGCCTGTGGTGAGTGTTACAGAGGATGTAACGAGAAAGTGTACGCCTGTGGTGAGTGTTACAGAGGATGTAACGGGAGAGTGTGTGCAAGAGTGTGCGCGAGAAAGGTGTGTAACGGACGGGTGCATGAGGAAAGAGTGTGCTGTCGAGAGTAAGGGTGAGTGCGCTGTCAAGAATGGAGGTGAAAGTAGTGAGAGTGACACGGAGCGTGAGTTGGTTGTGACAGGTGAGCGAGGATGTACACCTGGAATGGAAGGATGCACACCTGGAATGGTAGAGCGTGTGTGGGAATGCACACTTGAGTTGGTCGTGAGGCACGTGGTTGGGTGTGCGAGTGAAAGCACACCTGTGATGGTCACAGAGGAGGTGACCGAGGAAGGGGCGCGAAGAGGTGTGTTGGTGAGGTGTGCGAGCGACGAATGTGTGCCAAGGTGTTCGGTGGTCAGGTGTGTGACCAAGTCGGTGAGCGGAATGAGTGTACCGAGGTGTGTAAGGAAAGGTACGAGGAGCATGGGAACAGCTGGAGGTATGAGCAAGAAAGGGGTAGCGTATGCGTGTCAGCATGCAGGTGAGGCATCGACGGTAACCGGGTTAGCGGTTAGAGCGACTTTTAGCCGAATTGGGCCCTCGGTGCGTGCCGGGCTTCGCGTGCCGCGAGAACCAGCGGGGATCCGAGCCACGGCGGGTTCGAAAGGACCGCCGTACGCGATCCACGCTGGGCCTCGCTTGGAACGGCCGTGTCCGTGCTCCACTGGGCGGAGCGGGCAGCTCGATAGGAAGGGTCGTCATGGCGACCACTTTTTGTTGAGACGTGCCGGCAGGTCGAGATCGGGACATTGGATGGCTCCACGCCGAGGTGGTGCGTAGGATCTCGGCCCGGTTAAGCCTCCGTCCCTGCCCCGAATGCGGGACGTATCCAGCCGCTGGCACAAAACAACCCGCATTCATTGCTCTGCTGTACGAAGCCGAGCTTTAGAAGGGAATTGGCGCACCGAGAGGATCTAATAAGTAGACGGGTGATGAGGATAGTGTTTTGGCCCCGAAATTAGAAAAAGGCAAAATTTGATGATTGGTACGGTGATTAGCAGTAAATGGCAAATTTTTGATTTGTTGGATTTGGACGAGCGAAATTGATAGTAGGACCTCCCCGATGTGGTGGGATGGCAAATCCACCATCCCTCACAGACGGGGGGCAAAGGAGCACTAGATTATGGGGTTGATGGCAGTGAAAACTAGCCCTGGTGGGTTAGGATATTGTGTGTAGGGATCTAGCGAAGTTGACATTAGGTAACGTTAAGGTTAGTTAGTGACAAGGATACCTGTAGAGGGGACGCAGGTAGATTAGAGTGGATGATAATGACGTGGGAGCGCAATAGTTTAAAGGGACGACTGGGAAGCGCAAGTTTCAGAGGGGAGTAGTTAGATGAGATGATGCCGTGTGTGTGAGGATTGAACAGGTGTGATTGCACAGGTGTGCAACTGAACAGGTGTATGGAGCAGTGTTTGAGTGATGGTAATGGTGAGGTGTGTTGTGTTGACCAACTGGTCCAGGAAGGAAGGAGGGTGCAGGTGGCACCAAGTGTGAGTGCACAGGTGTGCACCAACAGGTGTGTGGAATACATGGAGTGTGGAATATATGGGGTATTGGAATGGATGGTCGTGGAGTGAGTATGGTGGAAATTGTGGAGTGGAGTGGATGGTGCGAAGGTGTGAATGGGGGAAGAGTGGACCCCCATCACGGATACCCGGGGCGGGTAGTGTAAGTGTTAGGTAGAGGGTATAGGTAAATTGTGGTTGGATATTGGCATCTGTGGTGCGGGTGGAAGAATGGTATTTGGATGGGTGCATTAGTGTTGTGGAAATGGCTGGGCGTGTAGCCTGTTAGTGTGTGTAGTTGGTTTGGGCACTCCACCACTGTGAGGATGTCGGCCAGGTGAGGCCGCAGGTGGGCTCTGGGAGCCGGTAGTTGTGGATGGGGCCCGAGGATCCGGAGGACGGACCCGGGTAGCCCAGTGCCAGAGGGCACCAAGTGGGGTGACAGAGCCAGGAGGGGCCTTCCCCAGCTAGATAGGTTAGGGTGAGGAGCTAGGTAAGCTCGGGTGGCAACTGCAGTGGTGGAGGTGTGCAGGTGGGTAGACCTGCTGGGAGAGCTACACGTCGCAGCCCAGAAATTGTGCGAGGGCACCGCGAGATGAATCGGGGGAGTGAGACCCCAAATTGAGAAGCACCACAGTTTGGTCAATGGGAATTGGTTGTTAGAACCCATAGAGTAAGTGGCCAATGGATTGGCAGGGAAAGACCCCGGGTAGTGTAAAGTGTGTTCATGTCATTTAGAAAGTAGTTAGGATGAAGTCTCCTCGCACCATCTGCATCCACTCCCCTGAGGTGACAGGTACTCCACACCATGCCATGTTTAATTATTTTTGATGCAGATGTTTTGGATTGTGAGACCCATCATGACGTGGGTGTGACATTGTGCTTGATGTTCCATCTCTTCCTCCTTATGAGGATTGATGATGAATTGGGTGATGGCAAATTTTGGTTAGAGGGATTGTGGTGACGAATTTGGTATAGAGGAAATATGGGGAGACGTGACAGTAGCGACGGATTGGTAATGTGTAGATTTTGTACATATGGGGTAAGGGCAAGGGTAGTGTAGGTGACAGGGGGGTGACGTACGGTAGGGACGAGCTTTCTCACTTCGCCCTCCGTACGCATTTCGCCTTGCATTGCCTTGTTTGATGTGTACCCTTGTGACCTTACCCCTCGCTCATTTCTCTTGTCCCCCTTTTGTCTCCCACATGACCTGTGCGCTATGGGGCGCCGAGGGGAGCGTGCGTGAGTCGGCCATTGTGCGCCCGGAACTCTCAGAACCAGCTGTCTGCATCGATGCACCACATTATGGACCACATGTCTGTGGCTGAGCACCACTTATGGACCCCATGGGTTGGGGCATGGCCCCTCTGCTGGAACCAGCCATGAGGGCCCGAAATCTTGCTGGCGGACCTTGGCCACATGGCACCGATGCCCCACAGGTGAACCACACGTAGTCGGCCCTGTGGGCCATAAATAAAATAAATAAAATGGACACGTTTGGGCAAGCTTTATTGCAAATAGGCCGCCAGTAAGAAAATGAAAGAAAGACAACAACTGGAAGATAATAATAATAACCAGCAGAGGGAGCCGAAGAGCAAGAGATCACCTGCAGGGTTAGGGGTTGTTGATTTATTTTTTATTCTTGAACTGTGGTGACTGCACCGATTGGTGCTTGGGGGTGTATTGGTGCGTTTTTGGGTGCTTTAATGGTGCGTCGATGCAGAGCAGACTGTCTCCCCCCAGAAAGAACAATCGCAGGTCCTAGGTTAGTCTTGTAAATAAAAATAGCGTCATTGTAAATAATGCTCCCCACCGTCAGTGTGTAGTTTGAAGACCATTCCGCAATTCGGTTAACTGTGGGCGTAAGTCTGTTAGGCAGGGTGCAATGGAGCAGCGGGACACATTTATTTATGTTTTAAAACTGTCGCACTCAGGGTCAGGTTAAAAGTAGAGGGAACTACACCTACGTGTCACACTAAATAAAAGTTGTAGGCCCGGGACGTGCCTAAGAGGAGGAGGGTGCAGTGTTGCGGATATGAGGACTGTATATTTTTTTTATTGTGTGAATTATTATTATTGTTTATTCTGCGCCTCCTGCCTCCGGAGCTGTGTAAAGGTCAAAGGGCATCCCATAATTAGTCCACAAGCATACACGTCAGCCAATAATAGAATACCCCTGTTCGATAGTTATATCTTATTCTGTGTTTTAGGGTAAGGCTGTGTCTCCCATTAATTGAAGTACTCCATTGCACCAGTGAAAGAGATAGATTCCCTTCATTCCCATTCCCAAAACCTCCATTCCCCCTTTTTCGTCGTTTGGCAATTACCTCCCCTCCAATAACCGCCATTGACCACGAGGCAGGGTCGGAGAAGAAAGGCGTGTCTCCACCTCGTCATAGAGGGGAGGAGTGAGCCAGCCCCACTCGACCAACCATGAGCCAGGGGTTTGGCTAGAGAGGGCGGAGGAAGAGCGATCGGGGAGGTTCGCAAAGGTTGAGGGGCGGGGCCTATATAACCCACAGCGCGACGCTCCCCAGTGAGTCGAGCTTTGAAGAAGAAAGAGAGGCGCTGAGAGGAGGGAATGAGCAGGCGTGACCGCAGCTAAAATCCGCAGCGCGACGCTCCCAAAAGAGAAGCTGAGACAAGCTTTGAGAGATGAGCTTTTACAGAGGAGAGAGGAGAGACGAGTACAAAGGAAAGAGCTGGGTCGTCAGAGCAAGAGCGCGTAGAGAGGTCCATGACAAGAGCTGAGTTGGTCGTCAGGGGTGTTCACTGGTTGCGTTCAGTGATTGCGTTGAGTGGTTGCGTTGGAGAAAGAGTGGTTGGACAAACAAAAGAGAGAGGAGAGAACCCGTCACGCCAGACCCCCCACGAGCGCGTTGGCTCTGACCGTGATCCGACCCGTGATCCGACCCGTGATCCCGCGCACACGACAGGATCGGTGGCATCAGCGGCCGTCGAGGTCCAGCCCGACGTCCCTTGCGGGATCAAGCTCCAGCCAGCTCCGTGCCGTCCTCCCCCTCCAGCCACACACCTCCTTCCAGCCAATCCACTCTGCAATTCCCCGTGTGAGTCGTCTTTGTTTGTTCTGTCCTGGGTAGGTAATTAAGCTTGTATAAGGAATTCACTGTGTCACCTGCGTCTCGTGTCCCTGTACATAATCGTGACTGCTCCTTCTTGATTATATGTGTAAATAATAAATCCCATTACTCTTCTGTCCGTCTTCTCGTCTTATTCCTTTTCCTCTTTGCATTCGGTCGTTTTAGAGTTTTCCAGATTGGGCAGCTGCGGTGCGATACGGCCAAAGTTTGGGGTGAATCGGGTGAGTTGGGGAAGAATCGGGGGAACTGTTAGGTCGCGGCAATACCACCGCTCGGTAAATAACATCTAACCGCGACAGTAACAATATATATATATATATATATATATATATATATATATATATATATATATATATATAATATATATATATATATATATATATATATATATATATATATATATATATATATATATATATATATATATATATTAGTATCTGTAATTTGGCGCTCCAACCTAATGAGCGAACGTCATGACGTCACCGCCATGTACGTCCGCATTGCCTGAAAGCTCCAGAGCATCCATCTGGCAATGCGTCATTATGGATGTTGAATTCAGATATTGTCACAAGTGTATGCAAAACTCACAGTTGCCGACCTGGTTTCGCCCTTGTCGAGAATAGAGCTTTAAAAGCGAGATCTCGAGAAGCGAGAAGAGCTTTAAAAGATCGAGAATGGGGGAGGAAGATACAATATATATGTATGTATGTATGTATATTATTTATATATATTATATATACTAGGGCATGCCCGTACTATATCTATATCTAAAATTATATCCCCCCCCTCTATTTACATGAAATGGTTTGGTCCAAAGCGAACGGCTTGCGAGTGGTGACAATCCCCCCCCTCTATTTACATGCAATGGTTTGGTCCAAAGCGAACGGCTTCCGGAGTTTGGTAAAGAAATCGCCATCGCGTGCACAAACGCGCAGGAAAGCGAATGAATCGCAAATTCGTTTTTATTAGTTGTAAAACATAGTTTAACGCCAACATAGTTTGCAAACGTGAAATAAATGAATACGCTCTCAAATGTGCCATCCGAGGCAGAGTGTGCCCGCCACGTTCGGCACACGCGATCGTTCGCTGCTCTCTGATTGGTTGAATCGTTTTTTGGACATAGCTCGGTAAGTAATTGTCCGATTAATATGAAACCTTGAAAAGGCACATCCTCGGGTCCCCAGCAATATACCTGGCAAGTTTCAAGTATATCGGACCCGTGGTTGTCGAGAAACAGCGGTCACAGACAAACGTACAAACGTACAAACGTACAGACAGAGATTACTGGAATTATAGATAGATATATATATATATATATATATATATATATATATATATATATATATATATATATAAATATACATACATATACACACACACTGTGCACCCTCTATCTTCTCGGTCACTTCACATCTCACCTCATTATTGCTAGCGAAGCGCAGATCGATAATTAGATTAATCTTGAAACCACATTTATTGCATCCAAATAAGATGGAGTGAGGAAAATTCTGCTCGCCCTAATCCCTCTCTTTGCGTACCATGGAGGAATGCAAAGGATGAGGTAATGCACCATAGATTAACTTTCATTGCTACAAGGCAAGCATTTAGGTACTGGTATGAATGAACACAAAGTTTCATTACGTTTGTGTAATACCCGTGGGTCTCACTGGATGTAAAGCTCTTTGCGGAGAGCCTGGCCATGAATTCTGGAGTTTCAATGAGCCGATGAGCGTACACCCACAGTTGGTGCTTGGAAGGCAATTGATGGACGTTTCAAATTTAAAATGTGACACGATTCCGTTTGTTGGTACAATATATGGTGTTACCCGAACTGGTACTTTAACCAACTGGGACAAAAGGCATTTGAGACCATAATTACATGGTGAATTTTTATTCCCTGGGTACTTTTTAATGGTCCTGCCAATGGACATCGTCGGTATCAAATTTGACAAGTAATAAATAAAAAACATTTTCTTCCAGGAGGCTCATCCTGCTTCAAGCCACAAATGCTTGACATTTGGAAGTCCTCGGACTATTTAAACCTCGTTTTTCACATGAGCCAGCACTTGCTTAATGAACTGGCCCTTTGAGTATTAGAAAGTCTGAGCACCTCTTATGCACCAGAGAGAAGCTGCTGAGAGTCCGTTAAATTAAGAGATAAATCCTCATCTTCGAATCCGATGCTTTCAAGATGCCTTGCGAACAATATTAATTGTGGGTGATGAGAAACAGGAGGTGATAACGCCATTAATTAGTCGACTCATCTTCGAAGGTAAACTGTGCTCTTGCTACTGGAACCGTCAGCCAGGTGTCTGTGAGCAAAGGTTTTCACAAAGTCAAGCATTTCTGCTATGGGTCGTTTCTGCTCTCCACTTTGTCAAAAATGGTCTTATCTCAAGCGGAACGGTTTCTGCATTGACCAAAGACTTTACATTTTAAGTGATTATATATTGATTCGAACTGAATGTTTGACTTACTTTTATTCTCTATTTGCAACACAATCTACAGCAGGGAAGTCATAAGAATAACCCTTCCATTCAATTTTATTAATGAAGAAGTGGCCTAACCTAGAAGGTGAACCCCTCCCCCTGAAACTCGATGAGTTTTCATAAGTTTTTGAACACTTTCAATGAGGATGCAGTAGAACAAAAGCAACAGTAGCAAGGCACAAAATAATTTTCCTGAAGTTGTTGGTGTTGTTGTTGTATACTCCCAGACAGTTCTTTAGAACAAGTCCGCGGCACGGAGACAGCAGATCAATCTCACAGGAGCGATCCAGAGATTCCCCACTGCTAGGATGGTGTACCCCCACATTCATGAAGTCAGGCCCATAATGGAGTAAGAGAGGGTAAGAGTAAGAGTAAGAGTGAGAGTGAGAGAGAGAAGATACAGACAAGCTGGAAAGGACCGGTCCATGGGGTCCGATCGCCACTCTGATGATGACGAATCCTGGCAGCAGAGAAGAATGGGGAAGATTTGGCCTCCGACCTGCATTTGCTGTAAGATAATTGGCCAACAAAACAACAACACACTGTATTATTACCAATCCTTATTGATTCTATTTTGGATGGATATTATTTCAAACAG
Organism: Myxine glutinosa; assembly: GCF_964187855.1. Lineage (NCBI taxonomy): Eukaryota > Metazoa > Chordata > Myxini > Myxiniformes > Myxinidae > Myxine > Myxine glutinosa. The sequence continues at coordinate 44,729,443 of NC_136264.1, read as the reverse complement.
TTTGTAGATTTTGTCATTTCACACTTTATGATACTACAATACAGTCAAATTCAAGCAAAACTAACTTGTGATAATATTGTCTTCACTAGACTACAAAACAGAAACATTTCAACACACACACAATAATCCGGAAAAAACCCAAAAGCATGAGAAGGAAAATAACCAAAGAGATCATTGTCTTTGAGATCTTCCGCTCTGGCAATTTAGCTTTTCAGTTTGTTATATTGAAAATGAAAACTATTTGGTGACATAGTCTTTCAGGTATTGGGGCTTCTTTCGGGCTCTCTGGGATCGTTGTTCTGACTCGAGGTTGTCCGCTGAAGTGTCTTCTTCAGGTTCTTGGGGTTCTTTTCCTCCTCTCCCCTTCCCATTCAAATCAGGGCTTTGCTGGGAGATCTCCTGGAAAGACATCTTTGGGACTCTCTTGAAGAAAGACGAGTTCCTGGTGACCTGCTCGTCTCCTGCCCTTGCAGTCAGCATTAAGCCTTTCTTTGCTGTAACCTCCAGAGGTGATGGGTCATAGAGCAGAGTGAATTTGTTCTCTCTATTCTGTCGGACGAGGACAGTGTCGCCCACCTGAATGGTTGGATGTGTTGCATGATGTCGTGCATCAGCATAGGTTTTCACCTTTAATTTAATGGCGTTGTTATGTCTTCGGATCTCGTCGTCCAGTGGTGAGGTTCGTCTTTCACTGCCAATTTCCAGAAGTCTTATCTTCATTTTCCTGCCAAAATGAGCTTCAGTAGGGCTGACGCCTGTGCTGCAGTGTGGTGTGGCTCTGTAGTTTCGTAAGAATTTGAAAAGTTATTGTCTCCACACCTTTCCTTCAATTTGTGCTGTGTGGATGGTCTTTTTGAGCATAGGCATACACCTTTTGACGCCACCGTTGGCTTGTGGCCATAGGGGAGTGACAGATCGGTGATTGAAACCGAGGTATGCAGCAAATTGTGTGAAGTTAGCACTGTTGAATGGTGGACCATTGTCTGATTTTACAATATCTGGAACACAATAACGGGCGAAGATCGCATCAAGTCTTGTGATCACTGCCTTTGCACTGGTGGAGGTCAGAATGTCTACCTCGAGGAACCGGGAGTAAGAGCCAACGTCCTCCAGGAGATATTCTCCCGATGGAAAAGGTCCTGCAAAATCAATGCTTATGTCAGACCAAGGACAAACCGACAGTTTGGTCATCCGGAGGGGTTCTGAAGAATGTTCTGGAGTTGTTGCCAGACAGGCAAGACAGGATTTCACCGTAGTCTCAACTAGGCGGTCGATATGTGGGAACCACACTTTCTCGCGGATTAGTCTCTATGTCTTACTCATGCTCTGGTGACCTTCATGGGCAATATCGACGACTCACTGCTGGAGTGACTTTGGGATGATGATTTGGGTACCGCGTTGCAGAACGTTGTGCTCGTCACTGATGGATAGTTAATCTCTTACAGCCTTTAGTATTTGAAATGCTGCCTATCCACTGAGCGGTCTTGAGGTGGGTACCACTGGTTGAGATACACTGCACTTATCACTGCTTGCAGAGTGGGGTCAGCTCCTGTTGCAGTCTCAATTTCATGAAGAGTCACTGACTTTGGCACCATATGGTGGAGTACAAAGTTAACATACTCATCTGCCACTCTTGACTCATGAGATGTCTTAGCATCAGCTGTCACACCTGGGTGGCGACTCAGGTAATCAGCTGGGTTCTTGCTACCTGGCTGGTAACGAAGCGTGTAATTACATGCCTGAAGCCATAGGTTCCACCGTTCGATGCGGGCAGAGGTTCTGGAAGTGGGAGAGTTGTAGATACCTTCCAGAGGCTTGTGATCAGAGATGACTATGAAGTGCCGGCCATAAAGGTAGAGATGGAAGTGTTCACAAGCCCACAATACCGCTAGTGCTTCACGCTCTGTCTGCGAATAGCAAGATTCAACGTCGGTGAGCGCACGACTGGCATAGGCGACAATGTGATGAATGTCCTTCTCATCGAGTTGGGCTAGGACTGCCCCATTTTCCATAAGGTCCAGCATCCACCACAACTGTCAGGCCTGTAGTAGGCCATGACCGTTGGACTAGTCAGACACAACTGAAGCTCTTTTCAGCCATCTCATGTTCAGACGTCCACTCCCATAGAAGGCCGCTGCGTGTCAGATCTCTCAGTGGCTTCGTGATCTTGGCGTAATTTGGAATGGAACGTGAGATGTAGCAGGTCAGGCCGAGGAAGCTTCGTACCTCTTTTACATTGGCAGGCCTTGATGCTTTGTGGATGGCTTCCACCTTCTTCGGATCGGACAAGATGCCATTTTTACTAAAATGCAACCATATAATATCGGATATTGTGTCCTTGTTGAATTCACATTTTGCTTTGTTTAGTGAGAGGTGTCTTTCTCTGAGGCGAGCAAACACTTTTTTTCAGTGTGTCGTTATGCACGGTCTGAGTCTTGCCATAAATCAATATATCATCGCTGGTGTTGAGGGCTCCTGGGATGTCGGCTAAAATCTCAGCAACATGGTTTTGAAAAATTTCAGATGCACTCGTGACACCAAAATTTAAACACCAAAATCCAACATGGGTCGAAAATGTTGTCATATTTCTCGACTCCTCATCTATCTCCAGTTGGTGATACCCAGAGTTCAAGTCGAGCTTGCTGAACACTGTTGATTTGTTCAGTTGCATAAGAATGTCATCAATCGTCGGCATGATGTGTCTGGTTCTTTTGATCGCCTTGTTTGGGAGTCTCATATCGACAAATATGTGAATCTCGTCAGGCTTCTTGGGCTTCGGTGCTGCCACGATCTGGGAAACCCAGGAAGTTGGACCGTCAACCTTTTCTATAATGTAATGGCTCTCTGGGCGTTCAAGCTCTTCTTCTACCTTCTTCTGCATATGGTATGGGATGCGTCGATGTGGCTGAGCTGTCGGTTGAATTGTTTCATCGATGTACAGCTTGACCTTGACACCTTTCATTTCCCCAATGCCCGTGAAGATATCACAGTACTCTTCATGTAGATCTTGAGTCATGTCTCGCAATGCGATAAGTGCGAAGCTGATGAGACCTAGTTTCTGTGCTGTGTAAGCGCTCATCAGGTTTCTATTATGGAGTCCATTTCCTGTCTGAACAATGACAAACGATGCTGATATTACACGCTTCTTGTATTTGACCTTAAGGTCAACCTGGCCACGTACAGGTAGAGGTGTGCTTGACCCATATGCATAGATGGGCAGACATGGTGAGGAAGACCTTGGCATGCACTGTGGTGACTCAATGTTCATGAATGTTTTTTCAGTCATGATGTTCACAGACGCACCTGTGTCAATTATGAAAAGAACGGGCTCACTTTGAACGTCAATGTTGACGGTGGGTGTTGCTGGTTTCTTGCCAGACACGCCAAACACGTATTCTTCGTCCGAAGAGCATTGAGTTGTTGGCTGCTCGACGTTCCTCACATGGGTTTGTTGGATGTTGCGTTTGTGGTCACCAGATCGGCAAACATTGGCAAAGTGTCCCTTCTTCGAGCCATTGCGACATAGCTTGTAGCTTGTCCCTGGCAGGGCACCTCTCTCGGGAATGGGATTGTCCACCACACCACCCACAGTCCTTGGAGTGCGTCGTCGGATGTCTCGACCATGGAGAGGGCTGGCTATGTCCCCGTGACATCGACTGGATGCAGGTAAGGTTGACTGGTGTCCTCCCCTCTTGGAACTCATCAAAGCTGAATTAGACTGGTGTTGACGTATGGCACTTTCAGGTATAGAGGACGCACCCTCCATTTGATTGGGTTGGGCATCGGAAATTTTGAGGGCACGCGCCTGGTCTAGCAGGGACCGCAGCATCGTATCTGCGTCTCAGAGAGCACATCGTCATAACCGCTGAGAGCTACATCCTTGCAGAATTTGGCTCTTCACCTCCCCGTCCTGGTCGATGAAGTCGCAGTGTGACGCTTGGAGTCGTAGACGAGTGTAAAAACTGCAGTGGCGTACCTAAGGTATGGCAGGTATGGCATGTGCCCTGGGCACCACTTGAAGGGGGGGTGCCACTGAGCAGTTTCTATTAAAGTCAGACAAGCCATCGTCGGATAGTGAAAAAAGAATTTTCTTCAGATGTATGATCTGTCTTTGATTATTATCATGGGTAAGAAGCACTAGGATGGCTAGATTTTTATTTTTTATTTTTTTTGTATACAGAATCGAGGCTTGTGAAAGAGCTAACATTTATTTCACAAACAAATCAAACAGACAAACAAAATATATAAAAGGAGGGAGCGGTAGACAAGATGGGGAGAGAAGGGGAAGCACACAAACACAACATTTGAGAGCAGGGACGTCGGGAGATGTGTGGAAGGGAGAGGGCTTGGGGGGAGGAGGCGTGGGAAGGGGGAGGGGCCGTGGGAGAAGTATAAAACACAAGGACACCAAGGACTTCCAGAACAGAGGTTGGTATTTCAAAAAGTGGATTTGGGGTGAAATTAGCAGGGGTAGAAAAGATCAAGGTTTTGGATGGGGGAAGATAAGAGATGGTGGTGAACAGCTGTTTTAAAGACCTGGAGGGAGGAGTGGGATTGAAGAGAGTGAGGGAGTTTGTTCCAGAGGCGGGAGAAAAGAGGAATGAAGGAATGAAGGTGAGCAGAGAGTCTTGATTTTGGCAGTTTAACCATAAGAGGGTTGCAGGCAGATCTTGTGCGAACTGGAGGAATATTTGGGGGACAGAGCCCAGAGAGAGCTGGGGGGGGGGGGGCAAGGCCGGAGAGGTGTCGGTAGAAGACGGAAAGACCACCAACCTGCCTGCGGTGAGTGAGTGAAAGGCGCTTGGAGTTAGCTTCATCGCGGGAGATTCCAATGATTCTGAACGCTTTGGTTTCAACAGCGTGAAGACGAGCCAGGTGTGAGGCAGGAGCACCAGCCCAGAGGGGAGAGCAGTAATCCATTGAGCTGCGGATGAAATCCTTGTATGTGGTGAGGAGCTCAGATGTGCCAAGTAAGGACTTCGCATGACGGAGGATGTCCAGGCGGCGACTGGATTTGGAGGCCAGTTTGAAATGTGGTTTTCCCAGGAAATATCATGGCAGATAGTGAGACCCAAAAGCTTGAGTGACAGAACTTCTTGGAGAGGATTATTCAGAAAGTGGATGGGAGGGTTGTCCAGTCGGTCTTTTCGTAGAGACATCGTAAGAGTGTGAGATTTGTCAGGATTGAAAGACATGTTCCACTTGTTTGCCCAGTCTGTGATTTTGTCCAGGTCTGCAGAAAGTGAGGAGGCTGCAGACTGCCGATCTGAGGGATGAGGAATGGAGCGGCAGAGAGTGGAGTCATCAGCAAAGAGATAGAGAGGATTTTCAAGAGTCACAGAGATCATTGATGAAGACCAGAAAAAGCACAGGGCCCAGAACACTGCCTTGGGGAACTCCAGCCTGAACAGGAAGAGGAGATGACAGAAACCCATTCAGGGCTACATGTTGACTACGACTAGAGAGGAAGTCCGCCAGCCATGCGTGGAGATTTCGATGGATACTGTGGAAGTGTAACTCAGTGTAACTTATTAATTGGCACTGGTAACTTATTAATTAACACTGGTGCCGAAGCTATAAGGCAGGTCGAGAATTGGTATTTGTGGACAAAGGGACATGATGAGGAGTTTCCAAGAGATGGTACATTTGAGCGAAGTCGATTGGAAAGATTGGAACAAAGATTGAAAGCCAGGAAGAGACAGAATCTAACGGTAGACTGGCTTGCATTCCATCTTTGGGATGGTGAATCCAGACAACGGGAACAGCAAGAACGGATAACGGATCTAGAACTTAAAATAAAAAGGATACAGGATACAGTGGAGGAGACAAATGCACAACTGCCCTCGAAATTAGGAATGAAAGGGACAGTTGTCCCATCTGATTTCCAGTTGTCTCCCCAAAAAGGACGGTACAGAGAATTTTTTCGTGTTTCGGGAGATAACGAGAGATTGCAGTGGCAACTCAGGGATGTAGAGATGCAGCCCAGCAATACAAGTGCACAGGTGCACAGACCAGGCAACGACAGAAACCGGTGTTTCAAGTGTGGACGGATGGGACATTGGAAAAGAGGATGTCCGTATACCAAAAGGAAGACAAGTTCATAGGGTAAACTAAGATCAAGGGTACCAGTGCTGACCGATACCTCAGACAATGATTAGGCCTTCATTGCGACAAATCCCAAATGACGATTGGCCTCAACAAATTAGATTACTGGACAAACATGAATAACTGTCGATGATTCTTGGGTCTGAAAAGTTTTCGGAGCAAGAATTATTCATTTTTTTTTCTTTTGCTTGTAAGCAAATTAGTAATTAATTGATCACATGCCGAAATTGGATCTTTTATGTTGGGCACACAATTTTAAATTTACAAAGTTGGAACAATTGCTTTGCAAATTTTTGAAACCAAGTGACAAGGGTCACATGATGATCAGGTGGGAATTTCGGACTAGTGTTCCGCATGACTGATAAGTCAGTGGTCGACTGACATGTAAATGGGTGTGTAGTCAAATTTGGATAAATTATTGTGGGAACTGAAAGGGTAATTTCAATGTGACATCATAGGGGTTTTCTAAGAATAAACTTTTTGGTCCATTTGTGTATTAGCATTTCTAAAATTGAAGGACAAATTTTATGAAATTGAAATAAAATTGACACCCATCTTGATCTGTAAATAATAGTTCCAACGCAAACAAATACGCATAATGCATGTGTGTGTGTATTTTTGTGTGTCAATGTTAGTGTTTTTTATTGTTTTGTGTATCAATCTTACAAGATTGTTGACACCGACAGTGTGCCTGTCTGGAAATGGATAGTTTTATGTGGATGGGATTGAATATGCAGAGAATCCGTAAAATAAAATAGAAATATAATTTGATTATGAACATTATCTCTTTTGTCAAGGGAGATGGAATATAAAGATTTGATGTGCTGGGTTATGAGCAGCCATTAATTAATAGTAAAATTGTGAGTAATTTGGGGATTCCATTTTGATAGAATTTATATGAGAATTTGTAATTTGATATGAGATTTGGGGATTTATGAGAGCAATTTGAGAGATTTATGAGAGAAATGAGATTTTGAGAGAGATTTGAGAGAAATGAGAGATTTATGAGAGAAATATGAGAGTAATTTGGGGATTCCATTTTGATAGAATTTATATGAGAATAACAGCTATTTATGGATATGAGCTTCATAAAAAGAAATGAGGGAGTACAAAATTAGCCAAATTTGGGAGAGGTCTTACACTGACTTCCCAGAATACTCTGCTCACGGATTTATATATATATATATATAAACTTGAATTTTATCAGCATATAAATTGTGCTGTATGTATGGATGTGTATTAGGCATAGATGATATGGGAAAATAGTAAAGAAAATCTTGCTGATTTGAACTATTGTGAGTTTTAAAACGGAATGCATTGTGAATCTTAAACCAAGGGGCAGACATGAACGCGCTGTTACGTTATTTATACTCAGAACGCGCTGTTACGTGTACCTGCAACATATTTGTTAATCTCGCACACCTATATTGGCATACTGGTGTCAGTAGTACTCACTGGGTGCATAGAAATGGATGAGCAACAGTTAAGGGGGTGTAAAAAACACTTACTTGGATATTTTCTACAAAAGTAGGGGTTTCAATAAGTGGTAGCTGTACACATGGGATTCATCAAATTAAGTTTTGGAGTTCAAACAAAGTCACTGGTTAACAGATGGGAATGGATAGTAAATAAATTCTTCGATGCTGGGTAAATGAAGTGAGATATTACAAAGACTTATGAGAGCTATTGTTCTGCCTTACAGCAGTGGAAAATTATTGGGAAAAAATTAGATCCAACATAATGAATCTATAAAAGAATGTGATAGGGATAATATCCTCAATTTGTACTAATTATTTGATTGTGGGTAAAGGAATTAATTTATCGTAGTGGATTGTTAACATGCAGCCTGAAATGTCCTGAGAGTGTGCATCCATGTAATCAGAAATCCCAGATTTGTTTTTTACAAACAACATTTTGGTAGAGATCTTATGTGGACGAATACTTGCTTGGTAGATAAAAACGGTACTGCATGTTGGCAGCCACTTCGGTGGCCATTTAGGCCGAACAAATAGGGAAAAACTGTAATTGAATATGTAATTTACAGATGAGTATTTGGGAAGTAAAAAGGGAATTTATTGATTTGGGAGACATTTTTCGAAGGTTTATTAAAGTGTTGCAATATGACATTTGGCAAGGAAAATTATTGGATGGGAAAATCCGATCTGTTTATAAAATGAGTTTGTTGACCCATTGAAGTTAATTCTTTGAATTGTTGTTTAATTAGCATTTTGAGTTCAAATTGGAAATAGTTTGGTAGAGCTTTGGTTAAAACCTTTGGTTGCAGTGTTTTGGAACAAATTGATAAACCGTAGGAGGTTGATAAGAATAGAAACAAATATGGACCTAAAATAGAAAGATTGTTATGATGATATAAATAATACCGAGATTAAAAGAATGAATCAAGCGATGTTGCAAATGAATAGTGAATACAGTAGAATTAAGATAATGGCATAACGACAATGTTATGAGTTGTGTCAATTACAATATCAGTGAACTCATATCACCACGAGTGACACACTGTTAGGAGAAAAAAAAAGAGGGAAAAGAAAAAGTGGAGAGGAATTATGGTAATAATACATTATGTTTAATTTGTTGGTTTGGGAAAATTGTTGTTGGGAATTAGGTATTCCCGTTTGTGATTGTAATCATATACAATTTATTTTCTTAGAGTAGTGCTAAAATACCTGCATGAGTTAATTTTTGAACTATATTAACCTGAAAGCAATTGTGGATGCTATTCCTAGTTTAGTAATAAAATACATACCTGATTGAATATTATTTGTGTGACGCATATAAATGAATATAACTTTTGTGTTAAGGAAAAACAACAAATTGTTGAATGTGAAACTGTCGGAAGATATACATGATTATGCTGATTTCATGGTAAGATGTACCCTATCTGATTCAGTGTGTGTGGAAAGCAGATTCAGATGTGACTGAGCATAAGGATAAGACGAGATCACATTTTGGAGGGATTGCTAACGGAATTGGGAAGGAGTTCGAGAAAGAAAATTTGTGGCTAAAAAAAATGAAGTTAATCATGGCATACACCCTCTTTCTCAAAGAATGATGAAGACATTCTCCCGTGTAACTTGGAGATGAATGCTTACCTTCACCAAGGAAATTTATGTGACCATTTGCCTGGATCACACTGCAACATATGAAAGAAAGGCGATCACTTACTCTTGTTCGAAGGCTTCGAACATTCACCACATCAGAAGTTGCAGGACAACGACATTTTACCTGCAACCTCTGTGAAATGCGGGGACATATGTTATTACTTCACCAACGTCCGGGGAACCAGCATGGAGCTGCAAAAACGGCTGTACCCTTGTCACAACAGCTGTGCACGATTCTGCTGGTTGCTCCTGGTAAGGACCATGAATGACCTGAACACCATGGTCCCAACATCATTGTGGATGCATCCGGCATCCCTGTTCCACATCTTGCTGGCCAATCAACGTCACACCAATACTTGCTGCCCACTCACAATGAGGGAGGAGGCAAGTCGACTACAACTGGGTGAAGGCCTTGTTCGGGAATTACTATGGTTTACAGCAAAAAGTGGCAAGAATGCTACAAGGAGAGCAGGGTCAGTCTATGACTCCGCAATGTTACCACAACAGCGAAATCCTACACGAAGTAGTGCAGGAGCTATGAAGACATTAGGAGAAAATGTTTCATACCAGGATTCAAACACAAGTGATCAGCCCTTCCTTTCAAACAAAGTCAACATTTGTGTGGAGGCAAACGTTTTTGCCAGATGGTGCAGATGCTTTACAAAACTTGAAAATGAAGTGAAATTGTTGTATCTTGGTGATGGTGAAGTGTTGTTTTGAAAATATATTTGTGATGCAAATGCAATAGATTGAACGATATGGAAGGAGTCAATGACCAACGAAATGTTTTGTGATTCTTGCAGGATGACGGTGTATGCCCAAGGGAATTTGATTACCAAAGTGATTGATTATTTACTTATACTTGTAATGATGTTTACTTGTAGTGATTGATTGTTACTTATATTGATGTTTAGATTAATGGTTAATATAAACAAAAACAAAAAGATGAGGGAATTGTGGAAGTGTAACTCAGTGTAACTTATTAATTGGCACTGGTAACTTATTAATTAACACTGGTAACGAAGCAGATACATTTTACCTGAAAACTCTGTGAAAGCCGAGTTCGTAAATGAGTGTCAGGAATGTGCCCGAACATGATAATCTCTTGTCCACCTGGTCACAGCCCCAGGCTGGAGCACCCCTCGCAGCAGGAGGGGAGCGAGCTGATGCCAGGACTTGGTGCATGCATGACCTCGGGGCATTAGCGGAGAAAGGATTAAGATTCAGCGGACAGGGGATTAACTCCAGTTTTGTCCATATAAACCAGAGCAAACATTGAGTCGAGAGAACTTGTCACCAGGAGCTCTGACCGACGGAACGGACGAGCACTCCTCATCATCAGACCCTCTGCCGGACGGGAGTGGCGGAGGAACATCGGCCGAACGAGAAGGACCATGCGAAAAGAGTTAACCTGGTCCATTGAATAAAGCGGTATCATTTGGTAATTGGAATGAAGTGAATAACCAGTTAATAAACCAGACCTTTTGTAAAACCTGTGTCCGGTCATTGGAGTCTTGAGTCTCCCCCAAATACTTCCCCTACAATACCAAAGGAGGAGAGTTTGGTGAGCAGAGCGGGGTGCCAGACCGTATCGAAGGCACGTGATATGTCAAGGGAGACAGCTCTAATTTCCTGTTTGGCATTGAGGACCTCCATCCGTTGTTGAGAAAGCAGAAGCAGCATGTCCAGAGTAGAGTGACCAGGTCTGAAACCAAATTGATGATCAGAGATCAAGCCATTGGAGAAGAGGAAAGATTTCATATCCGAAGCAATGATGGATTCCATGACTTTGCTGATAAATTGGGAGAAGGCTGATTGGTCTGTAGTTGCTAGGATCTGTCTTTGCACCTTTTTTGTGCAAAGGGGTGATGTTGGCTGATTTCCAAGCAGATGGCAGATGACCTTCAGCAAAAGAGAGGGTGAAGAGAACAGAGAGAGGGAGTGAAAGAGTGGAAGAACAGGACTTTAGGACCCGTGGGCTGATGCCGTCAGGTCCAGTTGCAGAATCAGAGTCGAGGGTTGACAGAAACTTTTCCACCTTGTCATGAGGAAAGGACACAGAGTCCAGGAGCAGCCGGGTACGACTGGGTACGGTGGGTACAGAGAGGGATGGGTTTGGGACACAAGATTTAGAGGCAAACACAGAGTTGAGGCATTCAGCTTTTTCACCTGTGGAGTCAGCCGTGTAGCCGTTTGAGTTGAGGGAGGGGATGGAGGGGGATCAAACACCAGAAACAGATTTGACCAGACACCACCAGGATTTGGAAGAGGGAGACAGATAAGTGAGTTCGGTCTTGAGACCGGAATTGTTAAACCACTTATATAAATTATTACGTAAAAACACAGTGCTGGGAGCCACATGACCACATACCTCACAGTACCACTGCTCAGTGCCAACTGGCAGTAAGACCATTCTCCTGCGCAAACTAGGGAGGTAGTCTAGAATTTTGTGCAAAATCTGTGAAATTTAATGTTCTTATTAAAAGTGCCATTTCCTCATTTCAGAGCATTGTGTAAGAAGACCATGAAACGTTTCTTCACTAGGAAGAAGGAAAGTGGAGCTGAAGGATGGAAGAGACGAAAGTTGGAGATGGAGGAAGCCAAGAAGTCGAGCAAGTTCTTCATGCCCTTCTTTGAAAAGCCCGGACCAAGTTGTTCGACACGTTCCATGGAGTCGCCTGCACCTGCTACAAGTTTGTTAGAATCCGAAGGTGGATCAAGTACAAATGCGTCAAAGGCCGAGGAGGAAGTCAAGTCAGATAAATCTGAGTATGACGAGATTAAAAGTGAGGCTGCCAGAGAGAACGTGGACATGACAGGAGGGGAAGATGATGGTGGTGGTGGTGATGTTGAGTTTATTGACGAGATTTTACCTGATGAGATTGAACCTGACGACACTGAACCTAGTGAACTGGATGGTGTCGAAGAGCCTCAAACTGTCATACCAGAAGTGTTGAACAGCATGACATTGGACTTCTGAAGTTCGACAAGGATACTGGAAAAGCAATTCTGCCTGACGCGTTGAGAACAGAAATAATAAACTGGGTTCGAAGTATTTCCAGAACAGTGAGGGGCCTTTCCTACCAACAAATAACCGCTCAATGAACTAAACTTGGTTCACGAGGAAATTGGGAAATGGTCGTGGTGAGGAAATGACTCGCTCATGGCTGGTCTATTCCCCTTCTAAAAAGTCTGCATTTTGTATCTGTTGTATTCTCTATTCCCGTTCCTGGTCAGACCATCAATCCTCATTGGAGCAGGAAAGTGGATTCAACCAGCGGAAAGCACCTAAAAGGATTAGTGTTCATGAAAATGCTAAGAATAATCGGGAGTGCTTCACACAGTGGAAAGAAATGGAAAGAAATTTAGCTGAAAACAGAGGAGTTATTTACGCGGAACTTCAGTCACAGATTGAGAAGGAAAAGGAGAAGTGACGTGATATCTTGACGAGAATCCTTCACTGCACAAAATTCCTTGTGACTCAGATCCTGGCTTTGCGAGGACACATGGAGTCACTTCAGCTGGACGATGACTCCAATGTGGGAAATTTCCTTGGCTTACTGAAACTACTGGCCATCTTTGAACCTGTCATGAAAGAACACCTCACTCGTGTGGAAAGTCATCCTGGTTCCACGTCTTATCTTTCACCAGGTGTCCAAAACGAATTCATCCACATGATGGCATCCACTGTTCGCCAGGGTTCCTTCTCGATGTCGAGGGACTGTGTTACGGCGCCGACAGTAATGACCTAAAGAAGAAGTGCAAAAATTTTGGTGAATTGTACAGCTCTGATGTTGATGGACAGCAGCTATAGGAAGAAATTTTGGATTGCAGAATGTTGCTATCAAGTCAGGCCAACATGAAAATATCAAGACCTGAAGGGCTTCTCGAATTAATTGTTCAGTATGGAGATGAGAGCGTCTTCCCCAATCTTCGCATTGCTATTCAGATAATGCTAACCATCGCAGGTTCCATCGCCAGCTGTGAGAGATCATTCAGCAAGTTAAAACGAATTTGCGTATTTGAGAGCCTCCATGGGTCAAGGCAGACTCTGTGATCTTGCTCTGCTGAGTGTAGAAAGAGAAGAAACTGACAAAACTGACTTTGAGCACATCACAGACCAATTTGCATCAGTGAAAGCAAGGAAGGTGCAGTTGTAATTTTCATGTAGTGCCATAATTTGTTAATTAAAAGATTAACGAGCTTGACTTGTATTTTTGAGCTGATTTTATGGTAAAGTTATCTAAAAGATGGGTGTCAGATGTTTGGACAGGGGTGCAATTTCAGTGCTTGCCATAGGCGTTATTTTCTGTAGATACGCCCCTGAAAAACTGTCTATTGTTTCACCAGCATTCTGCGTCAGAAGTCTGAATTGGAACGGTTCAAATCAGTGTTCTTTTTTGGGCGTGAAGTGGTTGGTGAGAGCCTCGACAACGGTGCCATATGCTGCTGTATCACCTCGCTCGGCTGCTGGAAGAGAGTCGTATATATCATACACTCATTCACCTGCATAGTGCAGAAACAGATCTTTCTTACAAGTATTGTTCGTAATATTCAATCCAGCCATCAGATTTTCAAACATGGCATGCTACTTATTCCACCTTGTGCAAGCAGGAGCTTCGTCATTATAGACGGGAAACTTGTCCAAGTGAGGTAGTGAAATCGTTATTCTATCAGCCCATATAATCCACCGCTCGGCGCATAGATTCTTTTGTTTGATTCTAGGCAGGAAATCCTCGTCGCCAAATGTAGTGGTGTGAAAGAGTTACACTAGCACTCACAACACGTACGAACAAAGCTGAGTGTGCTCAATGAAAACCCGACAGGCCCTCTCGTTGTCAACGGCAATCATTTTAATCGAAAACACCCTCCAGTTGCAGCCATGACGTCAATTCTCCACTGTCCTAGAACACCTGCTCCTATTCGCTGAAACCCAGCTCAAAGCTCATTGGCTAGTTTCAATACTCAGTATCACAGAATACTAGAGTGTCCCTGATAGTTGTCTCTTTCTAAGGTAAAAGAGGGAAGCGTGATAGATTGTGACAAAGAAGAAGAACGCCGTGCTCCTTTTGTTCTGTTGCATTGAGGATTAATATTGGGGATGCCACCGACGACACCTGCAACCTCTGCTGCACCGCTCCACACACCACAAAACACATGGAAGACTGCGCGGTCATGTCTCCACTAAGGCAAGAGCACAAAATATGTGTGGGATCTGTGGGTCACTCCTGGGAGATCAATCGACTATCTCTGTGCCATGGGCCTGTTCAAGCCTACTTGAGGTTGTTTCTGCCAAATGGGGCAATACCACCTATTAGAGCCAAGGGTGTACTTACTTTTTCCACATGCGAAATTTGCATTTATGTTTATTTAAATTATACAATGGACTACAAAATGTAAATGTTTCATGATATTTGTTATATTATATCACCTTTATCTATCAATATTGTTGAAATGAAGATCAAATAGCTGTATGTTGAAATATGTTGAAAAAGTCAAAACTTTACACGGGGTGTACTTACTTTTTCACGTGACTGTATATTGTTGCGATTTTGTGAATAAAGGCAACTCCCCCCCCCCCCCCAATGGGGGCCTCCCATAGTTAGTTACACCACAACATGTAGCCTCGTATCGTTAGTTATTTCTTATTAAATGTAAAGCATATTCCCCTTTCCGGTGTTAGGATGCGTTGATATGTGTTGAGGCAGGCAGGATAATAGTAGGCCTCAACGAAGCCTAAAGTGCCTCGTTGTGGGACTAGCCCAGGCCTTGCAGGCCGGAAGGAGGAGCTAAAGGGAGTGGCCAAGGAGGAGCAGTGGGCAGCCAATGGGAGCTAAAGGGAGTGGCCGAGAGTGACCAATGAAGGGCTGTCATGACACGTGACCCCAGGTGGCCAATTGGGGCCTGATAGGGAACTTTTAATTGAACCCTTAAAGAGATTTCTCAAGACGAGGCTCAGACTCAGAGGCAACAAGAAACTCGTTCTTTTCAAGTCAAGATTTATTCCAAATTGCGGAGAGAACTTCTTACACAAAATATAACCAAGATATGATGCATCGTTTGGTTGAAGACTTCTTTCCTTCTCTTCTCTCCTCTCCCTTCTGCCCTCACAGCATCGGAGCATTTTCCTTAAGTAGATCTCTGCCACTTTGATGTTGAGGAGTGGTATTCAGGGGTCAACACAACGCTTCGTGGACTCCAGACTTTGTGGCACCAAGGCCCATCTGGTTTCCATCATGAAACGACTCAGAAGTATACTATCACATACATAGGAGAAGAAACCATTGTCCTAGCCCCTACAGGTCAACCCACTTTGACCTGCACAATCTCTCAAATTGACAAAACCACTCAACCCTCGGGCTGATTCAACACTCTGCGCTTGGGCTTTCCATTTAAGGGCAAAAGCTATTTACAGATGGTGCTTATCGTCCTGGTCCCATTTCCACTGCTTTGCTCAGACTGCCAGCTTTGAAAGCACACTCTGGTTTTTAAATACTAATTTAACAGTGGGCAATAACTTGCCTCTCTATATCCTTATTATTCCACAATCCCTCATTTTTTATTTTTGTTTATATGAACCATTAATCTAAACACCAATTGCAAAATACTCAAATCACAAACTTGGTAATCCAATTTTCAATACCTAAGGCATACACTATCATCCTGGAAGAATCTGATCACAAAACATTTCTTTGTTCGTTGACTCTTTCCATATTGATAATTCAGTTCATTTCATTTGCATCACAAATATCTCTGCAAACAACACTTCACCTTTGCCAAGAAAACATTTCTTAATTTACCATTTTAAAATAATAAAGCATCTGCAACATTTGGCAATATGTTTTGCTTCAAAACAAATGTTGACCTTTTGTTTAAAAAGAAGAGGCTGATCACTTGTGTTTGAAATTCAAGTATGAAACATTTTCTTCTGATGTCTTCATAGCACCTACACTATTTCGTGTAGGGTTCCGCTGTTGTAATAACTGAGCGGAGTCATAAACTCACCCTGCTCTGCATGTAGCACCCTTGCCACTCTTGCTGTGAGCCATAGTAGTTCTTGAACAAGGCCTTCGTCCAGTTGTAGTCGACTTGCCTCCTCACTCATCATGAGCATGGAGCAAGTGTTGATATGATGTTGATTAACCAGCAAGATGTGGAACAGAGATGCCAGATGCATCCACAACGATGTTAGGACCATGGTGTTCAAGTTGTCCATGGTCCATACCAGGAGCAACCAGCAGAATCGTGCACAGCCGTTGTAGAGGAAGAAGCACAGCCGTCCACTTACAGCTCCATGCTGGTTCCCCAGAAGTTGGTGGAGCAATGACACACGTCACCGCATCCAGTAGAAATCGCAGGCAAGATGTCGTCGTCCAGCAATTGCTGACGTGATGAATGTTTGAGGCATTCGAACAAAAGTAAGTGATCGCCTTTCTTCCATACGTTGCAGTGTGATCCAGGCAAATGGTCACATAAATTTTCCTTGGTGAAGGTAAGCATCCGTCTCCAATCTTGCAAAGGAGAATGTCTTCATCATTCTTTGAGAAGGAGGGTGTATGCCAAGATTAACTTCATTTTTTAGCCACAAATTTTCTTTCTCGAACTTCTTCCCAATTCCGTTATCACTCCATTTGAGATGTGATCTGGTGTTATCCTTTACTCAGCCATATCTGAATCTGCTTTCAACACACACTGAATCAGATAGAGAATCTTAACATGAAATCACCATATTTTAACTAATCAAGTATACGTAGTGTGTTCAAAAAGTATCCGACCTTTATTTTTCGTGCGTAAAAAAAAAGAAGCTAGGGAGGCGTTGATTGGTGCACGTATGTAGGCGATCCTAATGCGCACGCGTGAATTTTTTCCCACCTGCAGAAGCTGTCATTCGACGGCAGACCGCCGATGAGTGAGGATATGTAAGCGAGCGCCGTCGGATTTTCGTTTTTGACAAAATGACGGAAAAACTTGAACAACGCTACTGCATCAAATTTTGTGTTTTTTGGCCTCGGGTTTGTTGGATGCTCCCATTGTGATGACTGCAACTTGGTTTCTGGGTCGTACCCATAAACCCAGGACTCATCGCCAGTGATCACTGTGTTGAGGAAGCTGGGATCGCTGTTCACAGTCTCCAGCATGTCCTGTGCGATCTCCAAACGGAGTTGCTTCTGCTCAATCGTTAACAGCTTTGGTACGAACTTCGCTGAGATTCTCCTGAAGCCCAAATCCTCCTTCATAATGGAATGAACGGTGTTGAATCTTGCGGATCGTTTCCACTTGGGAATCGCGAAGCTTTACACAAAATTTGATGCAGTAGCGTTGTTCAAGTTTTTCCGTCATTTTGTCAAAAACGAAAATCCGACGGCGCTCGCTTACATGTCCTCACTCATCGGCGGTCTGCCGTCGAATGACAGCTTCTGCAGGTGGGAAAAAATTCACGCGTGCGCATTAGGATCGCCTACATACGTGCACCAATCAACGCCTCCCTAACTTCTTTTTTTTTACGCACGAAAAATAAAGGTCGGATACTTTTTGAACACAGTAGTATCTTATAACAGCTTCCTTAAAACATTCAAAAAGTTATATTCATTTATATGCTTCACACGAATAATATCCAAATCAGGTATATATTTTACTACTAAACTAGGAATAGCATTTACAATTGCTTTCAGGTTATTATAGTTTGAAAAATTAAACTCATGCAGATATTTTGCCACACTACTCAAAGAAAATAAATGAGTATATATGATTAAAATCACAAACAGGAATATCTAATTCCCCACAAATTTTGCCAACAAACAAACTTTGCATAATGTATTATTATCATAGTTCCTCCGCCCTTTAAAAAAAAAAAAAGAAAAAAAAAAAAGAATAATTAATGGTATAGTGTTAACTAGTATGTAACTAGTAACTAGTATGTACCTTCATCACTTTAATTTTCATGGTGTGTAGCTTGTGGTGATATGAGTTCACTGATCTTTTAAAACTGACACAATTCATAACATTTTCGTTATGCCATTATCTTAACTCCACTGTACTCATTTGCAACATTACTTGATTCAATCTTTTAATCTCGGTATTCATGTCATCATAAAAGTCTTCCTGTTTTGTTTCTTTTTCTCATCAACATCCTATGATTTATCAATTTGTTCCAAAATGCTAGTTAAACAACAATTAGAAGAATTAACTTCAAAGGGTCAACAAATTCATTTTATAATCAGATCTAATTTTCATCCAATAATTTTTCCTTGCCAAATGTCATATTGCAACACTTTAATAAACCTTTGAAAAATGTCTCCCAAATCAATAAATTCCCTTTTACTTTTCAAATACTCATCTGTAAATTACGTATTCGATTACAGTTTCTCCCAATTTGTTTGGCCTAAATGGCCGCAGAAGTGGCTGCCAACATGCAGTACCTTTTTATCTACCAGGCAAGTATTCTTCCACATAAGACCTCTCCCCAATTTTTAAAATCTGGGATTTCTAATTATATGGATGCACACCCTCAGGACATTTCAGGCTGCTGTTAACTATCCACTGCGATAAATTAATTCCTTTACCCACAATTAATTAATTAATACAAATTGAGGATACTATCCCTATCACATTCATTTATAGATTCATTGTTTTGGATCTGTCTTTCAACTGCTGCAAGGTTAAGGCGACGAAGAGGAAGAGGGAAAAAGAGGGCAGAGCGAGGGAGTTGGACAAGAAAGCCGAGCTGCTCCGAGTTCTGAAGCGAACGTTGTCGAACGGGAGTCACTAGCGAACTTTCGGGTTTCCCGGGAAAGGGATCCCTGCAACAGAGTTGTCATAGCTGTGACCGATGAACCTGCGTGTCAGGTTTTTGGCGGTGGATTCCGAGGAGAATTATCATCGGGCCGTTACGTCTCAAGAACGGGTCGTCGGCCATTTTGACTCACGCGCTTCGCGCGTCGAGCAAGGTTTCTTTGCTTCGTCAGCCGTTTTCACCGCTTCCAGACATAGCTGGTGTGTGTGTGTGCACCGTTGCTTTTGAAGATTAATTTGCGGTTCGCCGACTGTAAGCCGTGAAAGTCCATACTCGAGGGTGTGATTTCCCAGTCGCCTTGAGGGCGCTTTTGTGCAGCTTTGGGCTGTGTGACTGTACTTGCCATCCGCACGGGTTTCTGATCTCGATTGGACATCGTTCTGGTGATCACTGGAGCGAATCGACTTCGGCTTGAAACCGGAATCAACTTGGGTTTGAGGCCGGGAAAGAGACATTGGGAATGTTCTGGTTTCACTCAATTGGAGCACAGTGAGTTATATATTACGAAACTGATGGCACCATCATAGGGTATATTGATTGTACTTTTGATTACTATTATTGTTGTACTGTTATTCTTCTGTGATCTTAATTGCAGAGTATTGACATCCAAGCAACTGCCTTCCAGCACAAAGACATTGCAGGCCAACTATTATCAACTCATGCCTTATCAGGATGTGATAGTGTGGCTCAGTACTGGGGCATTGGAAAAGTTAAAATATTGAAAGTGCTTCAAGCAGGCCATCAACTATCTGAAATGGGAAATATCACAGCTTAACTTGCAGATGTTGTCCAAGAGGCAACTACATTCATAGCTGCGTGTTATGGACATGCTGAAGCCACATCTATGACCGATGTGCGCTACAAAATGTGGAAAGTGAAAACAGCAAGGGCAAATATTGTCTCTGCTCCAAAGCTCATGTCTCTGCCCCCTACCAATGAATCTTTTCAACTTAATGTAATGAGGGGCCACTTACAAGCCTGCCTCTGGAAACATGCCGCAGAAGCTAGTCCACCAGACATGGACCCTACCATGTATGGATGGACATGAGATACAGAGAACAAAACTTTGCAACCTGTGATGGTTCCACAGGACACAGCATCTGCACCGGATGACATACTCAAACTGATCAAGTGCACTTGCGAAAACTGCAAGTCATCAAGGTGTTCATGTTCATCTTCAATGTTGCCCTGCACAATATTCTGTCATTGTGAAGGTGGATTGGACTGTTGTAATGAACGTACTAAAATGGTAGTGCCGGACATACCTGATGAGGAAGATGTAAATGCAGAATTATAAACAATTAACGTGATAAACTGATTAAACTAGGATGCTGAAAAACATTATCATACACAGCACAAATACCTTATTTGTGCTGCTTATTACGGCATCGCTTATCTCACATTTTGCTGAAATCCCAGGGGGGGGGGGGGGGGGTAATAAACAGTACCGACTGTACATATAATATACATGTATATAAAACCGTTGATGCTCATATTGTAATAACAATTAAGAGCTTTATCATATTTGAGCAAATTGTGTTGGGCTGACCGCTGAACTTTTCCGTGCTTTAGACTCATATTTAGCTTCGTAATAATGTTGCCCTTATGGTCAGACTAATACACACTTATTTTCGTGTCAACATTATTACGTTTTCGTTTAAATATCTAGTGTTTAAATTGTATCTACAACTGGTGACATTTTATGTACACTTTAGAACACCATAACACGACTCAGTGTGGTGAAATATTTAGTTTTAACAATAAAACAATGTTCGAATTATCATATTTTTGGTGTGACCTTGACATTGTAATATGACCTTGATCTTCAATCATCAGAATAATGTGTCCAACGGATTCCTCGTGTCAGAAAACATACAAATTGACATATTAATCAATATCAGGGAAGCTATAGTTGCTAATATATGCAGATTTCGTGTTTATTATTTACACCCAAATCGATGGGTATGGTTACCTTGGCAACCTGCGATTTCTGCAAAACGCTCAAGGGTGCCACCTTGGCACCCTCGAGTTTCTGATTCTACATGGTCTGAAGATGCAAAATCAGGAAAAAACCATTGTGGGACCTTTAGTGCAAGGTTACCTCAAAGTTCTGCTGGACTATAATACAATATTTGTTTGTGAGTAACAATTGGGGTGGCTTCTCCATTGATCTTTGACATACAGAATAACACATTTTTCTGCCGTGACTCCTCTCGGGGCTCGGAGGTACACCGTGACCAGGGGGTCGGGGAGGAGCACGTAACAGTGGGAGACCTCAATGGAAGGCCTGATTGTTTTATCCTGAGGGATGGCAGGATAGCTTAATTGGTGAGGTGGCACCTCAGGTCTGTTCTTGGATTTGTTTCACTGCAGAGTCCAATCGGATGTGACATTCTATCCACGCTATCTCACAAACAGAGTTGGCCATTGCTTGCTGGTAGTCTGGTGAAATATCTTGCCCAGAGTATTAACATCCATGTCCCCTCTTTCAAATTTTTATGATGAAGTGAAATTTTTCTGATGGTTAAAATGGGGCCGCTTATAGAAAATGAGTAAAATAGTAAATGAATAGACTATGGCTACAGCACAGACATGATGGCCAAAATTACCTTCACGCATGTCTACAGTTTCTTCTATGTCTTTGTAGATTAAAGAGACTGCACCCTTTGAGGTTACATTTCATTCTACGGTGGATAATAAGTATCAATGAAATAAATCTCTACAGTGTCAGTAACAAAAATGCCAAATCAGATGACTCTGCTTTCTTCTCTCAATTTATGCAAGTAGGGGCCGATCTTTTTTCTCTCTCTCCAAGTAATCATTTTACCAATGAATGCAAACCTTGATCACAAAGGTAAATCAAGTAACAATTGAAGGCATGCCAATGTGCTCTGCCGCCATGAAAAAAACAAGTTCGTGCAAGTCAAGAGTGTTTAAAAACCAAACAGAGAAATATATTAAAATACGAGAGTGCCTGAGATGCGCACATTACTGTGTTCAGTTTTCAAATTAAAAACGAGACATTTCCGATGCAAATCAGACTTGCACAAGAAACTTAAGTGTCAGGACGAAAATAATCAAATTCTCTGTTTTGTATCTTCTGATGAACATTCTGTGAAACGTTCGGAGTGGGATTGCATTCGTGGATATGTCACCTATGGGAGTGGGGAGAGGGGAGGGGAGGGGAGGCGGGGGAGGAAGAGGGGGGTTACAAAGTTCTCCCACATTTTAATTCATAATAAATGTATCAGGCAAAAATTATCAAATTATCTGTTTTGTTTCTTCCGATTAACATGCTGTCAAACGTTCAGACTGGGATTGCATTTATGGGTGGTTCTTAGCTACATAAGGCAAAACAAAAATTAAATTGTTTTACTCCTAACGTTTAATTATTTTGTTATCGAGGCAAAACGTCTGCATGTGAAATATTTTTTGAATACATCAAGGTTTAGGGGTTGCACAGTGACTCTTGGTTGCCAGCCACTCAATGTTTGTGCCCAATAAGCGTTGATTTTCTGCAATCAGGAAACCTCTTACGATGTTCTGTCACAACTTGAAGCAGATACTGGGTTTGCTGTTCATCCCTTGTCAGGAGACGATTGTACTCTTCAATGAGAGCAACTGCATACACCAGAGTACAGCTGTACTGTATTCAATTAACTTAAAAACAACTTCAAAATGTGCGGTACATAACAAGGTCATAGGTCAACTGTAATGGTCAAAATCACAAGTATAGCAGCGGAGAATAAATAATCAACTCCAAACATTTATGCGAGCCAAATATGTGAAATTACAAACTCCGTGTGCAACCCCTAAATTTAGTCCAAATGGCTTAAAGTTTCAACACAAGGGGTTTGGCATACATACAAAAAAATTTAAGTGTTAGGAGCATGAATCTTCTAACTTTCATTTTTAAGAACCACCCTAGTGGACATGCACCTATTTATTATGTATGCACAGAGGATGGGAATGGTGAAAGGGAGAGAACATTTTGGGAGTGGGGGGTTATAAAGTTCTCCCTCATTTGCATACATAATAAATGTCTATCCTATATTAGGCAGGTTGTAACAGAAAGTATCTTCTCGAATCTCAACTTGAGGTTACCTCCACCACCTCAACCTCCAACCCACTCACTGACCAGTGCGGCAAACCTACTTCCAGCAGTGAACCTTTCCTCGACTCGATATGACGATGATGCTAATTGGATGCGATTGCCAAAGCTTAATGAGGGCTACTCGGCTAGCTTTTTTGGCCCAAGGTGTTCAGACACATAGCCAATCAATAGTGTAATTACTGAAGCGAAAATGTGCAGCAGATTCTATACATACATTATGGCTCCTGCCCTTTGATCAAAATTTAATGAAAGCCGGTGTAAACATCTGTATGCAAGGCGTTGGTCTGTTAGACACAGGCGGTTTTTGATTATATTTGCCATCAGCAAATACACCTTCTGCAATAATGAGTTGGAGAGATTTGAATCTTCGTTGCTCTGAAAACTGAACGTACCCTTGTTTGAATGGTCCTGCTTATTAACCTCATGTCACCTTCCTCACAACTCTTCCCTCTGACGGTAAAAAGTCGGATTTGCTGACTTTGGTGCAATTTTGAAATTTTGCCGAAAAGCGATCCGTCAGTTTGCAAGTTGACTAACATATTATTGTGGCGTTTTGTGTACAATTTCTCATGTGAACAAATAATGAACTGTATTTTCTTGAAATAATCGTCTTGGCAGGATTGTGAACAGTTAGCGCACCTGCCGTTGAGCTGTCTAGTCTGGGTTTGAGTCTTGTCCCGACTGTCACCTCAGATTGGGGCTTTGCAGGCAGGGTGGTCTTTGTATACATGAACGAGGCTCACGGAAGGGAGCAAAATGGAAAGAGGGAAATCTCAACCGCAGAGTATAACTGAGAGTGTAAAGTATTAAGCTTTTATCCTCAGCTTGATGGAGTATTGCTCTCCCCTCTGGGCTGGTGCACCTGCCTCTTTTGAATCTTGGTTGCTCTGAAAACTGAACGTTTCTGACGTTCCGAGGGCCTTTCACTCTCTCACAGCAGGCAGGTTGGTGGTCTTTCTGTCTTCTACCAACTCCTCTATCTTCTACCAGCCTTGCTCCCCCAGCTCTGGCTGTGCTCTGCCTCCCAA
Source organism: Myxine glutinosa (assembly GCF_964187855.1). Lineage (NCBI taxonomy): Eukaryota > Metazoa > Chordata > Myxini > Myxiniformes > Myxinidae > Myxine > Myxine glutinosa. The sequence goes on along the minus strand of NC_136264.1, from coordinate 44,705,284 downwards.
ATATTCCTGCAGGATGCACAAGATCTGTCAGCAACCCTCTTCTGGTGAATACCAAAATCAAGACTCTCTGCTCACCTTCACTCTTTCATTCCTCTTTTTTCCCGCCTCTGGAACAAGCTTCCACATTCTGTTCAATCCCTCTCCTCCCTCCAGGTGTTCAAAACTGCTGTCGAACCCCATCTCTTCTGGACTTTAAGGATTCCCATCCAAAACCTTGGATCTTTTCTACCCCTTGGATCTTTTCTGTTTTTCTTTCCTGAAAGAAAAACCCAGTCCCAGTCGTGTCCATCATGTTTATCCCATGTACACGGGCCCTGCCCTCTCCCTTCCACAGATGTCCTTGTTCTCTACTGTTGTTGTGTGTGCTTCCCTCTCTCTCCCCCTCTTATCTCCTGCTCCCTTTATTATATGTGCTCTGTGTTAGCTCTTACACGATCTTTGACTTAGTATACAAACAAGACCGAAAATCTAACAGCCTGTAGCCGGGCTTGTTTGATACTTTATTGATACTTTAGTTGAAGAGGATATTATGACCTGGGTGGAGATACCAGTTAGCAAGTAATGCATTTTGAAGTGCTCTAAGTCTCTAAGCTGCTGTCACCATGGAAGTGAAGAGATTGCATTGAGACACTGGTTTATTCTATATGTTTGTCAGTTAGTCAAAGTTACATCAGCACCATCCCAACACACTGCTGTGTGTGTTACGGAATGAGGTGTTTTACCGCAGCCGGAGTGCACTCATTTTGCCGACCTTAGAAGGATGACAGGATAAGTCAACCCCACCTGGTGTTAATTCAACAGCTGACCGGGATTCAAACTCAGGACCCTAGGAACCCAAGCCCTCCACCCTAACCGTGAAGCCAACACCTGGCTTAGGGTGGTTGGAGGATGTCATAAGAAATGCTTCAATGTTTGATTATGTATGATCTGGTGGGCATGCTCTCTCCCCTCTCCCTGCCATATATCATCACCCTGTTGCCATAATTTCAGTTCCCCCCAATCATCAAGTGTGATGAATCTACCCCAACCAGGTATATGACGTAATATATGAACGATCCCCAAAGGGTGTTGAAAGAAACATAACTGGCAAAGCCAAATGGCAGAACATTCTACCTTTCAGAAGTGTAATTGTCGTCTATAAAACACACCCATTATGTAGGATAAATATGTGAGGGACATACATACATACAGAGAGACAAACGCTGAAAACACAGGACCCAAACATCTTCGCCGTAAAAAATCGTTTGTTTAATCACGAATTTGCCAATTCTAAAAGCCTCTTTGTGAGTTTGAAGAAGAGGATGAACCCCGATGTATGGTTTATTCACACAGTAGTTTGAACGGAAACATTTATTATTCTACGAGAGTAGAAAACCTTTACAAGGACACGGAACAAGCATATTTTGCTCACTGAATGAAAAATGTAGAGGTAGAGCATGCAGCTTGTGATACATGACAGGTTCAACGATTTGTCTGGTATGAAAGGCATAGGATTCAAAATGGCGGTGTGTGGAGTCAGCTGTCGTACCAATGTAATGACGTCACCTCACCCTCTGTCATGCGACCAGATCCTCAGCTCTGATTGGTGGACGTTTGAGGGGACATACATGCATATATACATACATACGGACAGACGAACACTGTTCTAGATGGCTTTGCCCTTTGGGCTGCACCGTAAAAAGTGAGAGTGAGATTAAGGGGAGGGAGAAGGACACAAGCGGTGAACGAGCTGCACGCATGCTGAATGAAACACAGCAAGAAGAGGAACGAATGTGGGGATGAAACAGAAAAGGTTCAAACCAACCGACAACTGACAAACAAAAGGAGATGAGGGAAGGGGGGGATCACAACAACCTGTACAAAAGAGTGCTTGCGAATGGGATAATTTGAGGTAGAAGAGATTATGAGTATGGATGGGGATGACCAAAGGTAGTGGTGAACAGCTGTCTTCAATCCCTGAAGGGAGGAATGAGAATGAACAGATAGGGGAAATTAGTTCCACAGACAAGAGAAAAGAGGTGTTAAATCAGGAAGTGTGCCATTCCTTGGATGTGTGTGTCTGGCTTCTAGCATAAGCTGATGGACGTTAAGGATTCCACTTTGTCTTTCTGATTAAGGCCAGGTGAGGTATGACGACATCCTGAACAAATTACAAATCCCTGCCCAACCGACATGTAGCGTAGCAGTGTCCTGATCTTTACGGGTTTTCCTGCTTGCTTTGTCAGAGTGTGCTCACTCTGCAGGGTTAGGGTCCTACACTATAGATAATTGTTGACACATCGAGGTGTCTGCATGCCATGTGTGAACCCAGGATTTGTCAAATTTGAAACACGGCTCATTCCATATCTTGATAAACTAAAACTGAACTAATTAGAGCACATACAGTCATGTGAAAAAGTAAGTACACCCCCATGTAAAGTTTTGACCTTTTCAACATATTTCAACATACAGCTATTTGATCTTCATTTCAACAATATTGATAGATAAAGGTGATATAATATAACAAATATCATGAAACATTTACATTTTGTAGTCCATTGTATAATTTAAATAAACATAAATGCAAATTTCGCATGTGGAAAAAGTAAGTACACCCCTACATTTATCACTACTTCAAATACCTAAAATTAGAATCAGGTGCACCAGCTCAGGTGCAAATGATTAGAACATCGTTAGAGAGGATCTTGGAGGAACCTGTCTCATTTAAACCTCAGACATTTCGTTTGGTTTGCTCTTTGTTGTTGAAGAGTGCGGCCTCACCATGCCTAGATCAAAAGAGCTCTCTGAGGCCTTCAGAAAGAAGGTTATAGATGCCGACGAGTCTGGGAAGAGATTAAAAAAGATCTCCAAACGATTTGAAATCAATCATTCGACTGTCCGGAAGATCATCTACAAGTGGAGAAGATTCCAAATAACTGCCAACTTGTTCAGGCCAGGCCGCCCCAGCAAGTTCAGCCCGAGAGCAGACCACAAGATGTTGAAAGAAGTCTCTAAGAACTCCAGAATGTAATCACAGGACCTACAGGTAGCTCTTGCCACTGTTGATGTCAAAGTGCATGAGTCTACCATCAGAAAGAGGCTGCACAAATTTGATCTACATGGGAGGTGTGCCAGGAGGAAACCTTTGCTGTCCAGAAAGAACATCAGGGCAAGACTAAAGTTTGCCAATGAACACCTAGGCAAAGACCAGCACTTCTGGAACAATGTGCCCTGGACAGATGAGTCAAAGGTAGAGCTATTTGGCAACAGTACCAGAAGACATGTTTGGCGAAAACCAAAGACAGCATTTGACCACAAGAACCTGATACCAACTGCAAAGCATAGTGGTGGAAATATTATGGTTTGGGGCAGCTTTGCTGCATCCGGGCCTGGGCAGCTCACCATCATAGAATTCACTATGAATTATTCATTGTACCAGAGTGTGCTTGAGGATAATGTGAGGCCATGTGTCGGAAAGTTGAAGCTCAACCGGAGGTGGATCTTGCAACATGACAATGACCTTAAACATACCAGTAAATTCACCAAGGAATGGCTGAAAAGAAATAAATGGAGGGTTCTGCAATGGCCAAGTCAAAGCCCGGATCTAAATCCCATTGAGATGTTTTGGGGGGATTTGAAACGAGCTGTGCATGCAAGAAACCCCTCAAACATCGCACAGCTGAAAGAATTCTGCATGGAGGAGTGGGCAAACATTTCTCCCAGTCGATGTCAGAGACTGGTGGGCAGTTATAAGAAACGCCTACTTGAGGTTGTTTCTGCCAAAGGGGGCAATACGACCTATTAGAGCCAAGGGTGTACTTACTTTTTCCACATGCGAAATTTGCATTTTTGTTTTTTTAATTATACAATGGACAACAAAAGGCAAATGTTTCATGATATTTCTTATATTATATCACCTTTATCTATCAATATTGTTGAAATGAAGATCAAATAGCTGTATGTTGAAATATGTTGAAAAAGTCAAAACTTTACATGGGGTGTACTTACTTTTTCACGTGACTGTACCTCCGCCAGACTTAACAGTTTACGTTTTGGATCCCACTCATAGGCCAGATCTGCATTCAGATCTAAAATCAAATCGACTTGTTAATGCCACCTACCCAACTCATCCACCAAGTTTCGTCCGAATCTGTCCATAACTTTTTGAGATGTCGTTTTATATTTCATTTTCAGCCGGATCTCCCAATGATGAAGAATCACTTTAAAAATTCTCAGATCTGAATTTGGACTTTCACCGACATCTAATCAATTCGTCCTTGTCACACATACAACCTGTCCACCAAATTCCAGCCAAATCCTTCCACAACGTTTTGAGATATTCTGTTCACAGGCAAAGAGACGGACAAAGAAACAAGAAAGGTGTCGCACTATAGTTGAAAAATCCACCCCACCCTACTAAAAAGTTGCCATGGATACATCAACTTGTTTGTTTCATTAAGATTAAAACTAACGATCTCAATCAATGCACACGTCAATGGGATGAAAATTGATTATTTTTCAGATGAAAATTGATGATTTTAGAAGTTTGCCCTTGAGTTGACCTTTTGACCTCAAATAGTTACTTTCAAAATTCAGTGATGTTCCATGCAATTGCTCTTTAATTTTCAGTTTAATTGGATGAAAATTGGTGATTTTTCAGATGAAAATTGATGACTTTAGAAGTTTGACCTTGATTTGACCTTTTGACCTAAAAAAATGTTCATTTCCCAATTCACTGAGGCACTATGCAATTGCTGTTTATTTTTCAAGTCCATTAGATTCTTTGACCTTTGACCTCAAAATCAATACGCTTCTCAGTTGTGACTACCTCTACACCTTGGTAAATGTTAATGATGATCGGTTTAGAATTGTGACCTGTAGGAGACAGACAGACAGACAGACACAATAACACACAAGACCAACCAATATACTTGAAAAATCTTCGATTTTACAAATAACAAACAGACAGACAGACAGACGTGAAAACATAACTTCCGCCCACATTGGGTGGTGGAAGTAATACACCATATGATCTATTGCAAAGATTAGGTGAAGTGTCAGAAATTCCAAACTCCTGCTCAAGTCAGTTCCAGTTAAGCATCAGGCCTTGCCATCCAGTTATTGTGCTAAAATACCCCAGGCCAATATCACTAGAAGGTCCGATTAATTGGGGTTGCTGAAGTAGTTGCCAATGTAGATGTTTATGAACCACCATAATGCTTCTCTTCAGGGGATTTGATTTTGAAGAAGCCAATGACAACATGAGCCCAGAGCATGTGGTTGTGCGATTTTATGATTCAGTACACATGCTTTGCCTTTGGAAGCAATGCAACATACCTTTTACAACTCCCAGTTACTAATGCCGATTGTAAGTAATTAATTTATGAGCCTCCCATGTGTAAGTGATTAATTTGTGAGCTTCCATTGCGTTACATCTGGCTTAAGACCAACATAGTCGCCGCCCATATGTCACTTCTGGCATGTTTGGAAAGCTGCCGCCATTTTGTCTCTCGTGCTTTTGGGATGTTGTCTCCATTGGAAAAACGTGGAGATTTGATCGTCGTTTCCTGATGTAGGATTCGGACAGATCGATCAGCATTCTCATTTTGCTCTTTTGCGATCAGCATTCTGGTCGGACAGGGGTAAGTTCCTTTAGGAATGCTAAGACGCTTCATGATTATTCTTGTCATTGGTACTATTGAACCAATCTGGTTTTGTCTTAAGATCTGCTTCCCCCATTAGATGTGGGATGCAAAACATGAAAATATTGATAACCAGGTAATTGGCATCCACAACCATCCTTGATCATGTGCACGTCGGCTGAGGCCCTTGTGTGAATGAGATGAAAAAGGACTTTACTCAAAGTTCCAGTTAAAATAAAGTTCAGGATAATATTTCAGTGCTCATTATCTTCTACTAGGGCATGCCCGTACTATATATATATCTAAAATTATATCCCCCCCCCCTCTATTTACATGAAATGGTTTGGTCCAAAGCGAACGGCTTGCGAGTACGGTGACAATCCCCCCCCCCCCCCCTCTATTTACATGAAATGGTTTGGTCCAAAGCGAACGGCTTGCGAGTACGGTGACAATCCCCCCCCCTCTATTTACATGAAATGGTTTGGTCCAAAGCGAACGGCTTGCGAGTACGGTGACAATCCCCCCCCCCCCCCCCTCTATTTACATGCAATGGTTTGGTCCAAAGCGAACGGCTTGCGGAGTTTGGTAAAGAAATCGCCATAGCTCGGTAACTACTTGTCCGATTAATTTAAAACCTTGAAAAGGCACATCCTCGGGTCCCCAGCAATATACCTGGCAAGTTTCAAGTATATCGGACCGGTAGTTGTCGAGAAACAGCGGTCGCATACACACACACACACACACACACACACACACACACAGATTACTGGAATTATAGATAGATGTTGTAAGCCTGGTGTTGGCTTAGCGGTTAGGGTGCTGGCTTGGGATCCTCGGATCCTGGGTTTGAATACCAGTCGATTGCTGAATTAATGCCAGGGGGGTTGACTCAGCCTGTCATCCTTCCGAGGTCGGCAAATTGAGTACCAGTTCACTGGTAATTCCCTGTGTGTCGAAAGAGGTGACTAACAGGGTTGGCGGTAGGAAGAGCTTCCGGCCATAAAACATTGCTTCAAAAAAGTGGACCACGGTGCCTGAAAATGGCCAACCCCTGCTCTGTGAGGAAAAATGGCCTCTGAAGGTGGTTCATTGTCTTCTATGTTGTGTATTGTGCCACACCGGCAGCAATTGTGCCACACCACTGACACGCCATGTATGATAGGGATTAGAGATTATGCAAGCCTAATTTTCTCGAGCTTGAGCTAAGAAAAGCTTTCAAACAAATAGAGCCCAAGCCAGTGTTTCTTGCCGGTGAATTATTTCCTGGGAATTCCTGGAAAATTACGGGAAATTGATTCGGGATTCCTGCCTTTTTCAGTTCAGGTTAAGAAAATCTAGGCTCAAACCATCTCCAGTGGCAAGTGAAGATGTCCTTGCGCTTGTACAGTGCGCGCTGTGCACCTGCTTTCCCAAAACTAAGGAAAGACTCATAGACTTGTATTTTATGGCCTTCAAACCCATCCCACCTGAACCAAGTTGCTTAAATAAGAAATGTGTGGAATGGTAAAAGTTAGCTTCATACTCTTCAAAGTTAAAAGTTACATGACGGTTGGATGGAAAATGTGGCCGGCAGTCCAAAATAATCCGTTTTCTGCATGTACGGGTTGCAGTGTTTGACCTACCAGGAATAAACGTAAGAAATAAATATGATAAGAGACATATTGTTAGTTACTTGGGAGTATGGCTGCAAGCTCGTACAAATTCTTTATTTGAGCAATTTCGTACTTTGCAATAAACAAGAACACATAAAGTCTTCCATTTATTCTTTCCTTGTGAGGCCTATAAACCTGCCTGGGTGCTGTCATGTCTTTCACAACATGCCATTTATGTCCGATATTGTCTTCTCCATTTCCTTCACACTCTGAAGGGAAAAGCGGGCTGGGAATGACTAGCAACTCAGTAGATCAGGCGGATGAGATGAGAAGGCCTTGCCTGCCTCCTCGAGGAAATAAAGGGAAAGAGATTACCTGTAAGTGGGTGATGAGGCTTTGGGATTTCTCACAACCCTGCTTAGTATTCTATACAGAGCTGCATGCCCTTTGGGTTAGTGTAACGAGCTGCTGATATTGGAAGAAGTCAATTGACTGGCAAGCATCCGCAGATCTTTTGTTTCTGCAGAAAATTTCCCCCTATTTCTGACATCCTCTTTATAATGAGAAACATGTGCATGTAATGTCATCACATCTGTGCACACAGTTGATTTGTCGATTTGTTCAAGAGAGATGTATTATTTTTATGCAAGGGTCTAGGCTCAGGGAGGAGCTAAACAATAAAGTGCAGCAGGTTTACAAACTACAGAATATTACGGCATGGGTTTCGGGGGTTGGAGGGGGGTAGAGGGGTTGGACATACATGAGGAAAGGATCAGGGAATAACTCCAAAATAAGGAACAATATCATGGAGAGGAACAGAATTGGAAGGAATCAACATTGTGATCACACTTTACAAACATTTGTAAAGGAGATCAAGGATGTGCATCGGAGAGTGAGTGCCTAGACAGTGATGGGCAGAGCATTTGAAGAGGTAGACAAGACAATGGACACAGGGAGATAATTCCACATTTGGGAGAATAAGGATACAAATGCATGCAGGTGGGAAACCAGGCTCAATTTTTGGAGAGTTTCGAGCTTTTGGAGAGTTGAGGGTTTCGAGAGGAACACATGTGACCTTGGGTGGCTTGGGGACGGCGGAGCTAAGAGAGAGAGAGCAGGTGTAGCAAAGCCAGATGTAAGTGTGTATAAAATAGAGAGCTCACCAACTTACTGCCGGTGAAAGACTGACCGTCTTTGGAAATCTTTCTTCTGTTTTAAAATTCCAATGTTGTGGAAGGTTTGTTTTCAACTGCCTCAAGAGGAGCAAGGTGGGACGCAGGAGCACCAGTCCAGAGTGAGAAGTATTCCTCCATGAGCTCAGTGCATCTCAGAAATGGCATAGCTAAGCAGAGAATACCCAATTATAATTGCAACTTATAATTATTAATTATTATAATTAGCAACTAGACTTAGATGTTAGTTTGGTGATATAATCCTCCCATTAAAGTTTATGGCAGATAGTGAAGTCAATCATTTCCTGGGACTATGCCTCTTCCAGTAGAAGAAGTGGATTGGATAGCTTGATTGCCTATACTTGTGGAGAGACCGTTTAAGAGTGTGAGACTTGCCGACATTGAATGTCATGTTCCAAAAAGCTGATGAGAGGTTTATATTGTTCAGGTCTAATGAAGGGATTCGGCAGCGGCTGACCTTTCACGAGAGTGCTATATTGTTCTGCACATGGTGGAGTCACCAGCAACATGGAAAAGCTTGGTTTTCAAGACAGCCAGAAAAATCATTAGTGTAGATTAAGAATAAAGTATGTCCGAAGACGCTACCTTGTAGGACCCCACCCTGAAGGGAAACATCAGAGGAAAGGACATCATCAAAGGCCACACACTGTTTTCACCAACAACACAACAACAGGCATTTTAAGGCCATTTTCCCTGCTAGAGCAGGGGTTAGCCTTGCGGACCCCATGACAATCTTCTCCAGTTTGCCCTATTTTCTGCATCTCTCCTTGTTAACCCCCTTGCCCGCATTTCTTCTTCCACCATCTTTAGCCAAATCTTTCTCGGTCTTCCCCGTCCTCTACTTCCTTCTACATTCATTTCCATCACTCTTCTCAACCAGTCACTTTCATCCTTACAAAATACATGACCAAACCATCTCAACCTGTTTCTCTTCACAGCATCCATCACAGGGTCTATTCCCATCATCTTTCGCAATTCATTATTTGTCTTCCTCTCTCTCAACGATACTCCACACACCCACCGAACCATTCGCATTTCCACCCTTTCCAGCCTTCGTTGGTGCTCTATGTTCATTACCCATGTCTCGCTCCCATAAATCGTAACACTTCTCACACATGCAGCATACACCTTTCCCTTCAGCTTCAACGACACTCCCCTCCTCGTCAGCACGCCGCTCAGTTCCTGAAACTTCTTCCATGCACATCTCACTCTAGTAATATTGTTGCCAAGTCTGATCCACCTTCTCCATTCAGCATGTCTCTTAGGTAGCAAAATGTTTTCACACCTTCCAGCTTCACGCCGTCTCCAAGATCCAACTCAACATTTCCTCCATCTGCAGCTTCCTCTGTGCACACCTTACACTTGAATGTAGCTGCCACACTGGTTAATGACCCTCTCAAACCACTACATTTTTGATGAACCCACTCAGCGCACATTGTACATTGAATGGAATTCACTCTGACACCTTTCCTGCACACAGCACACGGCCATTCCCAGTTCTTTCCACCTCACCACATGCTTTACCACTTGCCATCACCTTCGTCTTTCCGATGTTCACCTTCAGAACTTTTGTCTCCATACATTCCTTCCACTTGTTCATCTTCTCCTCCAGTCCATCCATACTTTCTGCAACTAACACCAGATCATCTGCATATAACAACTCCCATGGTAAACCCTCCTTTACGTTCTGAGCCAGCACCTCCATCACAGCTACAAATAGTAGTGGACTTTGTACCGACCCCTGATGCACTCCCACCTTCACCTCAAACTCACCACTGTTCCCGTACTTCGTCCTTACAGCTGTGCACGCTCTTTCGTACATTGCCATCACTACTCTGATCAACCATTCCTCCACTCCTAACTTCCTCAATGCCCATGTCAATACTTTGCGTGGAACCCTATCGAATGCTTTCTCCAGATCAACAAACCCAAGAAACAACTTCTTCCTCTTCTCCATGTACTTCTCCTGCAACTGCCTTACAATAAAAAGTGCATCTGTCATTCCTCTTCCTGGCATAAATCCAAACTGCATTTCGTCGAACACCGTTTCCACCCATAGTGTAAATCTGACAACCACTTGAGCAGTGGTCCCTGAATACCAAAATAAGACGACATAAATCAATGCTGGGTGCCAGATATGTCGAAGGTTAGAAAGATGGCCCTATGTCTCACTCGTGTGGTTCAGGTCATCTATCCACATGTGTATCAGAAGGAGTTACCATACCAATGTGGAATGGCCAGGTTGGAAGCTAAACTTGTTGTCAATATCGAGTTGAAGGTATAGTGCCTGAAGTTAGCCGCAATTATGGATTCCAATACTTTGCTTCTGAATGGAAAAAGACTGACAGGCCTGCAATTGAGTGGATCCGTTATGGAACCTTTCTTATGGATATCAGTGCTTTGCAACTTCCCAAAAGGGAGGGAGTTGCTGATCCAAGAAGGAATCACCCAAGGATTTTTAATGCATGAGGATGCCATGAGGTCCATCAGACATGTGCAATCCTGCCAATATCCATGCACTGTACTCCTCTATTCCCACTGATTTGAGGTACCTATCTAATAATAGTTTATAAATCCATCCACGATCTCTGCTGCCACCACCTTTCCAGGGAGACCATTCCATGCATTAATTACTCATTGAGTGAAATGCTCTTGCCTACCATCTTACCTCTCCTCTAGTTTACTCTCAGGCTTTGGCCCCTGCTCCTATCACTGTCCATTCTGCTGAAACACCTGTCTGTATTTATCTTGTCTTCACTGTTCATTATCTCAAACATCGCTGTCAGATACCCTCATAATCACCTCCTTTGAAATATATGTAGTGCTATCTCCTTCAGCTGCTCTGCGTAGCTTAATCTAGCTTGTACCGGAATCAGTCAAGTCGCTCTACGCTGAACTCTCTCTGTGGCAGCTATGTCCTTCATCTGACGGTGCAACCAAAGTTGAACACAATATTCCAGATGAGGCCTCACACTATATTCCTGTACAGTGTCAACACCACTTCTTTGATTTATAATGTATATTTCACAGTGAATGCAACCTAAAACGTCCAATAGCTTTACCTAAAGCTGCCCGGCACTGTTGCTTGCTTCGACTCCACCTGCATTACCATGCACCCCCAGATCCTTCTCCTGTGTGACACACTCCAATAATGTTATTTGCATTATATAATCCCTATTTTTGTCATTCCTACCCAATACCTGCACCTTACTTTTACTTATGTTAAAATGAGCAGGGGTCCTGAATACCAAATATATATATACAGTATATATATCAAAGATATCAAGGATATACATATATATCAAGGATATCAAGGATATACGTATACAAGGGGGCTGCAAAAGTAGGTATACAGTAAGGATTATACCAGTATTACCAGTATTATAATAGTGGTGCTAGGATTCATTTAATACTAGAATTCATTTAATTCATTAAAATCATTATTACCATTTTTAATATTTTTTTTTTTCGTAATTTTTTCTATAATACATCTATTATTTGCAGGTGAAGTGGAAATTTAATGATGGCTGGTAATTCAACGGACGAGGAGCGCAAATGGATTTTGAAACAGTACTGGAAGACAGAGAATAGTGAACGTGTGCGAGAGCAGTGGCGAGAAACATTTGCATCGCCTCCACCAACGAGGCTCACGATTTACCGGATACGTGACAAATTTGAGAGGACAGGGTCTATCCACAACTCGCCGAAGAGTGGTCGACCAGTCACCGTGACAACGCCAGAGAATGCAATGCAAGTCGCCCTGGCATTTACCCAGAGCCCTCAGAAATCGAAAAACAGGGCGTCATCTGAATTGGGTATTGAACGCAGATCGTTGGGTCGTTTGATGCACCGTGCAGGACTAAAAATGTACGTGCCACAATTGATACATGGTTTATTAGAGGATGACTCGGATCGGCGTTTACAATTTTGCGAAGCCATCCTGAACGAGGAACGAGAGGGTGACAGCATTCTGGGCAAAATCGTGTGGTCCGATGAAGCAAACTTTAAGTTATCGAGTGCCGTTAATCGGCACAATTGTGTGTACTACGCAACTGAAAACCCTAAAGTTACGATTGAGCAACAGCTCAATCAACCTGGGGTGACACTGTGGGCTGGCCTGTCCTGCAAAGGTGTCGTTGGACCTATCATTCTGCACAGGACTGTCGATCAACACGTGTATCTGAACATGCTGATGGATACAATCATACCACAGGTACGCGAACAACAGCAGCAGGACGACTTCTACTTTCAGCAGGATGGGGCGCCACCACACTTCGCACTCTCTGTGCGTGCGCTACTTGACAAAGAATTTCCCAACAGGTGGATTGGACGTCGGGGAGCCGTTGACTGGCCACCACGTTCACCGGATCTCACTCCTATGGACTTCTTTTTCTGGGGATGTGTAAAAGACAGGGTTTTCGCACGCAAGCCACGTTCTGTTGATGCCATGATTCAGTTCATACGGGAGGCTTGCCAGGAAATTGATGCTGATAAAGACCTTTGTGCCAGAGTGTGCATGGGTGTCCACCCTCGACTAGTGGAGTGTGTGAATGCCGGGGGCAAACAGTTTGAACATTTGAGGGATTAATATGTTTATTATTGATATGTTTATTATTGATATGTTATTATTGATATGCTTGTATAATCAATAAAATACGTTTTGTGCGCACGATTTGTTTTTCATTACTGTATACCTACTTTTGCAGCCCCCTGTATATCAAGGATATCAGGGATATACGTATATATAAAATATATCAAGGATATACATATATATCAAGGATATATATATATATATATATATATATATATATATATATATATAATTATATATAATTATATATGTGTATATATATATATATATATATATATATATATATTAGGGTGGTGCTCAAAATAATGTTTTTTTAATATTTACTGGGACATGGCTTTATGTTGTTCCTTTTGTTCCAAAATGACAAGACACCAAATATGAAAGCAATCTGATTTTATTTAGGGGTGCCACATCAGCCTTCAAACTAAAGGTGTCTACAAAACTTTTCTATATATGGATCGAAAGCAAAACCAGAAGTTTGTTTTATGAAAATCCACCCTCCACTCACTTTCTTTGTATTCTAGCAAACACAAGTTACAATCGCTGCACAAATAGCACTATATTGCTATGAAAACTCAAATTCAATGATAACAATCCAAATGTTCAGTTCATAAAATGAAGAGACACCATATCACATAATATTAAAAAACCCAAATATAATGAGAAATGTAACTCCTATTTCTGGGCCTGTTTCACCACTGTTGCCTTCCTGGCATCGGGGTACATCTTCCTGTGAGCAGCAACAACTTGGAGCAGAGCTTGCTTTTGCTCTTCATCCTTTGTAAGGAGCTTATTGTAGTCTTGTATCAATGCGACACCCCTTTCTGCCCTGTCGTTCACCACGACTAAGCCACTGGCGGCTTTCTTTGCTTCCTGAAAGCTGGTTTCTTGCTCCCATGAACCAGGATCCTTATCCATCCAATCAGTTGGGGTCCCTAGGATGCTGAAGAAATGCTTGGTGTGTTTTGTTATGAGGCCAGCGATTGACAGGGCGGTTCCTCGTTTGATAGCTGGTCTCTTTGGAGAGGGGTTTTCACCGTCATTTTTCAATGCTTCAATCATATTGATCTTGCTTTCTTTGTCAATTCTGGTGTCAAAGAATGCAAATGCCACTAGTACTGGGCTCATGTACCACGTGTGGCGGCCAAGTGCCTTCAAGGCTGCCTGAGCCATCTTCTGATTGATTTGTTCAAACTTTTCCAACTTCTTGAAGAGGTTAATGTCATTCAGGGGAGCCTCAATAGCTTGTGGAGCCCGAAACCAAGCCTGTACATACACAAGGCAGACAAAAATGTTGAAGGCTCGGAGTTCTCTCGCCTCTCGAAGTGTCAAGTGGAACTCTGACCGAAACATGAACACCTGTAGTGAATATAGTGCTTTTGCCATCCATCTGGCTCTGTGCATTGCTCCTGGAGCCATGATCCGGATTCCACGAGGTGGGATTCCTCCCATGTAGATGACAGTCAGTTCTAGGAGTTCACGATAATCATCTCGTGGCTGCTGATCTTTCAAACACACAAGAGCAAATTCCAGAGCTTCATCCATCATGTCATTGTTCTGTGCAAACTCAGCTGCCGTATCAGGATCTGTGAATCCATTTTTTGGTTGGTGACGGGCAATGGACGGCCACTCCGCCTGAAACCGCTTAAAAAGCTGGATGTCAGGGCCTGATGAAGGACCGAAAAGAGTGGTGAAAACATCTCCCAGAATGATTTCGTGCGCATGATGGCGGCAAGCCAAATGAATTAGTTCAGTCTGTAGCTTCTTTTCAATGAGGACAGCAGCCCCTCCACGAACACCTGAATTGCTGGCCGTTGTGTCAAAAGACAAAGCCTTCACCTTGCCCACAAGGTTCCAGCTCTTCAGTGTGTCCACTACAGCGGTTGCCATAGCTTCTCCTCCCCCGTCAGGTAACTTTGGAACATTCAACAGCTGCTCCATTCCATGGTACTGGTTCGACACAAGGATTGGAAGACGAGCCACCTTCACATGCACAAAATCTCCAGTGACATCGGGAAGAAGCTTTCCATCCCAATGGACCACTAAAGGACCCTGCACATTATGATGAAATGCTTCTTTTATTTCGTCCATGGTTTTGCATCAATGCATCATGCGATTCTGCCGCACTGTCCATCGGTTCAGTGCCAGCTCTGCAGGATCCCATCCTACTGCTCTACAAATGGATGCCAAGTTGTGGACAGCCATTCGGTCACTTGTTTTCGTACGATCCAAAGAAGCTGCGACTTCAGGAGTGACAATGTTGATAGGCCTTCTTTTCTTGGGACGAGATATCCCACCATCAGATGATGAAAAACCAGCCTGTGCCGTGGTCTCAGAGTCAGAGTCTGAGTCTGTGACTTCCATAGCAGTAGCACCCTTCATGACCATTTCCTGTCTCTTATTTTCCTTCTCTGCCTTAGTCTTCTCCTTTTCTTCCCTTTCTTTCTTTCGCTTCGTTTTTGCTTCCAACACAGTGTCTACAGATCCCATTGAAGCCTTCCTCTCTGAGAATTGATCGTGAAGAAACTTCCTGTCCTCAGGGTTGGTGATTATGGCCTCCGAATCTGCATGCCTAAGATCAAACGTCTTCTCCAAGGAGGCCTTGAAGGATGCTTCCTTTTTCTCTTGGGTCGCACCACCCCGCTTTGCACCTTTTTGGAGGCTCCTCCATTCTTCATATAGCCTCTCCAAACGATGGATGCAGTGCTGCTTCGTCGTTGTAGGTAGGTGAGCTTTTTCCCAGAACTTCACAACCTCTTCAATGGTGAGGGTTGCACTCTCCCGGGCAGTGCGATTCTCCTTCTTCAGGTGATGGAAAAACAGGACAAGAGATTGATGCACAGTCGGGAGCTTGGCACCTTTGATGGCATCTCCAGAAGTGGACCCAATGAGATACACATTATCCTGAGCCCGAGTTTTCAATGAAACACTGGTACTAGCACATGCCATATCTGCAAAATACGCAAGAATGTGGGTAAAATCCTGTTAATTCTTACTCCACAGGGTCACTCTATACAAAAGAGCCACAGTCAATAAGTTAGGCCTACATATTACACACTAAAAAAGCGTACCCCTGACCTCGGGAACCTGTACAAAACATGCATGAAAATTGCCCAGATAGTGATCATAGGAAGTCTCAAAACTGTATGTATAATATATTGTATATAACTATATATAATGTATAATGTGTATTTATGTATATTTATTATTTAATGTATATTTTATGTATAAATTTAATGTATATTTAATTATAATGTATATATATTGTATAACTATATATTTATTTATTATATTTAAATTTTAATATATTATATTTATTTTTAATATATTATTTAATGTATTATATTTGTCTATATTTGTATAATTGTCTATCGTATAATTGTATATATAATGTATAATATAATATATATAATTATTATTTAATGTATATTTACTATATATTTATTTTTAATATTATATTTAATGTATATATATAATTATGTATTTATTTTGTGTATATACAGCCCAAAAAATGGGAATTCCTATTTTTGCATGGGGGAAAATTCATCACTGATGTGGCACCCCTAAATATTATTGGATTCCATTCACATTTGGTGTGGTGTCCTTTGACACCGAAAGGAACAAAAATAGACCATGTCCCGGAGAAGATCTGCATTTTGATTTTTTGAAGCCCACCCTAATATATATATATATATATATATATATATATATATATATATATATATATATATATATATATATATGTATATCCTTGATATATATGTATATCCTTGATATGCTTGATATATATGTATATCCTTGATATGCTTGATATATATGTATATCCTTGATATCCTTGATATATATGTATATCCTTGATATATTTGATATATATGTATATCCTTGATATATTTGATGTATGTATATATATATATATACATATATATATATATATATATATATATATATATATATATATATATATATATATATATATATATATATATATATACGAGCAGAAGTACCCGGCGTTGCCGGGTGGGGGAGGGGAGAGGGGGGTAGGGGAGGGGTTGAGGCAGGAGAGGAAGGGCAGTGGCTCACGTTTCTGAGTGAATGTGGCTCACGTTTCTGAGTTAAGTGTGATGCCGATCAGGAAGAAGAAGAAGCCGTACTACCAAATTCATACATCCAGAATTGTTTGATTTATTTGTATTCAAATGTTTGGTAATTGTTTTGTATTTATTTATGCGAATGTGTACTTGTGTATAACTGTCATTAATTTTAAAAGGCTTCGGCACTATCGAGCGATTGTTTTTTTTTTAAACTCCAAAAAAACGAGCTTTTTTTTTTTCAATTTTTTTTGTTTTGTTTGTTTGCCGAGAACACTCCCAGGCACTCACTGATGAACCTCTGAAAGTTTGATGAAGATCCGTTCAGCCATAACTGAATAAAACACGGACACAGAAAACTCACGTTTATAGCTTCTCTCTATAATGCAAGCAATCTCTGTGTGTCTGTGTGTCTGTCTGTGTGTATGTCTGTGACCGCTGTTTCTCGACAACCACTGGTCCGATCTAAGTGAAACTTCCCAGGTATATTGCTGGGGACCTGAGGATGTGCCTTTTCAAGGTTTGCTATTAATCGGACAAGTGGTTACCAAGTTATGGCCATTTATTTAGCAAACACATACGTTTTGTACGTGAACGAAGGAACAGCGAAGGACGAGAGCGAAGGAACGGCGAAGGACGAGAACGAATACCGAAGGAACGATTAAAGTTTTAATTTTTCTTTGCACGTACGGTCAAGCTACAGCGAAGGAACCGCGTGTGTTTGTTGTTTCTGCCTCGCGGTTTGAAAAATTGAATAATTGGCCATTAAAACTAATTTGCGATTAATCGTAACTGCGATATGCGAACTTCCAGACAGTGAGGACTTAAATTCCGGACTTAGGGATAGTGACGACTTACTGTCTCGATTGTATCGTACTACTATCTTACTATCTTATATATCTATACTATCTTATCTATCTTGTACTTACTGTCTATATACTTAGTCTATATTATAGATTGATTGTAGTTAAACACAATGCCCCAATCCATTCGTCGTTTACGACAGCGAAGGAACGAAACTGCGCATCGTGCACGCGCAATGGAATCTGACGTAGCACGAGCTGCTCGCCTCACGCTACGCGCGTGACAAGGCGTCGTGCAGCTGAAACGGATGAAGAACGAGCTGCTCGCTTGGCAGACAACACTGGACGCGTGACAAGGCGTCGTGCAGACGAAACGGATGAAGAACGCGCTGCTCGCTTGGCAGACAACACTGAACGCGAAGCAAGGCGTCGTGCAGAAGAAACGGATGAAGAACGAGCTGCTCGCTTGACACGCGATGCTACGCGCGTCACAAGGCGTCGTGCAGAACAAACGGATGAAAAACGAGCTGGAAGCTTGACACGCAAACCCGCCAACCCTCCACATCGGATGACTCTCAAGGTGCGTATGGTGATCATGCTGCTACGAAACTTCGACCAGCAAGGCGGGCACTGCAATGGCTCAAGGTACATCATCCATCAGATCCTTCCAAATCTGTTGGTTGCAACATCTGTGATGGGTGTCAATTCTGGATGCACATTGCTCATTCCACGCATAACCTTGAGTCCATCATTCTGACAACATGTTCCCGTTCACTCTGCGGCGTCAGCAGTTTCCGGTACGACCTTGCTTTGCCATGACTGTGAATAAATCCCAAGGACGGTCGCTACACCATGTTGGGATCTTCTGCACAAGAGACTTCTTCAGCCATGGTCAGTTCTACGTGGCAGCCAGTAGGGTTGCCAAATCCAGCAGCCTCCACATTCTTGCCCTGGACGAGGAAACGAAGAAGAAGTGCCGTTTCCTCAGCAATGTTGTTTATGAAGAGGTGCTAACGACATAATGGTGTGTACATGTAGACAATTTTTATTATTTATTTATTTATTGAAGATAAATACGATCAAAAAGAATTCTTCAAAAAAAGTGCACAACTTCTTTTTTGTTTCCAAGTGTCAAAATGGTGTGGCCTCTGAAAGTGTTAAGGAATTCAGGTCTACTCAACTTGCTTGCCAACGAAATACATCTGTGTGTGTGTGTGTGTGTGTGTGAGTGTGTCTGTGTGTCTGTCTGTGTGTGTGTCTGTGACCGCTGCTTCTTTTGATACTTGCCAGGTATATTGCTGGGGACCTGAGGATGTGCCTTTTCACGGTTTGATATTAATCGGACAAGTGGTTACCAAGTTATGGCCATTTATTTAGCAAACACATACGTTTTTGGTTTGCACGTACGACCACGCACGTGAACGAAGGAACAGCGAAGGACGAGAGCGAAGGAACGGCAAAGGACGAGAGCGAAGACCGAAGGAACGATGAAAGTTTTAATTTTTTTTTGCATGTACGGTCAAGCTACAGTGAAGGAACCACGTGTGTGTTTGTTGTTCTCTTCTCTTTGTGCTTTTCCTTGCGATGAAATTGCAAAATGACAAAATATGTTGGCGCTAATTGAAGAATTGGCCATTAAAACTAATTTGCGATTAATCGTAACTGCGATATGCGAACTTCCGGACAGTAAGGCCTTATTTTTGGTACATACGTCAACGTACGTATGTCCACGTACTTACCTCCCCGCACGTGTGGGCACGCACTAGTATTATATAAATCGGGATTTAAATTTAATTCAAAAATTGATCCAGACGTCTATTCTCTTTCAAACATTCAAACCGATAGAGGTAGTTATTTATCACAGCATCTGTAGAAGTTTCAACCTTTTACTCAACTCCGTTTCGCTGTTATATGGTGGAGCAAAAAGTCAACTGAGCTTGATAGATATTTATATGTATATACAGTGCGTATCAAAAAAAAGGTAATCCGAATTCAAGGGGTTAATATGCAAAGGTTATTTAGTTTGACAATTTACATGTGGTTTACAAATTATGAGGAGATCCTCAGCTTTTCATTGATGCCTTTCATGCATCATTGCTGTCACACATGACCGAGTACATGTTCATTGAAAATGACAAGTTCAAATCGCATTTTTACAAGTTTGGCTAATCGGTTTAAAACTTAAAATTTGGCTTCAAACAAGACAGTTTTAAATGGACGCATTACTTGTCGACTGCCAAGTTGATGATGTAAAATTGTTAAGCTGGTTTGGTAATTGTTGGTTGCGTCATCCTTTGTTTAAGATGGGTATTTAAGATGGGCCTACAGTGTATGGGTTTAGAGACAGTCTGAGTCATTGAAAAGATGGTTCAACTTACGACTGAACAGCGGACCTTCATGGTTACAAACTTTCACCAGACTGGAAGTTTGCAGCGAAATCGTGATGCGTTCAGGGAACGTTTCCCAGAACGGGAGCCTCCAGCAGCCAAAACCATCTGGGCGAATGTTAGAAAACACCAAGAGCATGGCACTAGCCTCAATGGTAACAAGGAGAATTCTGGTAGGAGCGCACTGGGCGATCGGAAATGAACATTGCAGCAGTAAGGCAGCAAGTTTTGGAGGATCCTCGGGATACCAGCGCAAGACGAAATGGGACGGGATTGCCTTTGGCAACATTCAACCGAATCACAAGACTGGACCTCCACCAACATCCATATTGGATTCACATCCGGCATCAACTTATGCCAGGAGATTTTGCCAGGAGGCTGGTGCTTGCCAGATGGTTGATAGCACATTGCGAAGCAGATGTCAATTTCCTGCGGTATCTCGTTATCGGCGACGAAGCTGCTTTCGCCATGGACGGCAAGGTCAATACCCATAATGTTCTTGAATATGCACAGACAGGACAACCCCCGGAATTTAATTTTGACACCAACATGAATCGACAAAAGTGGACTGTTTGGATGGGACCTTGTGGAAGTGGTCAGGTGATCGGACCATTTTTCTTTCAAAGGAATGTCAATGGTAACAGGTATCTGCAGATGATCAATGATGAAGTTTTACCGCAGCTGGAGGAGAACTTTGAGCGACAGGTTCGTGGTGTCTTCAGATATCTCTGGTGGGCCCAAGACGGCGCCCCAGCACATCGTCTTATCGCTGTCCGAGATCGACTGAGGGAACTCTTTGGAGACCGAGTCATCGTCCTCAACCATGAAGTTGAATGGCTGCCAAGATCACCTGACCTCACACAATGCGATTATTTCCTTTGGGGACATTTAAAGAACAAGGTGTTCGTAACTCCTCCCCATGATCTTGACGAATTGCAGGGCCGTATTCGACATGAAGTGGATGCTTTGCGCAATGACCCGGCTATGGTGAGACGAGCAGTTCAGGGCATGCTCCGCCGCTGTGAGTTCTGTGTTGAAAGGGGAGGTGGACATGTTGAAGGTGTGGGTGCATGAAGGCCAATCATTCCTGAGAAAAGTTCACATCTGACGTTCATTTTGCACCAATTATCCTGACTTGCATCGATTAGCCAAACTTGTAAAAATGCGATTTGAACTTGTCATTTTCAATGAACATGTACTCGGTGATGTGTGACAGCAATGATGCATGGAAGGTATCAATGGAAAGGTGAGGATTTCCTCTTAATTAGTAAACCACATGTAAATTGTCAAAATAAATAACCTTTGCATATTAACCCCTTGAATTCGGATTACCTTTTTTTTGATACGCACTGTATATATATATATATATATATATATATATATATATATATATATATATATATATATATATATATATATATATTGTTGCGGATATGGCATTTGGCCTCCATATCCGCTTGTAAATATTCCCCTATTTCCCCAATACTCCCCAACTATCCCCAATCCCCCATTCCCTAGTCCCATTGCCTGTAAATAACACTCTGTAGAACCGACCTTCCCCTTTTTCCCCCATTAAATGTCGTGCCCAGGTCCACCGCATCTCACGTAGACAACTTTCGGACATCTTGCTAGTTATTCTTAGTCTATGTCAGTTAAGGACTCGTTTCCATTAATTCTGACTCTTCGTTGCACCAGAATGTGATCGTATGGCACCAGTAGTGAGTTTAGGACCTCCCCATACCTCCTCCCATCTTCCCCATGAAACAACAACCACAACAACTACAACAACAACTACCACAACAGCGCGCGGGGAGTGTGCGTCCTCACTCCGGCTCGGTTAGCCGCCATTACCCATGTGCGTCGACGGGGTTACCACGAAGGGGCTGCCTGTCGGCTCCTCGTCAGGGGCGGAGCCCGGTAACCCCCCGCAGCCAGTGAGAAGCGGCGGGCCGATTCCATCTGGGGCGGAGCTAACGAGCCGAGGGCGTGTCACTCCCCGCCGGATATACGCAGCGACTGACCGGACGAAACGTGCAGACGCGGTCATACCAAACCGCTCGGTAAACCAACATCCACAACCGCGTCTGTAACAATTGGTGTCAGGAGTGTCGGATTCGGACCTGGGACTAAATTTATTAGGCCCAAATTTTGGAACACCAATTGTACCATTAGGGTAACATTTTGGTGTTGGGAGGTAGAATTCGATCCGGAGCGCGTTTTACGCGCTCGAAATTATAACAGCGAAATTTGATTGTGTTTTACAAAATATAAAAACCCGAATTTTGAAAGTCGCGCTATGGCAGACCAAGTCGGCTGGGGTCCGGTAGAGGAGAGTGAGGCAGGGTCGGTCCAGGACCAAAATGAGGGACATAAGGAGAGCGAAGCAGTGAGGGTAGCAGACGCACAAAATAGCGTCGTTGCGCCCGACGTTACGGGCGCGCAAAATGGCGCCTCGCTGGTCACGGCGACCGTGCCCGCGACCGTGGCAGCGCCCCTGGTGGATTCGAACCTTTTCCTCCTGCAAATGAGGGCCTTTATGGAACAAATGGGTGAGCGATTGGAAGGCAAATTGAGGGACATGAGGGACGAAGCGAGGGGTACTGGTGAGGGATTAGACAATAATTTTAAGGGATTAGACAATAATTTTAAGGGATTAGACAAGAAATTTGGGAAATTAGACGATAGATTAGGGGAAATACAGGAGGGGTTAATGGGGGTAGAAAACAGAATGGCCGCTCAAGAGAATCAAATGGAAGGGATGCAAAAGGGGTTAGAGGGGTTAGAAAACAGGATGGAAGGCAAATTGAGGGACATGAGGGACCAAGCGGAAAGGGAAGTTAAACAAATGGGGCAGCAGATAGAGGGGGTCAGAATGGGGGTAGAAACCAAACTGGATGCTCACAGGGAGGAAATGGAGCAGATGAGGGTGGCATCTGGGCAGGAGATGCAAGTGATGGGAGAAGAGATCAGAAGAGGTGTGAGTGAGGAGGTCGGAGGAGTGCGCGAGGAGGTGAGGCACTGTAAGGAGCACATGGAGAAGGAGGTGAGAAAGGGGACTGTAAAGTTACAAGGGGGCATAGAGGACCTGACGCAGGAAGTAGAACAACTGACAGAGGGACAAAAAGAACTAACGGACCAGGTAAAGAAGAACACAGCGGTAATAGGAGGGTTAAAAGCGACACAAAATGATCTAAAAAATGACTTGATAGCGACGAAGAGGGAATGTCGGATGGTACGCGAGGGACTGACAACGAGGTTGGACGAGGTGATAGAGGTAATGGAGACGAAGGACCGGCAGGTGAGGACGCACCTGGAAACGGTCAAGGTAGCCTTAGAGGACGAGCTTGAGGAGACGTACCGGGGAATAAAAGAGGTGAAGCAGAAATTAGAAGAAGTGGAAGAAGGGGTGAGCGAAATTAAGAAGCGACGGAGAGGGGATAAGAAAGAGATAAAAGAGGAGATAAAAGAATTGGTCCAAAGTCTGTGTTTGGATCGTGATGATGTGCTCATTAACCGGATGAGGGATTCGCAGGTGATGGAGGAGAAGCGAAGAGGAAGAGGACCCGGTGTAAGTGGTGACCAATATGGTCGTGCGTATGATGCGCCAGGTGATTTAATAAGTTTGGGGGTCGAGATAGACCCGGATGTTCGTGAGAGGCCAAGAGTGAGGTGTATGGCTGGTCCGGAGGGTATGGAACGAGAGGTGCGAGGTGTGGGTGAGCAAGGTTGTGGTGGTATGGAATGGGTAGTGGGTTGCGGAAGTGTGACCCATGCATCGACACCAACGGGGGTAGTTGTTAGAGGGACCGGGGAGGCACGAGAGCCTCTTGGGGGTAATGTACTGTGGGGGCCCGGCCGGTTCGGCCCCGCGCTGACCCCGCAAGGGGCGACGCACGGGGTCCGGCAGGCGGGCAACGACTCGCATACGCGGTGGTCCCACAAGGTCCCACTCGCGCCGTATGACGGTGGGTAAGGGGGGCATCCCTGCCACCCTTCCCATAGTGGGGGGCAAAGGAGCAATAGCTTATGGGGTGTATGGCAGTGAAAACTAGCCCGGGTGGGTTAGGATATTGATAGGGATCTAGCGAAGATGACATTAGGTAACGTTAAGTTTAGTTAGTGACTGATACCTGTAGTGGGGACGCAGGTAGATTGGTATGGATGATAATGACGAGGGAGCGCAATAGTTTAAAGGGACGACTGGGAAGCGCAAGTTTCAGAGGGGAGTAGTTAGATGAGATGATGCTGTGTGAGGATTGAACAGGTGTGATTGCACAGGTGTGCAACTGGACAGGTGTGTGGAGCAGTGTATGAGTAGTGAGTGTGTGGATCAGCGCGAATGCGCTTGGGGAGAGAAGGGTGCAGGTGGCACCAAGTATGGGAGCACAGGTGTGCAGGTACAGGTGTGTGGAGAGAGTTGGAGTAAGTGGTACGGAGTGGTGTGCATGGTGCGAAGGTGTGGATGGGGGAAGAGTGGACCCCTTTCACGAGTACCCGGGGCGGGTAGTGTAAGTGTTAGGTAGAGGGAATAGGTAAATTGTGGTTGGATATTGGCATTTGTGGTGCGGTTGCAGAATGGTGTTGTGGATGGGTGCATTAGTGTTGTGGAAATGGCTGGGCGTGTAGCCTGTTAGTGTGTGTAGTTGGTTGGGCACTCCACCACTGTGAGGATGTCGGCCAGGTGAGGCCGCAGGTGGGCTCTGGGAGCCGGTAGTTGTGAGTGGGTGCCTGAGGATCCCGGGTGTGGATCGGGCAGCCCAGTGCCAGAGAGGGCACCGAGTGGGGAGAGCGCCAGATGGCCTTCCCCAGGTAGTTAGGTTAGGGTAAGGAGCAGGTAAGCTCGGAGGCAACTGCAGTGGTGGAGGTGTGCAGGTGGGTAGACCCGCTGGGAGAGGTACACGCCACAGCCCAGAAATTATGCGAGGGCACCGGGAGATGAATCGGGGGAGTGAGACCCCAAATTGAAAAGCACCACAGTTTGGTCAATGGGCATTGGTTTTTAGAACCCATAGTGTAAGAGGGCCAATGGTTTGGCCGGAGAAAGACCCCGGGTAGTGTAAAGTTGTTAAAGTCATTTAGGAAATAGTTAGGATTGATGAACCTGTCGCACCATACGCAGCCACTTACCTGAGGTGATGATGATGACTCCACACCTGTGTTTCTTTGTTTGTGTTGCAGGAAATGAGAATTGCTGTGAGGATTTGTGAGACGCATCACGCCGTGGATGAGACATTGGGGTGATTCCATCTCTCCCTCCCTAGGAGGGACTGATGATGAATTGGTAATGGCAAATTTTGATGTTGAGTTGGAGATGGCAAATTTTGATGAGAGTTGAAAATGGCAAATTTGATTGGTTAGGAGGGAGAGAAGACGAATTTGGTTTATGGGAGGAACGGGGAAGACAGTAGGGACGTTTGTTGATTTGTAAAGTAGATGTTTATGGGTAGTGTTGTGTTGTGTGGATACAGTAAGGGGTAAGGGAGGGGCCATGTAGGTTACCTGGTGGGGGGGGGGGGGCGTACGGTAGGAACGTACCTGTCTCACCTGGTTCCCATGTGCCCCCAGTGTGCATCACCTTATATTGCGTGCACTTTTGCGCCCTTACCACCTTACTCACTTGTCTGCTTCTTTTGTCTCCCACCTCCGAGGATCTGGTTTTGGGGCAGAGAGAGAGGAGAGAGAGGTGCTGGCTCCGCAGTTGTGGGCCTGCACTTTCGCTGCTTGCTGCCTGGATCGATACACCATATGGACCGCAATTTTGGTGGCCACCCACAATGGACCGCAGTTCTTTTGTGGCCAAGCACCACCCGTGGATGGACCTATGGGTCAACGTGGCACCTATGCCATACAGGTGAACCACTTTTAGTTGGCCCCCTGAAGGCCACAATACAGAAATGGACGCGGTTGGCGCCTTTCTTTATTTTTAAAGAAGCCAGAAGGCCAAGTGCACCACACGAAGAGCAAGAGACACCTGCAGGGTTAGGGGTTGTTGTTTTTATTTTAATGAACAATGGTGACTGCACCGATTGGTGCTTGGGGTGGTGCTTTTGGTGCTTGGATGGGGTGCTCTGCACATTATTAAAGGCCGTAAGGCCACAGAGCACTCGTGGGTTGGTGTATCGATGCTGGCATGCGTGCTCTCTCTATGTATAACATCTGCATGTGTTCCTCCAAAAACAGATCCTGGATCGTAGTGTAAATATCAGCGTAGTCTTGTAAATAATGCTCCCTACCAGCTGTATGTTTAGTTTGCGAATTCTTTCCGCAATTCGGTTATCCTGTGGGTGTGTTTCTGTGAGGAGAAAGGTGCAACGTCGCAGGGGGACATATTTACTCATTTGTGAATATCCGTAAAACTGTCGCACTCAGGGTAGAGTTAATAGTAGAGGGAACTACATCTGAGTGCCACACTAAAATAGGTAAAAATTTATCGGGTCGGGACGCCCCGAGGGTAGAGAAGGGTGCAATGTTGCGGATATGGCATTTGGCCTCCATATCCGCTTGTAAATATTCCCCTATTTCCCCAATACTCCCCAACTATCCCCAATCCCCCATTCCCTAGTCCCATTGCCTGTAAATAACACTCTGTAGAACCGACCTTCCCCTTTTTCCCCCATTAAATGTCGTGCCCAGGTCCACCGCATCTCACGTAGACAACTTTCGGACATCTTGCTAGTTATTCTTAGTCTATGTCAGTTAAGGACTCGTTTCCATTAATTCTGACTCTTCGTTGCACCAGAATGTGATCGTATGGCACCAGTAGTGAGTTTAGGACCTTCCCATACCTCCTCCCATCTTCTTCCCCAAACAACAACTACAACAACAACTACAACAACTACAACAACGGCGCGCGCGGGGAGTGTGCGTCCTCACTCCGGCTCGGTTAGCCGCCATTACCCATGTGCGTCGACGGGGTTACCACGAAGGGGCTGCCTGTCGGCTCCTCGTCAGGGGCGGAGCCCGGTAACCCCCCGCAGCCAGTGAGAAGCGGCGGGCCGATTCCATCTGGGGCGGAGCTAACGAGCCGAGGGCGTGTCACTCCCCGCCGGATATACGCAGCGACTGACCGGACGTGACGTCAGATGCGCCCCCAGCTTGAAAGGACAAGTCGCGACCTCCGAGCGCTGAGCGACCTCCCCGCATCTACTGGACCGGACCGGGTCGATTCTGTCCCTGAGCCAAGGTGCACCTTGAGCCATCGACTACCCGCTTTCCTTGCCATCAATCCCCGTGTGAGTCAGTTTTGTCCTGTTTATCTGTCGTCTGTCGGGGCTACTATAAGACCGTAATTAAGTGCCTACCTTACTATGCTGTCTCTCTCATCCCTGTAATCTGACCTTCCGCAATATTATAACCTCCTCCAGAGGTCTTGAGAACTGAACCCTTGGTGTCGTGTCATTTTAACCCAGCCGTTGTGTCCTTTTCCTCAATTGATTTAGCGTAGCGCGACTCGGCCAACGTTCGAGTAGAATCGGGTAAACTGTGCGAACACGGCGGCCATTCCGCTCGGCCCACCATAACATCAAAGTCGTGTCCGTAACAATATATATATATATATATATATATATATATATATATATATATATATATATATATATATATATATATATATATATATATATATATATATGAGGCGTGCTGAAGGGATGCTGATGATGCGTGCATGCTGATTAGGAGGGGAGTGTCGTTGAAGCTGAAAGGAAAGGTGTATGCTGCATGTGTGAGAAGTGTTATGATTTGTGGGAGCAAGACATGGGTAATGAACGGAGAGTAGCAACGAAGGCTGGAAAGGGTGGAAATGCGAATGGTTCGGTGGATGTGTGGAGTATTGTTGAGAGAGAGGATGACAAATGATGAATTGCGAAAGATGATGGGAATAGAGCCTGTGATTGATGCTGTGAAGAGGAACAGGTTGAGATGGTTTGGTCATGTGTTGAGGAAGAATAAAAGTGACTGGTTGAGAAGAGTGATGGAAATGAATGTAGAAGGAAGTAGAGGACGGGGCAGACCGAGAAAGACTTGGCTAAAGATGGTGGAAGAAGAAATACGGGCGAGGGGGTTAACAAGGAGAGATGCAGAAAATAGGGCAAAATGGAGAAGATTGTCATGGGGACCGCAAGGCTAACCCCCGCGCGAGCAGGGAAAATGGCCTTAAAATGCCTGTTGTTGTTTTGTTGCACTGTATATGTATATATATATATATATATATATATATATATATATATATATATATATATATATATATATATATATATATATATATATATATATATATATATACTGTATATATATATATATATATATATATATATATATATATATATATATGTATATATATATATATATATATATATATATATATATATATATATATATATATACGCAAAGAATTAAGTTAAGCACCCCCCCCGTTTTTTTACAACCTCGCACATTACAAGTTTGTTGTCGTCAAAACAGTGTAATATACCCATGATATTGCTATATTTTCTGGAGAAGTGATATTATGGTCACATAAAAACATAACAATCATGCCGTTTTCAATATTTTATTCTGAATAATTTAAGGTGAAATTTTTTGGGAATTTTAGGCATATTTTCACCTCAATTTAAGTATGGAGCTATAGGTCCATCACGGACAGTGTGGATGACGTTTATGTTTTCTAACGTACAGTCATTGTTCTGAGAAGACCGCTAGCGATCTTTGTGTCAATAACGTGTGTAGGACCCACGTGATCGGATCACTGACTCAACCCTACGTCTCATAGACCCTGTAAGCCGTCGTATGCGTTGCTGTGGCAGGTTGAACCCCCTCGAGCACGTTTGGGACATGTTGGGACGACAAATTGCGAAGATGGTCCCTCCAATAGCCAATCTGGATGAATTGGAACGTGCATTACATCGGGAATGGAACAACCTGCCACAGCAACGCATACGACGGCTTACAGGGTCTATGAGACGTAGGGTTGAGTCAGTGATCCGATCACGTGGGTCCTACACACGTTATTGACACAAAGATCGCTAGAGGTCTTCTCAGAACAATGACTGTACGTTAGAAAACATAAACGTCATCCACACTGTCCGTGATGGACCTATAGCTCCATACTTAAATTGAGGTGAAAATATGCCTAAAATTCCCAAAAAATTTCACCTTAAATTATTCAGAATAAAATATTGAAAACGGCATGATTGTTATGTTTTTATGTGACCATAATATCACTTCTCCAGAAAATATAGCAATATCATGGGTATATTACACTGTTTTGACGACAACAAACTTGTAATGTGCGAGGTTGTAAAAAAACGGGGGGGGTGCTTAACTTAATTCTTTGTGTATATATATATATTGTTGCGGTTTTGAGAGTGTCAATATAACATCATTAAAGGTTAAAGGTTTGCAACACGTAGGCCTAACCCATAGTTAGTCCACAAGCAACACGTAGGCCCCTTAGAACATTAGTTATGTCATAGTATGTGTGAGGATAAGGCCATTTCCACTAGTGATACCTGCGTTGTGTAAAGAAATAATAAGCTTAGGTCCCGTTCCTTTTTGTGGCGACCCTCCAAATCTACCTCGTTGGGCAGCATCCATCCCGCGCCCCGATTCGCCTAATCCACCTCGTTTGCCAGCAGCGTTCGCTGCCCTTGGTTTCGCTCGAAACCAGCCAAATGCCACGAGGTAGGCCTGGACAGAGGGAGGAGCGCGAGGACGAGGTGTGGCCTCATCAAGCAGCACGTCAGAAGGCGGTGATGGTAAGGGCAACAACCAACCAGGGCTCGGTGGGCATGGCTTGAGAGGGCGTGGTAAAGGCGCATCTGGCAAGTGCTGGAAGGTTCGCTGAAAAGGATATATAAGCGCACACACAAAGCCCTCGAACAGGACTGGCACGATTCGCGCATGTATACGGACTGATGAGTGAGGGATACGCGCATTGTATGAGGACGGTGCTAAAAGGACTTCTACGGGAGAGGCGCTTTGCCATTGAACTGTATTGGGAGCGCATATCGCGCCGGCTCTTCTATTACGTACGTGGCCGTGACCGCAAGTATAACCGCCAAGCCCGGTTCATCTATTACGTACGCGACCGTGGTCGCAAGTTACCGCCCAGCCAGCCTTACCTTTCGCCCCGCATTTAACCCCGTAATTGTCCGATCCGCGCCAACGACCCGCGGGGAGCTTCTGCCATCCTGACCATCTTCTTCGCGGTACGAGTCGGGGACCGGAGCGAACTGCCTGGACGCCATCATCCCTGGACCATCACCCTGACCATCTGCAACCCCCTTGTGAGTGTCTGAGTGTGAAACGGGCCCGTGTCCTGGGATAAGTTAAGACTGTAATAAGGCTGCACTGTGTTCTTCTTCTCCTTCCTGTACAAATTGTAAATAAACCAATTGTTATTCCTTGTTTCTTCCTGATTCGACCGTATCAGTGATTTCCCACATTGGGTAAGCGTGGCACGATCAGAACCGCTCGGATCGGGTTTAGTTCTTGTTAACGGCTCGGATCACGGTTCGCTATCGCTCGGCGTTTCCACCTATAACCGTGATTCGAGCGGGGCTTATTTCCTTGCTTCCTGGGCGGCGTTGGTACTTAGGTAATAGGAATTCGGCCTACCACCCGATTTAACGCCGTCCGGAAGGAACGTCATAGCCCCGGATCCCGTCGGCTAGTAAAAGACAAGGGGACTAATCCCCCCTTGGTAAGGGGAAAGGCCGACGCAGAGATCCGCAACAATATATATCATTGATATTCCTCTCCTTCCGTGAATTTCTTCTTTTTCCTCTCTTTTTCTCTTTCTTTCCATTCAGATATCACATCATGATATATTGTATGAAATGCAACCTATTTAAGGACATCACTCTCAAGCTTTTGCTTATGATGTTCCTTCCTTTCTGTATACAGTCATACCTTCCCCATAATGCTGAAATTGTTTGAAAATAGTTCTATTCATGTAATGTTGTGTATGGAAAATAAATAAATATCAAATCATACTGTATCTGCCAATCCTTTGCCGAATCTTTTAAAATATCATGCTTTCTTGAAACTTCTTCCCCCCACACCCTTACTTTTCCCCCCGCCTCCCTCTCCTATTCTCTGCTATATATCTTACCGCCAAGCTTTGTGTCATCTGCAAGTGTGGAAAGCCGACTCTGAACCCTCTCTCCAAATTGTTGATGTAAATTATGATTAATAATGGTCCTAGTACTGATTGATCTCTGAGGTACCCCACTACTTACATCCTCCCAGCCAGACATCCTCTCGCTCACAAATACTCTTTGCTTCCTATCACTAAACCAGTTTCCAATCCCGTTTGCTACTTTGCCAGGCATTCCACAAGCCCTCATCTTAGCTAACAACTTCCTATGTGGTAACTCTCGTCTGTAAGTCAAGATATAATACATCAATTGCACTTCCCTCATCCACCCTGTCAGAAACTGCTTTCTCTCAGCATTGGGGAATATCGACCTTCAGACAAAATCACCGCTCATAGGAAATGCAGATTGTGCTCTGAAACGCAAAGTAAAAGTTTGAAAGACCCTCCCACGTCATTTTTCACTGTTTTGGGTAGCAGGAAGCAAGTGCAATACCAGCTACTTTTTTTTTTTTTAGCTCACTTGGAACGAAGTTCAGGGGAGTTTATGCGATGGCCGGTCAGTCCGTCCGTCATTCGGTCCGTCCGTCCGTAAACACCTGAAACTTCTTCTCCGAAACCGCTGAAGGGATTGCGACCAAATTTGGCACAAATGATATTTGTTGTGTTGTGACGAAAGTTTGTTCACGGCATTAAAAGATCGGTGTCCAAGGGGTTTATCGGGGGTCAAAGTGCATCCAGGTTTGACCCCCAAAATAGGAATTTGCTTTTTTCTCTGAAACTACACACAATATTTTGATGAAACTTGACCACAACCTTCATCACCCGTGATGTAACGAAGTTTGTTCAAGGCATTAGAAAAATTGTGGTCTGAGGAGGTATACGGGACGGGAGGGGGAGGGAGGGGTAGGGGTTTCCCCCCAAAATAGGTATTTTTTTGTTTGTTTATTTAAAGTGTTATGATTATGTTAGTATGATTCTACATGCTGCCCTGTCTTCTAGCAACCACTGAAATTGGTTTAAAATACCCTTAGTCCATGCAGTATACTGTTTATTCTACCAGGTGAACACCAGGGGTATTGGCCCTATGTTTGTATGCATAGTCGAGGTTCATGGTGGAGCTAATACTAGTACACTGAATGGAACATGACATTGAAGGACAAAATGTAGTGTAGAGAGAGTTGGGAAACACCAACAGCAGTCTAGAAAGCCATGCTTTATGTTGATGAGGCCCAACAGGCCTGAAACACGTCCGACGTCCGTGGATGTTCCCTCTCTGGGGTGGACTGGTCAATAAAGTTGAGAATGAAATTATCTTTCTGGTATTGGCTGCAGTACATTCCTACGTAGATGTATGGGGCTGTAACTCTGCACTTCCTGTTGGTCAGGATTCACGCATCAACATCTGGTGTAGCTCTTGCTTCGTTGTACCCACTACAGTGATGTGTCTGATCTTGACAACATGTGTATATATATATATATATATATATATATATATATATATATATATATATATATATATATATATATATATATAGTTACGGATCTCTACGTCGGCCTTCTTCCCCTTAAGAAGGGGGGATTAGTCCCCTTGTTTGTGACTGACCGACGTGAGTCCTGACGCTGCACAGCTACCTCCAGAAAGGTAGGTGCGCAACCCCGTTCATACCGCGGACAGATGTTAATTGCCGAGCGGTTTTAGCAACCGCGGCACGAACTATTAACAGAACTAACCCGATCCTTAAACATTGGCCAAAATCGCGCCACAGGTTTTCAATGGGGAAATCACTAAAACGACCGAATGTGAAGAGGAAGAAGAACAAAGGTAGGAAATACAAATATGATTTATTTACTAATTACTATTTACATAATCAAAGAAACCAAGGAAGAAGGAAGCATAAGAAAATAATCACAGAAAGAGGGACGGACCAGAAGGACACAGTGCAACGCTAGCTTACCTATGGCAGTCTTACTTAAAAACCCAGGACAGAACAAACAAAGACAGACTCACACGAATGGGAAATGAAGGCAGGCACGAGTGGCTGGGAAGGGGGAATGTTCAGCTCGGACCAGAGGGATGGCTGGACGGACGAGGCGGGATCACAAGGCGGGGAGGATGCGGGTCCGGTCCGTGTAAACGGCAAGGCTCGAGGTGAGCGGCCGCCGATCCTCCGCAATCTGGGTCGCACGGTCGCGTTGCTTCGCCGCAGCGGGTCGAAAACTGCACGTCAAAGCTCAACCTTCAGCTCCTCCTTCACTGACTGCTCCGTGCGCCCTCCTCACTCATCTCCTTTTGTAGTCCCTCCGCCACCCTTTTTATTGCCCTTTCCGAGATCAAGCCGCGGGCTCCCAGGGCACGCCTACCGGGCCGTTCACTGCAGTGCCGGTTGGCTGGCACGGGCTCGGTTTCTCCACCCCTGATGACGATGGGTGGCCAACGCCCTTCTTCTCCGAGTTTACCTCATGGCTAATGGAGTCTTGCGGCGAAAACCGCAACCCCAAAGCAGCAGCGGCAAACGCAGTTGGAAATAGCTGACAAAAGGGGAATTGGAAAGGAATCTACCTTATTTGAATTCGGTGCAATGGAGTGTCAATTAATGGAAGACAAAGCCTTAAACTAATACACATAATAAGGAGATAACTACTGAACAGGGAGATCTATGATTTGCTACGTGATTGTATATGGACTAACTAAGGGACGACCTTTGACCTTTACACACAACGCGGAGGGTGATATTTCCACAAGCTTCATTACACTTACAACGATAATAAAAAAAACACAACACAATTCTCAAATCCACAACAATATATATATATATATATATACATATATATATATATATATAATTATATATATATATAATTATATATATAAATATATAATTATATATATATATATATAATTATATATATATATATATAATTATATATATATATATATAATTATATATATATATATATATATATATATATATATATATTGTTACGGATTCGGGTCGGCTCTCCCCTTATCAAGGAGGGGTAATCCCCTTGTCTTTTAAGCTGGCCGCCCCGAGTCCTGGGAAGCTAAAACGCTCCTCCCAGTCGGTCTTGGGTAGGGTGATTGGTCAATTTGGGTCCCAAATACCTAATTACCAACACCGACCGCGAGCAGGGAAATAACTCCCGCTCGAACCACGGATCAGATGGAAAGTGCCGAGCGGTTAGCGATCCGCGATCCGAGCTATTAACAATAAGACTAAACCCGATTCTGAGCGGTTGCGATCGTGCCACAGGTACTCAATCGAGAAAAGACTAAAGCGATCGGATAAGAGGAAACCAGAAGGTAGGAAGAACAAATATTGGTTTATTACAAATATACAAGAAAAGAGGAAACAAAAGGTTGCACAAGAAAGGAAGAAGAAGCAGGACACAGGGCAGGCTTAACTACGCAGTCTTAACTTAACACCCCAGGACAAACATACACACTCACACGGGATTGTAGTGGGTAGGGTGGAAGGTCCAGGTAGATGATCCAGGCTCCAGTCGACCCCCATCCAGGCTCCGGTTCTGCGGGCGAAACCCGGCAGGCAGCTGTGCGTATCGTTGGCGCGCGACCGGGCATTACATATGGCGGGGGGTGGGGGTGGGGGAGGTGGAGGCTCGTGTCCTTTAGCGCACGTAATACTTGAATGGCTGGCCAAACGCGCCCTCTCCCAGAGGTCCTCTCAATGCGCGTGCCTCCAACAAGTCCTTCACAAATGTGCGCTCCTGGATCAGTTGTTTCAGTAGGCGCATATACCCACAAGTCCATTATCAGCCCTCTCTCCCAACGAGTCCGTTGCGCGCAGGTCTTCCAAAAGGAGTCCGTTCATCAAGAGCGCCGCCGAACAAGTCCTCTGCGCAGTCCGAAGCAGTACCACAAGCCTTCTCTCCTCAAAGTCTGTAAAAGGGGCTCTGCGCAGTTTCGTCTCTCTCATCGGACCTCCGAGCAAGAAGTCCCCGAAAGAAGTCCGTAAAAGGGCTTTGCGCTCGCGCTTATATACACAAAGAATTAAGTTAAGCACCCCCCCCGTTTTTTTACAACCTCGCACATTACAAGTTTGTTGTCGTCAAAACAGTGTAATATACCCATGATATTGCTATATTTTCTGGAGAAGTGATATTATGGTCACATAAAAACATAACAATCATGCCGTTTTCAATATTTTATTCTGAATAATTTAAGGTGAAATTTTTTGGGAATTTTAGGCATATTTTCACCTCAATTTAAGTATGGAGCTATAGGTCCATCACGGACAGTGTGGATGACGTTTATGTTTTCTAACGTACAGTCATTGTTCTGAGAAGACCTCTAGCGATCTTTGCGTCAATAACATGTGTAGGACCCACGTGATCGGATCACTGACTCAACCCTACGTCTCATAGACCCTGTAAGCCGTCGTATGCGTTGCTGTGGCAGGTTGTTCCATTCCCGATGTAATGCACGTTCCAATTCATCCAGATTGGCTATTGGAGGGACCATCTTCGCAATTTGTCGTCCCAACATGTCCCAAACGTGCTCGAGGGGGTTCAGGTTCAGGACAGGATTAGGGGGTGCTTAACTTAATTCTTTGTGTAGGGGTGCTTAACTTAATTCTTTGTGTATATATCACGCTTTTAGATCACTCCGCGCGCTTCAAAACCACGCCCGCCATCGAGCTCACCTCAGCCCTGGTTGGCTGGTAAGGGCTTACCGGCTCCGCCTTTGACGGCTGGTTGACAAGCCACACCTTGTCCTTGGCGCTCCGCCCCCTTCTTCCTCGAGCCGACCGCATGGTCAATGACGGTGCCTGTGCGAACGCTAACCAAGGCGCGTAACAGAATTTGGAGAGAGGTCGCAAAATGAACAAAACGGCCTACTCCTTATTTGATTGATGCAATGCAGATTCAACTATTGGGAACACGGCCTTAACTAAAACACATAATAAGGAAATAACTAAAGTTCCTATGGTGGCCTACGTGTTGCATATGGACTAACTAAGGGTGCAACCTTTAACCTTTACCGTCATATTTACAAGTGATTATTATTTACAAAAGTGTGGGTTCGAAAACCGAAACACTGCACCCTCCCTTTTTCCAGGCTCGTCCTGAGCCGAAACACAAGGGCTACCTTTTAACTTAATGTGACACTTCGGTGTGGTTACCCTCTACTTTTAACCTCACCCTGAGTGCGACAGTTTTAACACTAAATATGTCCCACCTGCTGCGTTGCATCCTATCTAACCGACTCACACCCACAATTAACCGAATTGCGGAATTATTCTGAAACTACACATTTAGCCGGTGGGGAGCATTATTTACAAAACACTACTATTTTGATTATTTACAACTACAACCCAGGACCTGTCTTTTGTGGGAAGAAAATATGTTTTGAGAAGGGGAAAAATACCACTGCCATGCACTGCACCGATACACCATACCATA
Source organism: Myxine glutinosa (assembly GCF_964187855.1). Classification (NCBI taxonomy): domain Eukaryota; kingdom Metazoa; phylum Chordata; class Myxini; order Myxiniformes; family Myxinidae; genus Myxine; species Myxine glutinosa. The sequence continues at coordinate 44,668,475 of NC_136264.1, read as the reverse complement.
TGTACCAATATGCACCAATAAAGAAAATGCACCAAAAGCACCAAAAAGCACCAGCACCAAAATGCACAAAACAAACATTTTTAAAATAAGCAATGGTGTCTTCTGCTTCTCTGCTCTGCTGGGCCGCTGTTTCTGGTTGTCTTGATCTTCTTGCTTGATGTTAATTTTAATAAGAAAGGGCACAAACCGCGTCCGCTTTTTATTATTGATATGGCCAGCAGGGCCAACTCCGGTGGTCCACTGCTGGGCATGGGTGCCACTTTAAAACAGTGGTCCGCAAGGCGGACACCGCCGGCACAATGGTCGGTCCCAGCAGAGACGCCAGGCCAAAGAATGTGTGGTCCATAAGGTGGTGCTAGGCCACAGAACGTGTGGTCCATATGTGGTGCTAGGCCACAGAACGTGTGGTCCATATGTGGTGCTAGGCCACAGAACGTGTGGTCCATATGGTGCATCAGTGCAGGCAGGAGGCAGCAACGGTGCGGGCGCACAACTGCGGCACCTGCACACTTCCCTCGGGCACAAAAGAATAAGGCCCATGAGTGGGGAAGGAAGGACAAGCAGATCAGCGGGCAGGGGCGCAAGGGTACACATCAAATCAAAGCAATGCAAGGTGAGGGGTGCAGGAGAGCGAGCCGCGAAAGCTCATCCCTACCGTACGTCACCCCCCCCCCCCATGTCACCTACTCTACCCTTGCCCCTACCCCGTATTTACACACCTTACAAATTACAAATCCGTCGCTAACGTCTTGTCTTTCCCATTCCCTCTAATGCCAAATTCATCATCAATCCCTCCTAAGGAGGAAGAGATGGAATATCAAACAATGTCTCACCCACGTCGAGATGCGTCTTTCATTCCAAATGTTTGCACAAAAAAAACTGGTGTGGAGTCTTATCACCTAGGTGAGTGGATGCGGATGGTGCGAAGAGATTTTCATCCTATCTATCCTTCTAATTGACATCAACACTTTACACTACCCGGGGTCTTACCCTGCCAATCCATTTGCCATCATTACACTATGCGGTTCTAAAAACCAATTCCCATCGCACATACTGTGGCGCTCTCCAATTTGGGGTCTCACTCCCCCGATTTTTCAACCTGTTCCCTTGCACAATTTCAGGGCTGGGTCGTGTGGCTCACCAGCAGGTCCGCTCACCTGCACACCTCCGCCATTGCAGTTGCCACCCGAGCTTACCTCGCTCCTTCCTATCCTAACCTTGGGGAAGGCCCTCCCTGGCACTTACCCCACTAATGCCCCCTCTGGCATCGGGCTATCCGGGTCCTCTCCTTGGGATCCACGGGCCCCATTGAACTCTACTTGGCTCCCAGAGCCTACCTGCGGCCTCACCTGCCCGACAGACTACCAGTGGCGGAGTGCCCAACCAACCATTCGTACTAACAGGCCACACGCCCAGCCATTCCACACACTCATGCACCCATCCAAGCAGTACTCTGCTACTTTCGCACCACAGATGTCAATATCCAACCACAATTTACCTACTCCCTCTACCTAACTTTAATCTACCCTCCCCGGGTACTCGTGAAGGGGTCCATCCTTCCCCCATCCACTCCTTTGCACCATACACTCCACTCAACGTATTCCACACCACTCACTCCACACCATTCATTCCACACACCTGTACTTGACTTGCAGGTCAATCACTCAACACACACACACATCCCTCTCGAGCATTGCCTCATTTCAATAAGCTCACTGGGAATCTCATTCCAATTCCTCATTTCATTCGAAACCTCCTGCTCACACACACAGCATCATTTAAACTATCTATTCCCTTCTAATACTGGTGCTCCCCATCATCCCTTATACTAAGCACTCCCTCGTCGTTATAATCCATCTAATCTGACTACGTCCCCACTACCTGTACAATGTCACTACTTAACTCTTGGTCACCTATGGTCATTTCTCTTCGTCCCTATGCATTTATCCTAACCCTCCCGGGCTAGTTTGGTACTGCCAATCCCCATAAACCTATAGCTCCTCTGCCCAAAAAGGTATGATGTGAGGGATGGTAGATCTACCATCCCTCTACACCGTATACCATTCGCCATCACTATCGCTATCCGTCCACTACTCTGAGCCTCTCATGCGGGAATGCATTTTTACTGCTCGGTTTCGAAAAACCAAGCAATGCATACGGATGGTCTGTCTCCTGCAGGTTGAGTCCGTCCGGCATTCGGATTCAGGGGAGGAGGTTTTGTCGGGCCAAGGCTCCAAGCACCATCTCGGCACAACGCCTTGCGCTCACATGCGTGGTTGCCCAGCCTTGCCCGGCCAGAGCGCCACCACCACAAGGGGGCGATGCTCCGAACCCTTCTCCTTCCCCTCGAACCGGGCCGGTCGCCTTGCCTGGTAAGACGCGGCACCGACCGTGCATGCGGCATCGACCGTGCAAGTGATTATTATTTACAAAAGTGTGGGTTCTAAAACCGCAACAATATATATATATATATATATATATATATATATATATATATATATATATATATACATATATATATATATAGATATATATATATATATATATACATATATATATATATATAATATATATATATATACACACAGACTTGGCATTTAATATGGAATATTTTTTTGTGGGGGTGAACTTACTTTTCAAGATGTCTTAGAACCAAAAGTTCATTGGAATTATGTTGAAATTATTCTAGATTTTGTTAATGTGACCTTTAATATAAACAAAAACCACATTTGACATTTTGAAACAAATAAATTGATCCTTGAAAGTGATGTAAACTGATATTGAACTCAATTCATGGACAGTACTGTGTTGAACTTCTGTACGTTTTCCAGAAGTATCTCTTTATTTTGCACATTAGCCAAATTTTTTTTTAACAAAAACAAAAGTTAAATTACGACTGGGATTACGGACAGTAAAACTACAGTTCAGTACTTCGTGTAACCCCCACGAGCATTCAGGAGAGCACGTACACGTTGAGGCATGCTGTTCACGAGATTTGCCAAGGTTTGGACAGGAATTGCTTGCCATGCAGTGACAATAGCCTGCTGCAATTCACGCACAGAGGTCGGCTGCTGGTCCAAGTGGTCGATTTGACGCGTTAATTCTGCCCACAAGTTCTCTATCGGATTCATATCCGGGGACATGGCAGGCCACTCCATATGCTCTACACCACGGTCAGCAAGAAAGTGTTGGATCATGCGAGCACGATGAGGCCGTGCATTGTCATCTTGGAAGACAAAGTTTCCTCGAAAGGCTGCACGAGCAAATGGAAGCAATGTTTCTTCCTGAATGGCCCTGTACTTGAACTGGTTCAGGTTTCCATTCAGAACAACCAGGTCAGTTTTGCCCCCTGCATGAAAAGCAGCCCAGACGGTCACCCCACCACCTCCAGCTTGGACTCTTGGCACTATACAATCTTTGTTGTCAGCTTCATGCACTTGTCTGCGCACTCGGACCCGGCCATCTTGACGATAGACCAGAAATCTAGACTCGTCACTGAAGATCACGTGATTCCAGTGTCCTGGCTGCCATTGACGGTGCTCTCTGGCCCACTGCAATCGGTGCTGGCGGTGTTGTCTGGTCAGGCGTGGCTTTCTCAGGGGATGCCTGGCACGATAGCCTGCTTGAACCAGTCGTTGGTTGACTAGCCTTCTGGATACAGGCACATTTGTCAATTGCTGCCACTCAGCCCTAAACCGATTAGCTGACTTGGTACTGCCATTGCGGACTAACCGGTGCAGCTGGCGATCATCCCTCCTTGTGGTTCTGCAGGGACGTCCTGGCCTCGGTATTGGAGTAGGGACACCCCTCTGAGCATTTCGTTTCAGGATCTTTGACACCTGACCTTGAGTGATGCCATACTGCCGAGCAATAGCACGCTGTTTCATGCCGTAATTTCGTAAAGCCACCAGTCCATGACAAACAGCATTGTCGAGTTGACGGACCCTCTCCAGAGGAAGCGGCAATAACTTTTGGAGACGTGCAGCAGTTGCTTTCCACTAATACAGAACGCAACAACCCTTGTACACCCGACTGTGAAGCCAATCATTAAATGCACCTGTCCGTACATTTTGCCACGCCACCTGTGATATAATCCTGTTGTTGACTTCTTGCTGCGACAGACAATCAGTGACATGGTTCTTTTAACAAATAAATCACCAAAGTGTAAAAGAAACTCACCAGATTGATATACTGAGTTAAGAAAGTAAACCCAAGTGAAGAAAAAATAAATATTCCATATTAAATGCCAAGTCTGTATATATGAATGCATGATCGTTTTAAGGCCATTTTCCCCACTAGAGCGGGGGTTAGCCTTGCGGGCCCCATGACAATCATGGTTCCCTGTTTGAGTCAATGTTTTTATGGCTGGATGCCCTTCCTGACGCCAACCCTTGGGCGCCTCTTACGATGCACAGAGATACAGTGTCCCTATTCTAAACCAGGGTACACACCAGGATCATTCATCCCAGCAAGCTGGTACTCAATTTGCCGACCTCGGAAGGATGACAGGCTGAGTCACTGGCGTTAATTCAGCGATCGACTGGGATTCAAACCCAGGATACTAGGATCCCAAGCCGGCACCCTAACCGCTAAGCCATCACCAGCCCGCTAAGCCAACACCATATTTATATATATATATATATATATATATATATATATATGTATATATATATATGTATATATATATATATATATATATATATATATATATATATACACACACACGGACATCTCAGTGTAGTGATGGCAACGTACAAAAGAGCGCGCACAGCTGTAAGGACAAAGGACGGGAACAGTGGTGAGTTTGAGGTGAAGGTGGGAGTGCATCAGGGGGTCGGTACCAAGTCCACTACTATTTGTAGCTGTGATGGAGGTGCTGGCTCAGAACGTAAAGGAGGGTTTACTGTGGGAGTTGTTGTATGGAGATGATCTGGTGTTGATTGCGGAAAGTATGGATGGACTGAAGGAAAAGATGAACAAGTGGAAGGAATGTATGGAGACAGAAGGTCTGAAGGTGAATATAGGAAAGACGAAGGTGATGGCAAGTGGTAAAGCATGTGGTGAGGTGGAAAGAACTGGGAAGTGGCCGTGTGCTGTGTGCAGGAACGCTGTCGGAGTGAATTCCATTCAATGTACAATGTGCACTGAGTGGGTTCATCAAAAATGTAGTGGTTTGAGAGGGTCATTAACCAGTGTGGCAGCTACATTCAAATGTAAGGTGTACACAGAGGGAGCTGCAGATGGAGGAAATGTTGAGTTGGATCTTGGAGATGGCGTGAAGCTTGAAGGTGTGAAAACATTTTGCTACCTCGTAGACATGCTGAATGGAGAAGGTGGATCAGACTCGGCAACAGTTGCTGGAGTGGGATGTGCATGGAATAAGTTTCGGGAACTGAGTGGCGTGTTGACGAGGAGGGGAGTGTCGTTGAAGCTGAAGGGAAAGGTGTATGCTGCATGTGTGAGAAGTGTTACGATATATGGGAGCGAGACATGGATAATGAACGTAGAGCAGCAATGAAGGCTGGAAAGGGTGGAAATGCGAATGGTTCAGTGGATGTGCGGAGTATCGTTGAGAGAGAGGAAGACAAATGATGAATTGCGAAAGATGATGGGAATAGAGCCTGTGATGGATGCTGTGAAGAGGAACAGGTTGAGATGGTTTGGTCATGTGTTGAGGAAGGATGAAAGTGACTGGTTGAGAAGAGTGATGGAAATGAATGTAGAAGAAAGTAGAGGACAGGGAAGACCGAGAAAGACTTGGCTAAAGATGGTGGAAGAAGAAATGCGGGCAAGGGGGTTAACAAGGGGAGATGCAGAAAATAGGGCAAACTGGAGAAGATTGTCATGGGGAACGCAAGGCTAACCCCCGCTCTAGCAGGGAAAATGGCCTTAAAATGCCTGTTGTTGTTTGTTGTATGTACACACACATATACATATATGTATACTTTTTTTTGTCTTTTACTTTCCTCCTGCACAATGTTATCAGGTTTTTATAGCTGTGTACTTGAACTGGTGACCATTGTAGAAGTGAACGAAAATTTAATTAGCTCTTCCTTGGCTTTCTCTGAATCAGTGTGCATGCCTTTGCTATGGTTGAAAAAATTTGTGCTCAAACCTACCTTTCGTGTGCAATTGTCCTCTCATGTTCTGTTTTTCTTGTTCACTCGTCTATCTGTTTATTTATGGCCAGTTCTTTCCACACCACTTAATTTGTTTCCCCTGTTCCCCCATAGCCTTATATTATAGAATCTATTGCTCTCAAAATTATTGGAATCTCCCATGATGAGGCTGAAGGACAAAGGACTGTTTCTCTCCCATCGCAGCCTCGCAGGAAGTCTGTGGTCTCTCTTTTCTAATGCCTATTCCAAAACATTGCTCTCTCTCAATTCTCAGTCCTCTGAACCTCCCTATCTACTCCAGGATGCACACCTTCTTTCTGTAACCTCCTAACTCCTGGTTAAACTTCCAAAATCAAAGCTGATTGCACACCTCAACTCTTTCATTCCTCACTTCTCCCATCAGTGGAACCATCTTCCAAAGGCTGCTCTGTCTCCCTCTTCCCTATAGCATTTCAGGCAATCAGCACAGCACCATCTCTTGTCATCCCCATTTTTGAGTCACGGTCTTTATTGCCCCCATAAACCGTTCCTAACCCAACCATCTTACTTGCCATTTCAGTTTCTTTTCCATCTCACTCTCCTTTTTTTTCCTGCCAGTTCATTCTGTTGAAGTGTGTCCCTCTGTCATTTATACCGTGTTCTTTCATGAACCTCGCTCATGTAAAGAGAAAAAAGGAAGAGGAAAAATCACGTTGTTTGAGCGATTGCTTTGATTTTCCTTGTTCCGATCGACAAAACATGCTGAGGGCAATCTGATGAACTCATAAAAGTGTATGACCGTGTGCAATGCCATAAAACAAGAAATAGTCAAATGGTTGAATGAAAGCAATAATTGACCAGTGCATAGTGGCAAGGCTCTCCAATGAGAATCCACAGATGAAAATAATAACTACTTTTGTTGTATTCAATTCCAAAATTATTTTAATACTTCTTTAACGTGTTCCTTGTATAAAGTGTGTTTAAATGAGATGAAATATCAATATGTGCAATGTATTGAAAATGTAGAATTAATGCAATGAAATTGTCAAAATATACTGTACCCCCCTCAACACCCCCACTTTTGAACTCTTTTGAAATCAGTTTTTTTTTTTGGAGCAGGGTTCTTAACATGTGTTCATTCATAAACAGGATAAAGGAAATGAAGGAGGTATTGCAATTGGCATTGCAGTACTTGTACTAGCTACCTTACACTTTGCACCAGAGTTACTCTTGTGACATATATGAGGATCTTTCTGGTCCACAATGGAATGTGTGCAAGTCAGTGATCCAAGCTGTAAGAAGGTGTTGGAACACAAACAAGAAGAAGTCATACAGAGCACAATACTTGCAAAATCCACCCTCCCCCCCCCCAAAAAAGGTTGCCATGGATACATCAAATTGTCTATTTCATTAAGATTAAAATTGACGATCTTTATCAAAGCTCGGATCAATCGGATAAAAATTGATGATTTTTAGATGAAAATTGATATTAGAAGTTTGACCTTGAGTTGACCTTTTAACCTTAAATATAGTTGCTTTCCCAATTCAATGAGACAATATGCAATTATTGCTGTTTAATTTTCAAGTTAATAGGATTAAAATTGATGATTTTTCAGATGAAAATTGATGATTTTGCAAGTTTGACCTTGAGTTGACCTTTGAACTTTTGACCTAAAAAGTAGTTGGTTTCCCAATTGAATGACTCAATATACAAATGATGTTCAATTTTCAAGTCAATCGGATGAAAAAATGGCGATTTTAGAAATCTGACCTCCAGATGCCCTTAAAATCAATATGCTTCTCAATTGTGACGACCTCTACAACTTGGTGTAATTTCATGACAATCGGTTTAGAATTGTGACCTGTAGGTGAGTGACAGACAGACAAACAAACAGACAGACAGACAGACTCAACCGACCAAAATACTTGAAAAATCTTCGATTTTGCAAGTAATAAATATCACATATATGAGTGCGGAAGAGAGCAAATCAGAGGTTAAGGTAAGAAAATATGAGACAAAAACAGTTGATCAATATAAGCCGCTTTGTGCCTCTATACACTTTAACAGAACCACATGAGATGTAGATTATTTATATTATGTCTGATAAAGCATCCCTGGAAATGAGACCATTTCACAGCAAGTACAACCGCAAACACAATAACACAGCTCACCAACCATACACAACATGAAACAAACACAAGATCTATTATGATATCACAAGTATTGAGACTATTAACAAGTTGTCACAACTGTGAAGAAAAAGAAGATTACGTAGCTGAAAAATATTTTTTCTGAAATCACAAACTTTGAAATGCAATATTAATCAAGCTGAGAAAATGGAATATAACTGTGCAAATAAAATGAATCTGTGCAGTCATAGAGTTCAATGCAAATGATACAATTACTACACGTTACTAGATGTGAATCAGTGTGTAAAATACAAAGAAGTAGATGGAGGAATTAGAAGAACATTAGAATTATTGAGCTCGTCATAAATCCTGGTTAAATGTCCAGTATCTTGAACGTTTACATCACAGGGCTCGCTGACTGCGTCATGGTCTCGTGGGCAATTTCAAATTCAAAAAAGATGTTGAGTATGTTGACCAAAATGACCAATGAGGATGTACTGTAAAATGCAGCTGAATAGGAGGACGGTCTGACAAATATGACAAGTTTTATTCTGGAGGATAAAATTCAGGAAAATGGATAAACCTTGACCTAGGTCCTCACCTGATATGCCTAAACGCCCTGTCCCACTGACGCCTTCATGCCATATACACTACATGGCCCAAAAGTATGTGGACACCCCTTAGAATTAGTGGATTCGGCTGTTTCAGCCACACCCATTGCTGACAGGTATACATATATAATCAAGCACCCAGCCATGCAATCTCCATAGACAAACATTGGCAGTAGAATGGACCATACTGAAGAGCTCAGTGACTTTAAAACGTGGCACTGTCAGAGGGATGCCACCTTTCAAACAAGTCAGTTCGTCAACAAATGTCTGCCTTGCGAGAGCTGCCCTGGTCAACTGTAAGTGCTGTTATTGTGAAGGGAAAACGTCTAGGAGCAACAACAGCTCAGCCACGAAGTGGTAGGCCACACAAGCTCACAGAACGGGATTGCCGAGTGCTGAAGCGCATACCACGTAAAAATAGTCTGTCCTCGGTTGCAACACTCACTACCGAGTTCCAAACTGCCTCTGGAAGCAACATCAGCACAACAATTTCACAAAGAGGGAAGGGGAGGAGGAGGAGGATGCTGAAGAGCACTTACCTGCACGGATCCCACTGGCAGTCCTCAAACCTGCAAAAAATAAACTGAAACGAAACCGGATTTAAAATGTCCAAAAATACCGGATTTATTAAAAGAAATGCCGGTAATACAAAATAAAACACGGTCAAATAAAATCCCTAAATTGGGACGTCCCAACAACAGACTTGAAACATGGACACAGGGAAAGATAAAATAACTGGAAAATAATTGTGTGTGTGGGTGCACTTAACTCTGATCACTGGTGGGGTCTCGTTAGGGGTCGTCAAGGTCGTTGGCGGGAACTGCTCGCTCCCGCGCTGCTAGACCTCCACACGCCCTTGCTCACGAGGCCGCGCCCGCCGGCGTGCAACAGGCCTTCCGCACGAATCGAAAGGGCCGCATGCAACTCGCTCCTCCAGCCGGGCCTGTCCCCGTCGTCCCCGGTGGGAAGCTGTAGCCCTCGGTCAGTGGCCCTGCCCTTTGCCTCTGCACGTCCACCAGTGGTGTCTCCAACACGACCAGTCCGATTGCTTCCTTGAGCCCGTGGGCCAAGCACAATAGTTCGCTTTATTGTCCAGAATGAGAGAGACAAATGCCGACTGCCACAATCCTGACCAGGCGGCCAGAGAGCAGAGTGAAGAGAAGAGAAGAAGCGAGAGCAAGGAGAAGAAGTGAGCGAAGAGAGGAGAGAGTGGTCAAGAGAACAAAATGTCCACTAGCGCATCCTTTTATCACCCATGCTCCCAGGTCATCGGCCATGCTTCGCCAATCAGCGAGTCTCTTCTTACTAGTCCTCCTGCCAATCAAGAACCCTGACCAACCATGGCTCCTCGGGGCGTGGCCTCGGCCTGCCGGTCCTGTGTGTGCATCCAAAATCGGGGTTATCAGCTGTAGGGCTCGATGCATGACTTCGGGTAGGTATTTTTATCAATGAGTGTTTAAATGTGGGATTCTAGCCCTACGTGTCTATAGTGCGGTGCCAAAAGGGACAAAGGAATAGATACAGAGGTAACGAAGTACAAGAGATAATTTTACCCATAATGCCTGAGCTAATTAGCACAAGAGCCACCCTTCGTATGGCCACACGTAACACTTATTCCGAACACACAACCTACCGGATCCCTACTTATTACATGGTGGTTCTTCTTCTTCACGACAATCGAGGCATGCTAAATTATGCAAATCTACCTGAACTGAAGTAATCACTGCCTACCCCCTACAAACTTAACAATACATACATGCATACATACATAGATGCATACATACATACATACAAACATATTTACATACATACATATTTTTTTCTTACTATAGCACTGTGATATAAGTGAAACACATTGCGAAAATCGACTATTTTAGCTGTACAAATAGAATTGGGTTAAATCGAAATTGCAATAAACGAGACGTACCCCACAGTAATCGAGCGATTCTCCAAAACTATTACTATTAGTAATCTGGCCATTTCTCATAATTTATCAATTTGTTTGCTTGAGTAATAGCAGTTGGCTTCCTGTGAGAATGCTCAAGATCACTCGCCAACTCATGGCCATTAAAAAAAATACTTGATGCACCATTTAAATACAACTGCACAGATGTAAATCGCCAAACTATGCAGACCACGTGAAAATTTCACCTGTTTTTTGTGTGTATATATACTCGTGTATACAAACACACACATATATATATATATATATATATATATATATATATATGTATATATATATATGTATATATATATATATATATGTGTGTGTGTGTGTATGTATGTATGTATAAAAATATATCTATAAAAGCTCAGTTGACTTTTTGCTCCACCAAATAACAGCGAAACGGAGTTGAGTAAAAGGGTGAAAATTCTACAGATGCTGTGATAAATAACAACCTCTGTCGGTTTGAATGTTTGAAAAAGGCATAGACGTCTGGATCAATTTTTGAATTAAATTTAAATCCCGATTTATCTCTCTATATTATAAAAGAAAGTTTTTGTTTGTATGTCTGTGCAAGCTAATCTCCTGAACGGTGAAAGATAGGAGGAAACCTCCAATACAAAAAAATGTCGGGACGGGCCCCGGGAAGGTTTTAGGCTCGGTGGCGAGGCCGGTTGAGGCCCATTTCGCAATTAAAAGCTGTGCTGAATTATAGCAGTCAATCTTCTACGGCCGCGAGTAAAAGCTGAATTATAGTAGTAAATTCATTCAAAAAGAACCCGGGCAACGCCGGGTGCTTTCGGCTAGTATATCTATATATATAAAACACAGTGTGTGTGTGTGTGTGTGTGTGTGTGTGTGTGTGTGTGTGTGTGTGTGTGTGTGTGTGTGTGTGTGTGTGTGTGTGTGTGTGTGTAATGTTACTGATAGACTCCGAAACGGAGAGGCTCATGTGCTTGATATTTGGCATAGACATGGCCATTGAGCCTGGGACGAACATGGCCGAGACAATATTTGACGAGATCCATATTTTTTATTCATATTTACCTCAGCGCATTTCAGCGAAGTACCCGCTAATCTCAGCCAGTGCGGGCAGCTCGCTGATTCGCTCAGAGCGATCACGTGATGTTCCATCCCATCACACGTCACACGTTTGCACGTAATTCAGGGCGAAAAGCCATTGCGTTTTTTCACATTTATGCGACCGTGTTTTGTGTCGATTTTGTGCGATAGGAATTAAACTTTAATTCATATTTCGTGTTTACGAATTCGAATACGAAGGATTTCCCCTTTCCCCTTTCGATTTCGAATACGAATCGAATACGAGCTTGAGTCGAGAGGGCGAATGTACGGGTTGGGAATGTACGGGTCTCCCCTCCGGCCTCCCCCACCCGGAAATACCGGGTACTTCTGCTAGGATCACGTGATGTTCCAACTTTGCCGCCATAATCTCACAGTTATGCGTTCGCACGTAATTCAGTTTTTTCACATTTCAGCGAGGAACATTGCCATTCACACCACATAGGTTTTTTTTCACTTTCATCTGATATTTGTGATTTATTTCAAACAAACTGTATTTCCCATCTACACGGCCATGTATTCCTATTAACGTTATGTAAAGAACAT